>NW_027667738.1:10000-507000 GCF_963924665.1 Micromys minutus
AACCACCCTAAATCATAAACCCTGAATAACCCTAAACAATAACCTCTAAACAACCCTAAACAACCCTAATCACTAAACCATAAACAACCCTAAACACTAAACTCTAAACAACCCTATACCCTAAACCTTAAACACTAAACCCTAAATAACCCTAAACCCTAAACCATTAACACTGTACCCTACACAACACTAAACACTAAACCCAAAACAACCCTAAACCCTAAAACTTAAACACTAAACCTTAAACAACCCTAAACCCTAAACACTAAACCCTAAACAACCCTAAACTTTTAACCCTAAACACTATACCCTAAACAACCCTAAACCTTAAACAATCCTAAACTCTAAACCCTAAACCCTAAACCTAAACCACCCTAAATCTTAAACAATCCTAAACCCTAAACCTTAAACCCTAAACACTAAACCCTAAACCCTAAACCTAACAATAACCATAACCCTTACCCTAACCTTAATTCTAACAACTCTGCGCATGCGCAACACTCGGTGCATGCGCAACACACTGCACATGGGCACCACTCTAACTCTAGCCCTAACCCTAACTTTAAACTGAACCCGAAACCGAACCCTAACCCTAACCCTAACACTAACCCTAACCCGGGTACAAACCGAAAAGACTGGGACTCTCTGATATGAGCTGCACATCGGAAGTATCTGAAAACGCTGCCCCTGTATTTGAAAAGTGGAAAAGACCCACGAAACACCCAAAACGACTAAGAAGTCCCCGGAATGGGTTGCATGTCAATATTTACTGAATACCCAGCCTCGGTGAATGAAAAGTTGAAAGGACAGTCTAACCAGCCAAAACGACTGGGAAGTCCTCGGAATAAACTGCACGTCCGATATGAATGAAAATGTGCCCCGGTGACTGAAAAGATGAAATGACCTGCGAAACACTCCACAGGACAGGTAAGTCCACGGAATGTGCTCAGTAATAGGTTGCATGTCGTAAATGACTGAAAACGCTTCCTTGGTGACTGAAAAGGTTACACGCTTCGCAAACCTTACTAAACAACTATAAAGTACCAGAAACATACTGCGCGTGGGTTATAACGGAAAACGTTGCCCCGGATACTGAAAGGGTAAAACGACCTGGAAAAGACCCAAAACGACTAGGAAGTTTTTGGAATAGGCTGCACATAAGAAGTGACTGAAAACACTGCCCGACTGACAGAAAAGTTGAAAAGAACTGGGATCTATCAAAAGCGACAGGCATGTTCCCAGAATAGGCTGCACATTGGAAGTACCTGAAAACGCTTTCCTGGTGAATGAAAAGTTGAAATGAACTGAGTCCCACCCTAAGTGACTGGGAAGTCCACAGAGTAGACTGCACGTAGGGAGTGTTTGAAAACGCTGCCTCGGTAGAAACGATCTGCGAATAACCCAAAACGACTGTGAAGACCTTGGACGTTCCTTGGTAGTTCCTGAAAACGCTGCCCCGGTGACTGTAAGTAGAAACGACAGGCGAAACAGCAAAAACGACTAGGAAGTACCCGGAATAAGATGAACATCGGTTATGACTGAAAACGCTGTCCCGATGACTGAAGAGTTGAAAGTATATGTGATTTACAAAAAAAGACTTGGAAGTACCCAGAATGGACTGCACGTCGGAAGTGACTGCAAACTTCACCGGTAAATTTAAATAGACCCGCGAACCTGTCAATGTCTCTGGGAAGACCAAGGAATCAGTTGCACTTTGGGAGTGACTGAAAACAATGCCCGAGTGACTGAAGAGTTGAAACGACCTGGAAACCACACGAAACTACTGGTAATTTTTCGAAATGAGCTGTACATCGGAAATAAGTGAAAATGCTACACAGGTGACTGTAGATTTGAAACGATCAGCGAACCAGTCAAAGCAACTGGGAAGTCCACGGAGTGGGTTGCACGTCGGAAGTGATTCAAAATGCTAAGCGGGTGACTGAAAAGTTGAAACGACCCGTGCACAATTCTAAAGGACTGGGTAGTCACAGGAATGGGTGGCATGTCAGAAGTGACTGAAAACGCTGCACTGTTGACTGAAAAGTTGAAACGAACCGGGAACCACCCGAAACTTCTTATAAGTCACTGGAAGGGGTGCCCGTAGAAAGTGACTAAAATCGGTGCGCTGGTGACTTACAAAATTATTCGACCCCCCAACCACACAAAACGACTGTCTCTGAAACGTATTTCATGTCGGTTGTGACGAAAAACACTGCCTCAGAGACTTAAAAAGTTGAAACTAACTGCTATCCACCAAAAGCGACTGGTGAAACCCTGGGACAGCGGCTATTTAAAAGTGACTAAAAACGCTACCCCTAAACAGTGAAATGTAGACACGAACTGCCCCAGAAACTTTAAAGGTGATACGGGTGAACCACCCGAAATGACTGGGAAGTCCCAGAAATGTGCTGCATAACGTGACTGAAAATGCGTGTCTTGTTATTGAAAAGTTGAATGAAACCGAGAACCACACAAAACAAATGGTAAGTCCATGAAACGGTCTGCACGTCGGACATGACTGACAACGCTGCATCGGTAACTGAATATTGAAACGACACGCGAACCACACAAAAGGATTGAGAGGTCATCAGAACGGGATGCACTTAGAAATTGACAGAAGACACTGCCCATTGACTTAAAGTTGAAATGACCCGCGAATCACCCAAAATGACTAGGAAGTCCCGAGATTAAACTGCACGTTGGAATTAATTGAGAACGCTGCTCTGATGACAGAAAACTTGAACCGTGATCCTCCTTAAACGACTGGAAGACCCGGAATGTGCCGCAGTCCCGCTTACTGTAAAGTTGAAACAACTCACAAACCACCAAAAACGACTGGGAAGGTCACCGAATGGGCTGCACGTAGGAAGTTACGGAAAACGCTGCCCCAAGTAAATGAAAATAGAAAACACTCGCGAACCTCTGAAAACGACTGGGAAGTTTCCGGAATGTGCTTCACATTGGAAGTGACTAAAACGCTTACCGGGTGACTGAAAAGTTCAAACGACCCACAAAATTCACAAAAAGACTGGGAAGTCCTCAGAATGGGTTGCACGTCCGAATTAACTGAAAATGATTTTGCGGTGACTGAAGAGTTGAAACGACCTGAGAATTACCCAAAACAACTGGGAAGTTCCTGGAACGAGCTGCACGTCGGAATTGACTGAAAACGCTGTCCAGGTGAATGAAATATTCCAATTTCGAGCGAACCACGCAAAAAAGAGCTCAGAAGTCATCGAAACGGGCTGCTCATAGGAATTGACTGAGAATAGTGCCCCAATGACTGAAAACTTGTAATGAAACGCCAATCGCCCATCTTGACTGGGAAGTCACCGGTATGGGATGAACGTTGGAAGGTACTGAGAAAGTTTCCCCGGTGACTAAGAAGTTGAAACGACATGTGACCCACCAAAACGACTGGGAAGTATCCGGAATGGGATGAACGTCCGAAATGACTGAAAATTCTACCCGGTGACTGTAAAGTTTAAACGTTTCTAGAACCACCCAAAACGAATGGGAAGTCACCGGATGGGCTGCATGTCTGACATGACTGAAACGTTGCTCATTTGACAGAAAAGTTAAAAAGACCCGCACACAGCTCAAAACGAGTTGGAAGACTACGGAACGAGTTGCATGTCTGAAGTGACTGAATCGCTGCCCCTTTGGCAGAAAAGTTGAAACGACCCGCACACAACTCAAAACGAGTGGGAAGACCACGGAACGGGGTGCACGTTGGAATTGACTGAAAACTTTTCTTCGGTGATTGAAAAGTTGAAATGACCCGCAAATCATGGAAAACGACTGGGAAGTCCTGAGAAAAAACTGTAAGTCGAAAGTGACTGAAAACATATCCCGGTGACTCAAAAGGTCAAACGACCCGTGAAGCTCCCAAAACGACTGGTAAGTCTTCTGAACGGGCTGCACGTCGGAGTTGACAGAAAATGCTGTACTGGTGACTAAAAAGTTGAAGCGACCCGCCAACCACCCAAAACGAACGGGAAGTTCTCGAAATGGGCTGCTCATAGAAAGTGATTGAAAAAACTTTCAAAGACTGAAAAGGTGAAACAACCCGCAATCTACCAAAAACGACTGGGTACGCCCTGGAATCGGCTTCATGTCCTTTGTGATAGAAAACGCTGTCCCGGTGACTGAAAAGTTGATAGGTCTCGTGAACCACACATAACGAGTGGAAAGTCCCCGACACATACTGCACGTCGTGACTAAAAATGCTGAACCGGTGACTGAAAGTTGAAACTACACGCGAATCACCCAAAACAACTAGGAAGTACCCGAAACCTGCTGTACTTTGTTATTGACTGAAGACACTACCCCAGTGACTGAAAAGTTGAAACTACTACTTTCCCTTTTTTCTGTTTCTTTTTCTCTCCTACCTCTTCTCTCTTTTTCTCTTCATCTCTCCGTTCTTTCTCTTTACCTTTATCTCCTTTCTCTCCTCTTTCTCTCCATCTGTTTCCTCTCTCGACTCCTTTTCCTTTCTGTCATCTCAATTTTTCACTCTCCTCTTTCTTCTCTTTATCCTCTCTTTCTCTGTTTTTCTCTTTCTCTTTCTTTCTCCTCTCTATTTCTCTATCTCCTTTATCTCTCTTAACTCTCTTCTTCCCCTCTATCTTTCTGTCTCTCCCCTCTCTCTCTCGACTCTCTTTCTACTCTCTCTAATTCGTTCCTCTCTCTCCTCTCTCCTCTCCTCTTTCTCTCATTTTTTTCTCTTTCTCTCTCCTCTCTCTTTCTCTCTATTATCTATTATTCTCTCCCTCCTCTCTGTCCTCTTTCTCTTTCTCTTTCTCGCCTTTCTCCTATCTCTCACTTTCCTCGCTCCTTATTGTCTCTTTGTTGTGTCTTTCTCCTCTCTCTTCTCTCACTCTTTGTTTCTCCTCTCTCCTCTCTCCTCTGTCTTCTCTCCTCTCTCTCTCCTCTCTCTCTTTAACTTTCACTCCTCTCTCTTTTTTTGTCTCCTCTTTATTCTCTCTCTCCTCTATCTCTTTTTCTCTCTCCTCTCTCTTGCTTCTCCCCTGTCTCTTACGCTTCTCTCACTTCAAAACCCTAAACACTAAACCCTAAACCAAAACCACGATGAAATTTAAACAATCCTAAACCCAAAACCTTAAGCCCTAAACCCTAAACCTTAAACTTAACAATAACCATAACACTAACCATAACCCTAACCCTAACCCTAACCCTAACCCTAACCCTAATCCTAACACTATACCCTAAACCCTAAACTTAACACTAACCCTAACCCTAACCCTAACCCTAACCCTAACTCTAACCCTAACCCTAACCCTAATCCTAACCCTAAGCCTGACCCTAACCCTAACCCTAACCCTAACCCTAACCCTAACCCTAACCCTAACCATAACCCTAAACCTAACCCTAACCCTAACCCTAACCCTAACCTTAACCCCCTAACCCTAACCCTAACCTTAAGCCTAACATAACCCCATAACCCCATAACCCTAAATCTAACCCTAACTCTAACCCTAATCTTAACGCTAACCTCAACCCTAACCCTAACCCTAACCCTAATGCTAACCCTAACTCTAACCCTAACCCTAAACCTTACCCTAACACTAACCCTAACCTTAACCCTAACCCTAACCCTAACCCTCACCATAAACCTAACCCTAATCCTAACACTTACCCTACCACCCTAAATTCTAAACCCTGAACAACCCTAAACCCTAAAACCTGAAAAACCCTGAACACTAATCCAAAAGCACCCTAAACACTAAACTCTAAACACTAAACGCTAAAAACCCCTAAACAATTAACACTATACCCTAAACAATCCTAAACCATAAACAACCATAACCCTAAACCCTAAAACACTATACAACCGTACACCCTAAATCTTAAAAAATCCTATATCATAAACCCTTAACAACCCTAAACACTAAATCCTAAACAACCCTAAACAACTCTAAACAACTCTAAACGCTAAACACTTAACAACCCTAAACATTAAACAATCTTAAACGCTATACCCTAAACCTAAACCACCCTAAAACTTAAACAATCCTAAACCCTAAACCTTAAACCCTAAACTCTAAATCCTAAACCATAATTCTAACAATAACCATAACCCTAACCCTAAACCTAAACCTAGTTCTAACCCTAACCCTAAGCCTAACATAACCCCATAACCCTAACTCTAACCCTAATGCTAACCCTAACCCTAACCCTAACCCTAACCCTAACCCTAACCCTAACTCCTTAACCTTAAACCCTAAATACTAAACCCTGAACGACCATAAATCCTAAACCCTGAATAACCCTAAACACTAAACTCTAAACAACCCTAAACAACCCTAATCACTATACCCTAAACAACACTAAACACTAAACCCAAAACAACCCTAAACCCTAAACCTTAAACACTAAACCCTAAACAACCCTAAACAACTTTAAACCCTAAACCCTAAACAACCCTAAACCTTAAAAAATCCTAAATTCTAAACCCTAAACCCTAAACCTAAACCACCCTAAATCTTAAACAATCCTAAACCCTAAACCTTAAACCCTAAACACTAAACCCTAAACCATAAAGAACCCTAAACCCTAAACCCTAAACCTAACAATAACCCTAACCCTAACCCTAACCCTAATTCTAACCACTCTGCACATGCGCACCACTCTAACTCTAGCCCTAACCCTAACTTTAACTTGAACCCGAACCCGAACCCTAACCCTAACCCTAACACTAACCCTAACCCGGGTACAAACCGAAAAGACTGGGACTCTCCAATATGAGCTGCACATCGGAAGTATCTGAAAACGCTGCCCCTGTAACTGAAAAGTTGAAAAGACCCACGAAACACCCAAAACGACTAAGAAGTCCCCGGAATGGGTTGCCTGTCAATATTTACTGAATACCCAGCCTCGGTGAATGAAAAGTTGAAAGGACAGTCTAACCAGCCAAAACGACTGGTAATTCCTCGGAATAAACTGCACGTCCGATATGAATGAAAACGTGCCCCGGTGACTGAAAAGATGAAATGACCTGCGAACCACTCCACAGGACAGGTAAGTCCAGTGAATGAGCTGCACGTCGGAGGTAAATGAAAAGTCTACCCGGTGATTGAAATGTTGAAACGACTCAAAATCACCTGAAACGACAGTGAAGTTCACAAAACGGGTTGCACGTCACAAGTCATTAAAAACGCTGCCCTGGTGACTAAGAAGTTTAAATGACACGCGAACCACACGAAACGACTGTAAAATCTCAGTAATAGGTTGCATGTCGTAAATGACTGAAAACGCTTCTTGGTGACTGAAAAGGTTACACGCTTCGCAAACCTTACTAAACGACTATAAAGTACCAGAAACATACTGCGCGTGGGTTATAACGGAAAACGTTGCCCCGGATACTGAAAGGGTAAAACGACCTGGAAAAGACCCAAAACGACTAGGAAGTTTTTGGAATAGGCTGCACATAAGAAGTGACTGAAAACACTGCCCGACTGACAGAAAAGTTGAAAAGAATTGGGATCCATCAAAAGCGACAGGCATGTTCCCAGAATAGGCTGCACATTGGAAGTACCTGAAAACGCTTTCCTGGTGAATGAAAAGTTGAAATGAACTGAGTCCCACCCTAAGTGACTGGGAAGTCCACAGAGTAGACTGCACGTAGGGAGTGTTTGAAAACGCTGCCTCGGTAGAAACGATCTGCGAATAACCCAAAACGACTGTGAAGACCTTGGATTAGCTGCACGGTGGTAGTTCCTGAAAACGCTGCCCCGGTGACTGTAAGTAGAAACGACAGGCGAAACAGCAAAAACGACTAGGAAGTACCCGGAATAAGATGAACATCGGTTATGACTGAAAACGCTGCCCCGCTGACTGAAGAGTTGAAAGAATATGTGATTTACAAAAAAAGACTTGGAAGTACCCAGAATGAACTGCACGTCGGAAGTGACTGCAAACTTCACCGGTAAATTTAAATAGACCCGCGAACCTGTCAATGACTCTGGGAAGACCAAGGAATCAGTTGCACTTTGGGAGTGACTGGAAACAATGCCCGAGTGACTGAAGAGTTGAAACGACCTGGAAACCACACGAAACTACTGGTAATTTTTCGAAATGAGCTGCACATCGGAAATAAGTGAAAATGCTACACAGGTGACTGTAGATTTGAAACGATCAGCGAACCAGTCAAAGCAACTGGGAAGTCCACGGAGTGGGTTGCACGTCGGAAGTGATTGAAAACGCTACGCGGGTGACTGAAAAGTTGAAACGACCCGTGCACAATCCTAAATAACTGGGTAGTCACAGGAATGGGTGGCATGTCAGAAGTGACTGAAAACGCTGCATTGTTTACTGAAAAGTTGAAACGAACCGGGAACCACCAGAAACATCTTAGAAGTCACCGGAAGGGTTGCTCGTAAAGTGACTAAAATCGGTGCGCTGGTGACTTACAAAATTATTCGACCCGCCAACGACAACAAACGAATGTCTCTGAAACGTATTTCATGTCGGTTGTGACTCAGAGACTTAAAAAGTTGAAACTAACTGCTATCCACCAAAAGCGACTGGTGAATCCCCGGCACAGCGGCTATTTAAAAGTGACTAAAAACGCTACCCCTAAACAGTGAAATGTAGAAACGAACTGCGATCCACACGAAACAAATATGGAGTCCCCGGAACTGACTACATGTCGGAAGTGACTCAAAAGTCTAAACTTTGACTGTAACTTTAAAACGACCAGCAAACCTCCCAAAACTACTGGGAAATCCCCAGAATAAGCTGCACGTCGGATATGACTGAAAACGCTGCCCTGGTGTTCAACAATTTAAAACGACTCGCGAACCACCGAAAACGACAATGAAGTCCGCAGAACATGCTACTCATCGGAACCGACTAAAAACTCTACCCGGTGACTGAATGGTTGAAACGACCTCCGAACCAAAAAAACAATTCGGAAGTCCCCATTACTGACTGCATGTCCATAGTGACTGAACACGCTACCCTGGTGACTGATACGTAGAAACGTCCATAAAACCACCCAAAACGACTGGTAAAACGCTGAAATGGGCTGCACATAGGAATTGACACAAAACGCTACTTCCATGACTGAAAAGTTGAAATGAACTGCGATCAACCCAAAACGACTTGGAATTCCCCGGAATTGGCTGCACGGCGGAAGTGATTGAAAAGTCTACCCTTTGACTGTAAACTTGAAACGACCCAAGAACTACCAAGTACAACTGGAGATTCTCCTGAATGAGCTGCATGTCAAATTTGACTGAAAACGCTGCCCAAGTGAATAAAAAGTTGAAACGCGAACCACCCAAAACATTTAGGAAGTACACGGAATGGTCAGCACGTCGGACGTGACTGAAAACGCTGACCCGGGGGCTGAAAGGTTGAAACGACCAGAAATGACTGGGAAATTTCCGTAAAGAGCTTGCAAATAAGAAATGACGCAAATCTCTGCTTCAGTGACTGAAAAGTCGAAACGACCAGCGAAACAACAATAAAGACTGGAAAGTCCCCGCCATGGGCTGGACGTCGGAAGTGACTGAAAACGCTGCCCGGTTACTGATAAGTTGAAATGACATGCGAAACTTTTGAAACAACTGGGAAGTCCATGAAACGAGTTGTACGTCGGAAGTGACTGAAAACGCTGCCCGTGTGACTGAAAATTTGAAAACACAGGAGAACCACCCAAAACAACTGGGAAGTCTCCAGAATGGGTGCATGTCAGAAGTTACTGAAAAAGTTGCCCAAACGTTGCCATGGTGACTGAAAAATTGAAAGGAAGGGCGAACCACGCAAAACAACTGGGAAATTCACGGAATCGACTGCACGTAGGAAGTGATAGAAAACGCTGACCGGTGATTGAAAAGTTGAAACGACCTAAGAACTATCCTAAATGTCTGGAAAGTCCCCAGAATGGGCAGACTATACTGAAAACGCTGCCCCAGAAACTTTAAAGGTGAAACGGTATGTGAACCACCCGAAATGACTGGGAAGTCCCAGAAATGTGCTGCATAACGTGACTGAAAATGCGTGTCTTGTTACTGAAAAGTTGAATGAAACCGAGAACCACACAAAACAAATGGTAAGTCCATGAAACGGTCTGCACGTCGGACATGACTGACAACGCTGCATCGGTAACTGAATATTGAAACGACACGCGAACCACACAAAAGGATTGAGAGGTCATCAGAACGGGATGCACTTAGAAATTGACAGAAGACACTGCCCATTGACTTAAAGTTGAAATGACCCGCGAATCACCCAAAACGACTAGGAAGTCCCGAGATTAAACTGCACTTTGGAATTAATTGAGAACGCTGCTCTGATGACAGAAAACTTGAACCGTGATCCTCCTTAAACGACTGGAAGACCCGGAATGTGCCGCAGGTCGGAAGTGACTGAAAAAGCAGTCCCACTTACTGTAAATTTGAAACAACTCACAAACCACCAAAAACGACTGGGAAGGTCACAGAATGGGCTGCACGTAGGAAGTTACGGAAAATGCTGCCCCAAGTGAATGAAAATAGAAAACACTCGCGAACCTCTGAAAACGACTGTGAAGTCTCCGGAATGTGCTTCACATTGAAAGTGACTAAAACGCTTACCGGGTGACTGAAAAGTTCAAACGACCCACAAAATTCACAAATAGACTGGGAAGTCCTCAGAATGGGTTGCACGTCCGAATTAACTGAAAATGATTTTGCGGTGACTGAAGAGTTGAAACGACCCGAGAATTACCCAAAACAACTGGGAAGTTCCTGGAACGAGCTGCACGTTGAAATTGACTGAAAACGCTGTCCAGGTGAATGAAATATTCCAATTTCGAGCGAACCACGCAAAAAATACTCAAAAGTCATCGAAACGGGCTGCTCATAGGAATTGACTGAGAATAGTGCCCCAATGACTGAAAACTTGTAATGAAACGCCAATCGCCCATCTTGACTGGGAAGTCACCGGTATGGGATGAACGTCGGAAGGTACTGAGAAAGTTTCCCCGGTGACTAAGAGGTTGAAACGACATGTGACTCACCAAAACGACTGGGAAGTATCCGGAATGGGATGCACGTCGGAAATGACTGAAAATTCTACCCGGTGACTGTAAAGTTTAAACGTTTCTAGAACCACCCAAAACGAATGGGAAGTCACCGGATGGGCTGCATGTCTGACATGACTGAAACGTTGCTCATTTGACAGAAAAGTTGAAAAGACCCGCACACAGCTCAAAACGAGTTGGAAGACTACGGAACGGGTTGCATGTCTGAAGTGACTGAATCGCTGCCCCTTTGGCAGAAAAGTTGAAACGACCCGCACACAACTCAAAATGAGTGGGAAGACCACGGAACAGGTTGCACGTTGGAATTGACTGAAAACTTTTCTTCGGTGATTGAAAAGTTGAAATGACCCGCAAATCATGGAAAACGACTGGGAAGTCCTGAGAAAGAACTGTACGTCGGAAGTGACTGAAAACATATCCCGGTGACTCAAAAGGTCAAACGACCCGTGAAGCTCCCAAAACGACTGGTAAGTCTTTTGAACGGGCTGCACGTCGGAGTTGACAGAAAATGCTGTACTGGTGACTAAAAAGTTGAAGCGACCCGCCAACCACCCAAAATGACTGGGAAGTTCTCGAAATGGGCTGCTCATAGAAAGTGATTGAAAAAACTGTTTCAGAGACTGAAAAGGTGAAACAACCCGCAATCCACCAAAAACGACTGGGTATGCCCTGGACGCTGTCCCGGTGACTGAAAAGTTGATACGTCTCGCGAACCACACATAACGAGTGGAAAGTCCCCGACACATGCTGCACGTCGTGACTAAAAATGCTGAACCGGTGACTGAAAAGTTGAAACTACACCCGAATCACCCAAAACAACTGGGAAGTACCCGAAACCTGCTGTACTTCGTTATTGACTGAAGACACTACCCCAGTAACTGAAAAGTTGAAACTACTACTCTCCCTTTTCTCTGTCTCTTTTTCCTACCTCTTCTCTCTTTTTCTCTTCATCTCTCCGTTCTTTCCCTTTACTTTTATCTCCTTTCTCTCCTCTCTCTCTCCATCTGTTGCCGCTTTCGCCTCTTTTTCCTCTGTCATCTCTCAATTTTTCACTCTCCTCTTTCTTCTCTTTATCCTCTTTCTCTATGATTTTCTCTTTCTCTCTCTCCTCTCTATCTCTCTATCTCCTTTATCTCTCTCCACTCTCTCCTTCCCCTCTATCTTTTTGTCTCTCCCCTCTCTCTCTCGACTCTCTCTTTCTACTCTCTCTCTTATTCGTTCCTCTCTCTCCTCTCTCCTCTCTCTCCTCTTTCTCTCATTTTTTTCTTTCTCTCTCCTCTTCTTTTTCTCTCCATTATCTATTATTCTCTCCCTCCTCTCTGTCCTCTTTCTTTTTCTCTCTTTCTCACCTTTCTCCTATTTCTATCTTTCCTCGCTCCTCTCTGTCTCTTTTTTTTGTCTTTCTCCTCTCTCTCTTTAACTTTCACTCCTCTCTCTTTTTTCTATCTCCTCTTTATTTTCTCTCTCCTCTATCTCCCTTTCTCTCTCCTCTCTCTCGCTTCTCTCTTGTCTCTTACGCTTCTCTCACTTTAATATCTCTCTCCTCTCCTCTCTCTTCACTCTCTCTTCTCTGTCTCACTCTTTCTCATCTGTCTTTCTCTTCCTTCCCTTTTTCTCTCTATCTCTCCTCTTTCTACTCTCTCCTCTCTATTTTCTCTCTCTTACACTCCTCTTTCTCCTCTTTCTCCTCTCTGTCTCTTACACTCTTCTCTAATCTCTTTCCTCTATCTCTTCTCTGTCTCTCTCTTTCTCATCTCTCTCTTTCTTTTTCTCTAAACTCTTTCTATTCTGTCTTTCCATCTTTCTATTCTCTCCTCTCTCTTCTCTCTTTGCTCTCTCCTCTCTCTTGCTTCAATCTCTCTCCTCTCTCTTCTCTCTCTTGCTTTCAATGTCTCTTTCTCTCTTCTCTGTCTCTGTTTATCATGTCTCTCCTCTCCTATCTCTCCTATCTCTCATCTTTCTCTCTTTGTCACTCTACCCTCTTTCTACTCTCTCTCCTCTCCTTTTTGAATCTTGACACACTCTTACACTCCTCTCTTTCTCTGCTCTCTCTCGCTGTCACCAAAAGTATTAATGTCACCAAAATTTTTGATGTCATCTAAATGATTAATGTCACTGAAATAATTAATGTTTACTAAAGAATTAACGTTACCAAAATAATCAATGTCAGAATAATTTATATACCCAAAATAATTGTCAACAAAATCATTAATGTGCAATTTTGCCCAAAAATAAATTTCTGGCTTTTTGCTCCAAAATAAAAAAAATTGCTGCAATTTTGCACAAAAATAAGGGCAATTTCTGGAATTTTGTCCAAAAAAACGGGGCATTTCTGCCTTTTCGACCCAAAACTGGGGGAATCTCTGCCTTTCTGGCCCAAAATAAGGGAAATTTCTGCAATTTTGCCCCAAAATGAGGGGAATTTCTGGAATTTTGCCCAAAAATAAAAGGAATTTCTGCCTCTCTGCCCCAAAATAAATGTCTGCAATTTTGCCACAAAATAAAAGAATTTTCTGCCTTTTTGCCATTAAATAAGGGAAATTTCTTCATTTTTGCCCCAAAATAAAAGTAATTTTTGCATTTTTGCGCCAAAATTAGAAGAATTTTTGCCTTTTTGCTCCAAAACAAAAAGAATTTCTGATTTTTGCCCCAAAATAAGTGGAATTTCTGAGATTTTTCCCTGAAATAAGTTAAATTTCTACAATTCTGCCCCAAATAAGCGAAATTTCAGCAATTTTGCCCTAAATTAGGTGAATTTCTGCAATTTTGCTCCAAAATATAAGGATTTTCTGCCTTTTTGGAAAAAAAATAAAGGGAATTTTTGCCATTTTGCTATAAAAAAAGGGAAATTTCTTCCTTTTTTCCTCAAAATAAGTTGAATTTCTGCCGTTTTACATCAATATACGTGGAATTTCTGCCTTTTTCCCCAAAATAGAGGGAATTTCTGTCTTTTTGCCCAAAAATAAAAGGAATTTCTAAATTTTGCCCTGAAATAATTGAAATTTCTGCAATTTTACCCCAAAATAAGGGGATATTCTACCTTTTTGCCACAAAATATGGGGAATTTCAGCCTTATTACCTCAAAATAAATAGAATTTCTGCCTTTTGCCCCAAAATTTCAGGAATATCTGCCTTTTTGCCCCAAAATAAGAAAAAATTTTTGCAATTTTGTACCAAATAAAAGAAATTTCCGCCTTTTTGCCTCAAAATAAGAGAAATTTCTGCCTTTTTTCCCTGAAATAAGTGAAATTTCTGCAATTTTGCCCCCCAAAAAGGAAAATTTCTGCCTTTTTTTCCTGAAATAAGTGAAATTTCTGCAATTTTGCCCCCAAAAAAGAAAAATTTCTGCCTTTTTTTCCTGAAATAAGTGAAATTTCTGCAATTTTGCCCCAAAATAAGGGAAATTTCTGCCTTTTTGCCACAAAATAAAGGGAATCTCTGCCTTTTTGCCCCAAAATATCGGGAATTTCTGCATTTTTGCCCCAAAATAAAGAAAATTTCTGCAATTTTGTACCAAAATAAAAGAAATTTCTGCGTTTTTGACCCAAAATAAGAGAAATTTCTGCGCTTTTTCCCTGAAATAAGTGAAATTTCTGCAATTTTGCCGCAAAATAAGGAAAATTTCTGCAATTTTGCCACAAAATAAAGGACATTTCTGCAATTTTGCCCCAAAATAAGAGGAATTTCTTTTTGCCCTGAAATAAGGAGAATTTCTGTCTTTTTGTTCCAAAATAATGTGAATTTCTGCATTTTTCCCCAAAATTAGGGGAATATGTGAAATTTTGCTTCAAAATACGAGGAAATCTGCCTTATTGCACAAAAATAAAGGGAATTTCTGCAGTTTTGCACCAATATAAGGGTAATTTCTGAAATTTAGCTTTAAAATACGGGGAATTTCTGCGTTATTGTCCGAAATAAAGTGGAATTTCTGCCTTTTTGCCCTGAAATATTTGAAATTTCTGCAATTTTACCCCAAAATAAGGGGAATTTCTGTTTTTGGCCCCAAAATTAGGGGAATTTCTGCTTTTTGCCCCAAAATAAGGTAAATTTCTGACTTTTTGCCCTGAAATAATTGAAATTTCTGCAATTTTGTCCCAAAATAATAGGAATTTCTGCCTCTTTGCCGAAAATAAGGGGAATTTCAGCATTTTACCTCCAAATAAGGGGAATTTCTGCCTTTTTGCCACAAAATATCGGGAATTTCTGCCCTATTGCCCTTAAATAAGGAAAATTTCTGCTTTTCTGCCCCAATTAACGGGAATTTCTACCTTTTTGCCACAAAGTAAAGGGAATTTCTGCCTTTTTGCCCCAAAATAACGGGAATTTCAGCCTTTTTACCTCAAAATAAGGGGAATTTCTGCCTTTTTCCCCAAAATATGGGTAATTTTTGCCTTTTTGTTCCAAAATAAAGAAAATTTTTTATTTTTGCACCATAATAAAAGAAATTTCTGCTTTTTGCCCCAAAATAAGAGGAATTTCTGACTTTTTGCCCTGAATTAAATGAAATTCCTGCAATTATGCCCGAAAATAAGGGAAATTTGTGCCTTTTTGCCCCAAAATGAGGGGAATTTCTGCCTTTTTGCCCCAAAATATGGGGAATTTCAGGATTTTACCTCAAAATAAGGGGAATTTCAGCCTTTTTGCACCAAAATATGGGGAATTTCTGCCTTTTTGCCACAAAATAAGAAAAATTTCTGCAAGTCTGTAACAAAATAAAAGAAATTTCTAAAATTTTGCCCCAAAATAAGGGAAATTTCTGATTTTTGCCCCAAAATAAGGAGAATTTTTCTATTTTTGCCCCAAAAAAGGGAATTTCTGCCTTTTTGCCCCAAAATTAGGGGAGTTTCTGTAATTTTGCTCCAAAATAAGGGGAATTTCTGCCTTTTTACCCCAAAATAAGGGGAATTTCTGCCTTTTTGCTCTGAAATATGTAAAATTTCTGCAATATTACCCCAAAATAAGGTGAATTTCTGCCTCTTTGTCCCAAAATAATGGGAATTTCTGCCTTTTTGCCCCAAAATAAGAAAAATTTTTGCTTTTTTCTCTGAAATAAGGGAAATTTCTGCAATTTTGCCCTAAAATAAGGGGAATTTGTGCCTTTTGCCCCAAAATAAGGAGAATTTCTGCCTTTTTGCCCCAAAATAAAGAAAATTACTGTATTTTTTACCTCAAATCAGGTGAATATCTGCAATTTTGCTCCAAAATATGGGGATTTTCTGTTTTTTTCGCCAAAAATAAGGGGAATTTCTGCCATTATGCAGCGAAATAAGTGAAATTTCTGTAGTTTTACCCCAAAATAAGGGGAATTTCTGCCTTTTTGCTTAAAAATTAGGGGTATTTCTGCAATTTTACTCCAAAATACGGGGAATTTCTGCCTTTTTTCCCGAAAATAAAGGGAACGTATAACTTTTTGCCATAAAAAAGGAAATTTCTTCATTTTTGCCCCAAAATAAGAAGATTTTCCACCTTTTTGACTCAAAATAAGTGCAATTTCTGCCTTTTCCCCAAAATAAACGAAATTTCTGTCTTTTTGCCCCAAAATAAGGGGAATTTCAGCCTTATTACCTCAAAATAAAGGGAATTTCTGCCTTTTTGCCCCAAAATATGGAAAATTTCTGCCTTTTTCCCAAAAAATAAAGGGAATTTCTGCATTTTTGCACCAATATTAGGTGAATTTCTGCAATTTTGCTCCAAAATACGAGGAATTTCTGCCTTTTTACCCGAAATTAAGTGGATTTTCTGCCTTTTTGCCCCCAAATAAGGGAAATTTCTGCAATTTTATCCCAAATTATGGGGAATTTCAGCCTTTTTACCTCAAAATAAGGGGAATTTCTGCCTTTTTCCCCAAAATACGGGGAATTTCTGAATTTTTGCCCCAAAATAAGAAAAATTTCTGCAATTTTGTAACAAAATAATAAAATTTCTGCCTTTTTGCCCCAAAAAAGAAAATTTCCGCCTTTTTTCCCTGAAATAAGTGAAATTTCTGCAATTTTGCCCCAAAATAAGGGAAATTTCTGCAATTTTGCCCCAATGTAAAGGAAATTTCTGCAATTTTGACCCAAAATAAGGGGAATTTCTGACTGTTTGCTCCCAAAAAAAGGAGATTTTCTGTCTTTTTGCCCCAAAATAAGGAGAATTTCTGCCTTTTTGCCCGAAAATTATGAGAATTTCTGCAATTTTGCTTCAAAATACGGGGAATTTCTGCCTTTTAGCCCCAAAATAAAGGGAATTTCTGCATTTTACCTCAAAATAAGAATAATTTCTGCCTTTTTCCCCAAATATGGAAAATTTCTGCCTTTTTGTTTAAAAATAAAAATTTCTTCAATTTTGTACCATAATAAAAGAAATTTCTTCTTTTTGCCCCAAAATAAGGGGAATTTCTGACTTTTTGCTCTGAAATAAATGAAATTTCTGCAATTTTGCCCAAAAATAAGAAAAATTTGTGCCTTTTTGCCCCCAAAAAAGAAGAATTTTTGCCTTTTGCCCCAAAATATGGGGAATTTCAGCATTTTACCTCAAAATAAGAAGAATTTCAGCCTTTTTGCACCAAAATATGGAAAATTTCTGCCTTTTTGCCCCGAAAATAAAGGGAATTTCTGCATTTATGCACCAATATTAGGGGAATTTCTGCAATTTTGCTCCACAATACGGGTCATTTCTGCTTTTTTGCCCGAAATTAAGTGGAATTTCTGCCTTTTTGTCCGGAAATAAGTGAAATTTCTGCAATTTTAGCCAAAAATTAGGGATTTCATCTTTTTGCCCCAAAATAAGGGATATTTCTGCCATTTTGCCCTGAAATATTTGAAATTTCTGCAATTTTACCCCAAAATAAGCAGATTTTTTGCCTTTTTGTCCCAAAATAAGGGGAATTTCAGCCTTATTACCTCAAAATAAGGGGAATTTCTGCCTTTTTGCCCTAAAATATAAGAAATTTCTGCCTTTTTGCCCCAAAATATGGGGAATTTCTGCAATTTTGCCCCAAAATAAGGGGAATTTCTTCCTTTTTGCCTTAAAATAAAGGATATTTCAGCCTTTTTACCTGAAAATAAGTGAAATTTCTGCAATTTTGCCCCAAATAAGGAAAATTTCTGCAATTTTTCCCCAAAATAAGGTAAATTCCTGCAATTTGGCCCCAAAATAAGTGGAATTTCTAAGTTTTGCCCCAAAATAAGGAGAATTTCTGTCTTTTTGCTCCAACATATAGGGAATTTCTACCTTTTTGCTGCACAATTAGGGGAATTTCTGCAATTTTGCTCCAAAATACGTGGAATTTCTGCCTTTTTGTCTGAAAAAAGGGGAATGCATATCTTTTTGCCATAAAAAGGGAAATTTCTTCATTTTTGCTCCAAAATAATGGGAATTTCTGCCTTTTTGCCCCTAAATAAGTGGAATTTCTGTCTTTTCCCCCCAAAATAAAGGGAATTTCTGTCTTTTTTGCCCCAAAATAAGGAAAATTTCTGACTTATTACCCTGAAATAAGTGAAATTTCTGCAATTTTGCGCTAAAATAAAAGAAATTTCTGCCTTTTTGCCCCCAAATAAGGGGAATTTCAGCCTTATTACCTCAAAATAAGGGGAATTTCTGCCTTTTTGCCCCAAAATATAAGGAATTTCTGCCTTTTTGCCCCAAAATATGGGGAATTTCTGCAATTTTGCCCCAAAATAAGGGGAATTTCTTCCTTTTTGCCCCAAAATAAAGGATATTTCAGCCTTTTTACCTGAAAATAAGTGAAATTTCTGCAATTTTGCCCCAAAAAAAGAAAATTTCTGCAATTTTGCCCCAAAAATAGGGTAAATTCCTGCAATTTGGCCCCAAAATAAGTGGAATTTCTGAATTTTGCCCCAAAATAAGGAGAATTTCTGTCTTTTTGCTCCAACATATAGGGAATTTCTACCTTTTTGCCCCACAATTAGGGGAATTTCTGCAATTTTGCTCCAAAATACGAGGAATTTCTGCCTTTTTGCCTGAAAATAAGGGGAATGCATATCTTTTTGCCATAAAAAGGGAAATTTCTTCATTTTTGCTCCAAAATAATTGAACTTTCTGCCTTTTTGCCTCTAAATAAGTGGAATTTCTGTCTTTTCCCCCCAAAATAAAGAGAATTTCTGTCTTTTTTGCCCCAAATAAGGAAAATTTCTGACTTATTACCCTGAAATAAGTGAAATTTCTGCAATTTTGCCCCAAAATAAGGGAAATTTCTGCCTTTTTGCCCCCAAATAAGGGGAATTTCAGCCTTATTACCTCAAAATAAGGGGAATTTCTGCCTTTTTGCCCCAAAATATAAGGAATTTCTGCCTTTTTGCCCCAAAATATGGGGAATTTCTGCAATTTTGCACCAAAATAAGTGAAAAATTTCTGAAATTTTGCCCCAAAATAAAAGAAATTTCTGGAATTTTGCTCCAAAATAAGTGGAATTTCTGAATTTTGCCCCCAAATAAGGAGAATTTCTGTCTTTTTGCCCCAACATATAGGGATTTCTACCTTTTTGCCCCACAATTAGGGGATTTTCTGCAATTGTGCTCCAAAAATCGGGGAATTTCTGCTTTTTTGCCCTAAAATAAGGGGTATGTATAACTTTTGCCACAAAAGAGAAAAAATTTCTTCATTTTTGCCCCAAAATAAGAGGAATTTCTGCCTTCTTACCTCAAAATAAGTGAAATTTCTGCCCTTTTACCCAAAAATAAATGAAATTTCTGTCTTTTTGCTTCAAAATAAAAGGAATTTTTGAATTTTGCCCTGAAATAAGTGAAATTTCTGCAATTTTGCCCCAAAATAAGGGAAATTTCTGCCTTTTTGCCACAAAATAAAGGGAATTTCTGTCTTTTTTCCCCAAAATAAGGGGAATTTCAGCATTTTACCTCATAATAAGGGGAATCTCTTCCTTTTTGCCCCCAAATATGGGGAATTTCTGCATTTTTGCCCCAAAATAAAGAAAGTTTCTGCAATTTTGTACCAAAATAAAAGAAATTTCTTCCTTTTTGCCCCAAAATAAGAGAAATTTCTGCGTTTTTTCCCTGAAATAAGTGAAATTTCTGCAATTTTGCCCCAAAATAAGGGAAATTTCTGACTTTTTGCCCTGAAATAAGGAGAATTTCTGTCTTTTTGTTCCAAAATAATGTGAATTTCTGCATTTTCCCTCAAAATTAGGGGAATATGTGCAATTTTGCTTCAAAATACGAGGAAATCTGCCTTATTGCACAAAAATAAAGGGAATTTCTGCATTTTTGCACCAATATAAGGGGAATTTCTGAAATTTAGCTTTAAAATACGGGGAATTTCTGCGTTATTGCCCGAAATATAGTGGAATTTCTGCCTTTTTGCCCTGAAATATTTGAAATTTCTGCAATTTTACCCCAAAATAAGGGGAATTTCTGTTTTTGGCCCCAAAATTAAGGGAATTTCTTCTTTTTGCCCCAAAATAAGGCAAATTTCTGACTTTTTGCCCTGAAATAATTGAAATTTCTGCAATTTTGCCCCAACATAATAGGAATTTCTGCCTTTTTGCCGAAAATAAGGGGAATTTCAGCATTTTACCTCCAAATAAGGGGAATTTCTGCCTTTTTGCCACAAAATATGGGGAATTTCTGCTCTATTGCCCTTAAATAAGGAAAATTTCTGCTTTTCTGCCCCCATTAACGGGAATTTCTGCCTTTTTGCCACAAAGTAAAGGGAATTTCTGCCTTTTTGCCCCAAAATAACGGGAATTTCAGCCTTTTTACCTCAAAATAAGGGGAATTTCTGCCTTTTTCCTCAAAATATGGGTAATTTTGTTTTTGTTCCAAAATAAATAAAATTTCTACAATTTTGTATCAAAATAAAAGAAATTTCTGCTTTTTGCCCCAAAATAAGGGGAATTTCTGACTTTTTGCCCTGAATTAAATGAAATTCCTGCAATTATGCCCGAAAATAAGGGAAATTTGTGCCTTTTTGCCCCAAAATGAGGGGAATTTCTGCCTTTTTGCCCCAAAATATGGGGAATTTCAGGATTTTACCTCAAAATAAGTCGAATTTCAGCCTTTTTGCACCAAAATATGGGGAATTTCTGCCTTTTTGCCACAAAATAAGAAAAATTTTTGCAAGTCTGTAACAAAATATAAGAAATTTCTAAAATTTTGCCCCAAGATAAGAAAAATTTCTGATTTTTGCCTTAAAATAAGGAGAATTTTTCTATTTTTGCCCCAAAATAAAGGGAATTTCTGCCTTTTTGCCCCAAAATTAGGGGAGTTTTTGCAATTTTGCTTCAAAATACAGGGAATTTCTGCCTCTTTTCCCAAAAAATAAAAGGAACTTCTGCCTTTTTGCCCCAAATAAAGGGAATTTCTGCATTTTTGCCCCAATATTAGGGGAATTTCTGCAATTTTGCTCCAAAATACGAGGAATTTCTGCCTTTTTACCCGAAATTAAGTGGATTTTCTGCCTTTTTGCCCCCAAATAAGGGAAATTTCTGCAATTTTATCCCAAAATAAGGGGAATTTCTGCCTTTTTACCCCAAAATAAAAGGAATTTCTGCCTTTTTGCCCTGAAATATGTGAAATTTCTGCAATTTTACCCAAAAATAAGGTGAATTTCTGTCTCTTTGCCCCAATATAATGGGAATTTCTGCCTTTTTGCCCCAAAATAAGAAAAATTTTTGCTTTTTTCTCTGAAATAAGTGAAATTTCTGCAATTTTGCCCTAAAATAAGGGAAATTTCTGTTTTTTGCCCCACAATAAAGAAAATTTCTGCAATTTTGCCCTAAAATAAGGGGAATTTGTGCCTTTTGCCCCAAAATAAGGAGAATTTCTGCCTTTTTGCCCCAAAATAAAGAAAATTACTGTATTTTTTACCCCAAAATCAGGTGAATATCTGCAATTTTGCTCCAAAATATGGGGATTTTCTGCCTTTTTCGCCAAAAATAAGGGGAATTACTGCCATTTTGCGACGAAATAAGTGAAATTTCTGTAGTTTTACTCCAAAATAAGGGAAATTTCTGCCTTTTTGCCCAAAAATTAGGGGAATTTCTGCAATTTTACTCCAAAATACGGGGAATTTCTGCCTTTTTTCCCGAAAATAAAGGGAACGTATACCTTTTTGCCATAAAAAAAGGAAATTTCTTCATTTTTGCCCCAAAATAAGGGGATTTTCCATCTTTTTGACTCAAAATAAGTGCAATTTCTGCCTTTTCCCCAAAATAAATGAAATTTCTGTCTTTTTGCCCCAAAATAAGGGGAATTTCAGCCTTATTACCTCAAAATAAAGGGAATTTCTGCCTTTTGCCCCAAAATATGGAAAATTTCTGCCTTTTTCCCTAAAAATAAAGGGAATTTCTGCATTTTTGCACCAATATTAGGTGAATTTCTGCAATTATGCTCCAAAATACGAGGAATTTCTGCCTTTGTACCCGAAATTAAGTGGATTTTCTGCCTTTTTGCCCCCAAATAATGGAAATTTCTGCAATTTTATCCCAAAATATGGGGAATTTCAGCCTTTTTACCTCAAAATAAGGGGAATTTCTGCCTTTTTGCCCCAAAATATGGGGAATTTCTGAATTTTTGCCCCAAAATAAGAAAAATTTCTGCAATTTTGTTACAAAATAAAAAAAATTTCTGCCTTTTTGCCCCCAAAAAAGAAAATTTCTGCCTTTTTTCCCTGAAATAAGTGAAATTTCTGCAATTTTGCCCCAAAATAAGGGAAATTTCTGCAATTTTGCCCCAATGTAAAGGAAATTTCTGCAATTTTGCCCCAAAATAACGGGAATTTCTGACTGTTTACTCCCGAAAAAAAGAGATTTTCTGTCTTTTTGCCCCAAAATAAGGAGAATTTCTGCCTTTTTGCCCGAAAATTATGAGAATTTCTGCAATTTTGCTTCAAAATACGGGGAATTTCTGCCTTTTAGCCCCAAAATAAAGGGAATTTCTGCATTTACATGAAAATAAGAATAATTTCTGCCTTTTGCCCCAAATATGGGGAATTTCTGCCTTTTTGTTTCAAAATGAGGAAAATTTCTTCATTTTTGTACCATATTAAAAGAAATTTCTGCTTTTTGCCCCAAAATAAGGGGAATTTCTGACTTTTTGCCCTGAAATAAATGAAATTTCTGCAATTTTGCCCGAAAATAAGGGAAATTTGTGCTTTTTTGCCCCAAAATAAGAAGAATTTTTGCCTTTTGCCCCAAAATATGGGGAATTTCAGCATTTTACCTCAAAATAAGAAGAATTTCAGCCTTTTTGCACCAAAATATGGAAAATTTCTGCCTTTTTGCCCCCAAAATAAAGGGAATTTCTGCATTTTTGCACCAATATTAGGGGAATTTCTGCAATTTTGGTCCAAAATACGGGTCATTTCTGCCTTTTTGCCCGAAATTAAGTGGAATTTCTGCCTTTTTGTCTGGAAATAAGTGAAATTTCTGCAATTTTAGCCAAAAATTAGGGATTTCATCTTTTTGCCCCAAAATAAGGGAAATTTCTGCCATTTTGCCCTGAAATATTTGAAATTTCTGCAATTTTACCTCAAAATAAGGGGAATTTCTGCCTTTTTGTACCAAAATAATGGGAATTTCTACCTATTTGCCCCAAAATAAGGAAAATTTCTGCAATTTTGCCCCAAAATAAGGGGAATTTCTTCCTTTTTGCCCCAAAATAAAGGATATTTCAGCCTTTTTACCTGAGAATAAGTGAAATTTCTGCAATTTTGCCCCAAAAAGGGAAATTTCTGCAATTTTGCCCCAAAATAAGGTAAATTCCTGCAATTTTGCCCCAAAATAAGTGGAATTTCTGAGTTTTGCTTTAAAATAAGAAGAATTTCTGTCTTTTTGCCCCAACATATAGGGAATTTCTGCCTTTTTGCCCCACAATTAGGGGAATTTCTGCAATTTTGCTCCAAAATACGGGGAATTTCTGCCTTTTTGCCTGAAAATAAGGGGAATGCATATCTTTTTGCCATAAAAAAGGGAAATTTCTTCATTATTGCTCCAAAATAAGGGGAATTTCTGCCTTTTGCCTCTAAATAAGTGGAATTTCTGTCTTTTCCCCCAAAAACAAAGGGAATTTCTGTCTTTTTTGCCCCAAAATAAGAAAAATTTCTGACTTATTACCCTGAAATAAAGGAAATTTCTGCAATTTTGCCCCAAAATAAGGGAAATTTCCGCCTTTTTGCCCCCAAATAAGGGGAATTTCAGCCTTTTTACCTCAAAATAAGGAGAATTTCTGCATTTTTGTCACAAAATAAGAAAAATTTCTGACTTTTTTACCTGAAATAAGTGAAATTTCTGCAATTTTGCCCCAAAATAAGTGAAATTTCTGCAATTTTGTTCCAAAATAAGGGAAATTTCTGGAATTTTGCCCCAAAATAAGTGGAATTTCTGAGTTTTGCCACAAAATAAGGAGAATTTCTGTCTTTTTGCCCTAACATATAGGGAATTTCTGCCTTTTTGCCCCACAATTAGAGGATTTTCTGCAATTGTGCTCCAAAATACGAGGAATTAATGCTTTTTTGCCCGAAAATAAGGGGAATGTATACCTTTTGCCACAAAAAGGGAAATTTCTTCATTTTTACCCCAAAATAAGAGCAATTTCTGCATTCTTACCTCAAAATAAGTGAAATTTCTGCCTTTTTACCCAAAAATAAACGGAATTTCTGTCTTTTTGCCCCAAAATAAAAGGAATTTTTGAATTTTGTCCTGAAATAAGTGAAATTTCTGCAATTTTGCCCCAAAATAAGGGAAATTTCTGCCTTTTTGCAACAAAATAAAGGGAATTTCTGTCTTTTTGCCCCAAAATAAGGGGAATTTCAGCATTTTAACTCATAATAATGGGAATCTCTGCCTTATTGCCCCAAAATATGGAGATTTTCTGCATTTTTGCCCCAAAATAAGGAAAATTTCTGCAATTTTGTACCAAAATAAAAGAAATTTCTGCCTTTTTGCCCCAAAATAAAGAAAATTTCTACGCTTTTTCCCTAAAATAAGTGAAATTTATGCAATTTTGCCCCAAAATAAGGGAAATTTCTGCAATTTTGCCCCAAAATAAAGAAAATTTCTGCAATTTTGCCCCAAAATAAGGGGAATTTCTGACTTTTTGCCCTGAAATAAGGAGAATTTCTGTCTTTTTGTTCCAAAATAATGTGAATTTCTGCATTTTTTATCAAAATTAGGGGAATATGTGCAATTTTGCTTCAAAATACGGGGAAATCTGCCTTATTGCACAAAAATAAAGGGAATTTCTGCATTTTTGCACCAATATAAGGGAAATTTCTGAAATTTAGCTTTAAAATACGGGGAATTTCTGCATTACTGCCCGAAATAAAGTGGAATTTCTGCCTTTTTGCCCTGAAATATTTGAAATTTCTGCAATTTTACCCCAAAATAAGGGGAATTTCTGTTTTTGGCCCCAAAATTAGGGGAATTTCTTCTTTTTGCCCCAAAATAAGGCAAATTTCTGACTTTTTGTCCTGAAATAATTGAAATTTCTCCAATTTTGCCCCAAAATAATAGGAATTTCTTCCTTTTTACCGAAAATAAGGGGAATTTCAGCATTTTACCTCCAAATAAGGGGAATTTCTGCCTTTTTGCCACAAAATATGAGGAATTTCTGCCCTATTGCCCTTAAATAAGGAAAATTTCTGCTTTTCTGCCCCAATTAACGGGAATTTCTGCCTTTTTGCCACAAAGTAAAGGGAATTTCTGCCTTTTTGCCCCAAAATAAGGGGAATTTCAGCCTTTTTACCTCAAAATAAGGTGAATTTCTGCCTTTTTCCCCAAAATATGGGTAATTTTTGCCTTTTTGTTCCAAAGTAAGGAAAATTTCTACAATTTTGTATCAAAATAAAAGAAATTTCGGCTTTTTGCCCCAAAATAAAAGGAATTTCTGAATTTTTGCCCTGAAATAAATGAAATTCCTGCAATTATGCCCGAAAATAAGGGAAATTTGTGCCTTTTTGCCCCAAAATGAGGGAAATTTCTGCCTTTTTTCCCCAAATATGTGGAATTTCAGGATTTTACCTCAAAATAAAAGGAATTTCAGCCTTTTTTCACCAAAATATAGGGAATTTCAGCCTTTTTACCTCAAAATAAGGAAAATTTCTGCCTTTTTGCCCCAAAATATGGGGAATTTCTTACTTTTTGCCCCAAAATAAGAAAAATTTCTGCAATTTTGTACCAAAAAAAAAAAAATTTCTGCCTTTTTTCCCAAAAAAGAAAATTTCCGCCTTTTTTCTCTGAAATAAGTGAAATTTCTGCAATTTTGCCCCAAAATAATGGAAATTTCTGCAATTTTGCCCCAACATAAAGGAAATTTCTGCAATTTTGCCCCAAAATAAGGTGAATTTCTGACTGTTTGCTCCCGAAAAAAGGAGATTTTCGGTCTTTTTGCCCCAAAATAAGAATTTCTGCCTTTTTGCCCGAAAATTATGAGAATTTCTGCAATTTTGCTTCAAAATATGGGGAATTTCTGCCTTTTAGCCCCAAAATAAAGGGAATTTCTGCATTTTACCTCAAAATAATAATAATTTCTGCCTTTTGCCCCAAAATATGGGGAATTTCTGCCTTTTTGTTTCAAAATGAGGAAAATTTCTTCAATTTTGTACCATAATAAAAGAAATTTCTGCTTTTTGCCCAAAAATAAGGGGAATTTCTGACTTTTTGCCCTGAAATAAATGAAATTTCTGCAATTTTGCCCGAAATTAAGGAAATTTGTGCCTTTTTGCCCCAAAATAAGAAGAATTTTTGCCTTTTGCCCCAAAATATGGGGAATTTCAGCATTTTACCTCAAAATAAGAAGAATTTCAGCCTTTTTGCACCAAAATATGGAAAGTTTCTGCCTTCTTGCCTCCAAAATAAAGGGAATTTCTGCATTTTTGCACCAATATTAGGTGAATTTCTCCAATTTTGCTCCAAAATACGGGTCATTTCTGCCTTTTTGCCCGAAATAAAGTGGAATTTCTGCCTTTTTGTCTGGAAATAAGTGAAATTTCTGCAATTTTAACCAAAAATTAGGGATTTCATCTTTTTGCCCCAAAATAAGGGAAATTTCTGCCATTTTGCCCTGAAATATTTGAAATTTCTGCAATTTTACCTCAAAATAAGAGAAATTTCTGCCTTTTGTCCCAAAATAAGGGGAATTTCTACCTTTTTGCCCCCAAATAAGGAAAATTTCTGCAATTTTGCCCCAAAATATGGGGAATTTCGTCCTTTTTGCTCCAAAATAAAGGATATTTCAGCTTTTTTACCTGAAAATAAGTGAAATTTGTGCAATTTTGCCCCACAAAAGGGAAATTTCTGCAATTTTGCCCCAAAATAAGGTAAATTCCTGCAATTTTGCCCCAAAATAAGTGGAATTTCTGAGTTTTGCCCCAAAATAAGGAGAATTTCTGTCTTTTTGCCCCAACATATAGAGAATTTCTGCCTTTTTGCCCCACAATTAGAAGAATTTCTGCAATTTTGCTCCAAAATACGGGGAATTTCTGCCTTTTTGCCCGAAAATAAGAAGAATGCATATCTCTTTGCCATAAAAAAGGGAAATTTCTTCATTTTTGCTCCAAAATAAGGGGAATTTCTGCCTTTTTGCCTCTAAATAAGTGGAATTTCTGTCTTTTTCCCCCAAAACAAAGGGAATTTCTGTCTTTTTTGCCCCAAAATAAGGAAAATTTCTGACTTAAAACCCTGAAATAAGTGAAATTTCTTCAAGTTTGCCCCAAAATAAGGGAAATTTCTGCCTTTTTGCCCCCAAATAAGGGGAATTTCAGTCTTTTTACCTCAAAATAAGGGGAATTTCTGCATTTTTGCCACAAAATATTAGGAATTTCTGCCTTTTTGCCCCAAAATAAGAAAAATTTCTTCCTTTTTTACCTGAAATAAGTGAAATTTCTGCAATTTTGCACCAAAATAAGGGACATTTCTGAGTTTTGCCCCAAAATAAGGAGAATTTCTGTCTTTTTGCCCCAACATATTGGGAATTTCTGCATTTTTGCCCCACAATTAGGGGATTTTCTGCAATTTTGCTCCAAAAAAACGGGGAATTTCTGTTTTTTGCCCGAAAATAAGGGGAATATATACCTTTTGCCACATAAAAGGGAAATTTCTTCATTTTTGCCCCAAAATAAGAGGAATTTCTGCCTTCTTACCTCAAAATAAGTGAAATTTCTGCCTTTTTACCCAAAAATAAACGAAATTTCTTTTTGCCCAAAAATAAAAGGAATTTTTGAATTTTGCCTTGAAATAAGTGAAATTTCTGCAATTTTGCCCCAAAATAAGAGAAATTTCTGCCTTTTCGCCACAAAATAAAGGGAATCTCTGCCTTTTTGCCCCAAAATATGGGGAATTTCTGCATTTTTGCCCCAAAATAAAGAAAATTTCTGCAATTTTGTACCAAAATAAAAGAAATTTCTGCCTTTTTGCCCCAAAATAAGAGAAATTTCTGCGCTTTCTCCCTGAAATAAGTGAAATTTCTGCAATTTTGCCGCAAAATAAGGAAAATTTCTGCAATTTTGCCCCAAAATAAAGGAAATTTCTGCAATTTTTCCCCAATATAAGGGGAATTTCTGACTTTTTGTCCTGAAATAAGGAGAATTTCTGTCTTTTTGTTCCAAAATAATGTGAATTTCTGCATTTTTCCTAAAAATTAGGGGAATATGTTCAATTTTGCTTCAAAATACGGGGAAATCTGCCTTATTGCACAAAAATAAATGGAATTTCTGCATTTTTGCACCAATATAAGGGGAATTTCTGAAATTTAGCTTTAAAATACGGGGAATTTCTGCGTTATTGTCCGAAATAAAGTGGAATTTCTGCCTTTTTGCCCTGAAATATGTGAAATTTCTGCAATTTTACCCCAAAATAAGGGGAATTTCTGTTTTTGGTCTTAAAATTAGGGGCATTTCTGCTTTTTGCCCCAAAATAAGGCAAATTTTTGACTTTTTGTCCTGAAATAATTGAAATTTCTGCAATTTTGCCCCAAAATAATAGGAATTTCTTCCTTTTTGCCAAAAATAAGGGGAATTTCAGCATTTTACCTCCAAATAAAAGGAATTACTGCCTTTTTGCCACAAAATATGGGGAATTTCTGCCCTATTGCCCTTAAATAAGGAAAATTTCTGCTTTTGTGCCCCAATTAACGGGAATTTCTGCGTTTTTGCCACAAAGTAAAGGAAATTTCTGCCTTTTTGCCCCAAAATAACAAGATTTTCAGCCTTTTTACCTCAAAATAAGGGGAATTTCTGCCTTTTTCCCCAAAATATGGGTAATTTTTGCCTTTTTGTTTTAAAATAAGGAAAATTTCTATAATTTTGTATCAAAATAAAAGAAATTTCTGCTTTTTGCCCCAAAATAAAAGAAATTTCTGACTTTTTACCCTGAAATAAATGAAATTCCTGCAATTATGCCTGAAAATAAGGGAAATTTGTGCGTTTTTTCCCCAAAATGAGGGGAATTTTTTCCTTTTTGCCCCAAAATATGGGGAATTTCAGGATTTTTCCTCAAAATAAGGGGAATTTCAGCCTTTTTGCACCAAAATATGGAAAATTTCTGCCTTTTTGCCCCCAAAATAAAGGGAATTTCTGCATTTTTGCACCAATATTAGGTGAATTTCTCCAATTTTGCTCCAAAATACGGGTCATTTCTGCCTTTTTGCCCGAAATAAAGTGGAATTTCTGCCTTTTTGTCTGGAAATAAGTGAAATTTCTGCAATTTTAGCCAAAAATTAGGGATTTCATCTTTTTGCCCCAAAATAAGGGAAATTTCTGCCATTTTGCCCTGAAATATTTGAAATTTCTGAAATTTTACCTCAAAATAACAGGAACTTCTGCCTTTTTGTCCCAAAATAAGGGGAATTTCTGCCTTTTTGCCCCCAAATAAGGAAAATTTCTGCAATTTTGCCCCAAAATATGGAGAATTTCTTTTTTTTCCTCCAAAATAAAGGATATTTCAGCCTTTTTACCTGAAAATAAGTGAAATTTGTGCAATTTTGCCCCACAAAAGGGAAATTTCTGTTTTTTGCCCCAAAATAAGGTAAATTCCTGCAATTTTGCCCCAAAATAAGTGGAATTTCTGAGTTTTGCCCCAAAATAAGGAGAATTTCTGTCTTTTTGCCCCAACATATAGGGAATTTCTGCCTTTTTGCCCCACAATTAGAAGAATTTCTGCAATTTTGCTCCAAAATACGGGGAATTTCTGCCTTTTTGCCCGAAAATAAGAAGAATGCATATCTTTTTGCCATAAAAAAGGGAAATTTCTTCATTTTTGCTCCAAAATAAGGGGAATTTCTGCCTTTTTGCCTCTAAATAAGTGGAATTTCTGTCTTTTTCCCCCAAAACAAAGGGAATTTCTGTCTTTTTTGCCCCAAAATAAGGAAAATTTCTGACTTAATACCCTGAAATAAGTGAAATTTCTTCAATTTTGCCCCAAAATAAGGGAAATTTCTGCCTTTTTGCCCCCAAATAAGGGGAATTTCAGCCTTTTTACCTCAAAATAAGGGGAATTTCTGCATTTTTGCCACGAAATATTAGGAATTTCTGCCTTTTTGCCTCAAAATAAGGAAAATTTTTTCAATTTTGCCCCAAAATAAGAGGAATTTCTTCCTTTTTGCCCCAAAATAAAGGATATTTCAGTCTTTTTACCTGAAAATAAGTGAAATTTCTGCCTTTTTGCCCAAATAAGGAAAATTTCTGCAATTTTGCCCCAAAATAAGGTAAATTCCTGCAATTTGGCCCCAAAATAAGTGGAATTTCTGAGTTTTGCCCCAAAATAAAAAGAATTTCTGTCTTTTTGCCCCAACATATAGGGAATTTCTGCTTTTTTGCCCCACAATTAGGGGAATTTCTGCAATTTTGCTCCAAAAGAAGGAAAATTTCTGCCTTTTTGCCTCTAAATAAGTGGAATTTCTGTCTTTTCCTTTCAAAACAAAGAGAATTTCTGTCTTTATTGCCCCAAAATAAGGAAAATTTCTGACTTATTACCCTGAAATAAGTGAAATTTCTGCAATTTTGCCCCAACTTAAGAGAAATTTCTGCGTTTTGCCCCCAAATAAGGGGAATTTCAGCCTTTTTACCTCAAAATAAGGGGAATTTCTGCATTTTTGCCACAAAATATTAGGAATTTCTGCCTTTTTGCCCCAAAATAAGAAAAATTTCTGCCTTTTTTACCTGAAATAAGTGAAATTTCTGCAATTTTGAACCAAAATAAGGGACATTTCTGAGTTTTGCCCCAAAATAAGGAGAATTTCTGTCTTTTTGCCCCAACATATAGGGAATTTCTGCATTTTTGCCCCACAATTAGGGGATTTTCTGCAATTGTGCTCCAAAAAAACGGGGAATTTCTGCTTTTTTGCCCGAAAATAAGGGGAATATATACCTTTTGCCACATAAAAGGGAAATTTCTTCATTTTTGCCCCAAAATAAGAGGAATTTCTGCCTTCTTACCTCAAAATAAGTGAAATTTCTGCCTTTTTACCCAAAAATAAACGAAATTTCTTTTTGCCCAAAAATAAAAGGAATTTTTGAATTTTGCCTTGAAATAAGTGAAATTTCTGCAATTTTGCCCCAAAATAAGAGAAATTTCTGTCTTTTCGCCACAAAATAAAGGGAATCTCTGCCTTTTTGCCCCAAAATATGGGGAATTTCTGCATTTTTGCCCCAAAATAAAGAAAATTTCTGCAATTTTGTACCAAAATAAAAGAAATTTCTGCCTTTTTGCCCCAAAATAAGAGAAATTTCTGTGCTTTCTCCCTGAAATAAGTGAAATTTCTGCAATTTTGCTGCAAAATAAGGAAAATTTCTGCAATTTTGCCCCAAAATAAAGGAAATTTCTGCAATTTTTCCCCAATATAAGGGGAATTTCTGACTTTTTGCCCTGAAATAAGGAGAATTTCTGTCTTTTTGTTCCAAAATAATGTGAATTTCTGCATTTTTCCTAAAAATTAGGGGAATATGTGCAATTTTGCTTCAAAATACGGGGAAATCTGCCTTATTGCACAAAAATAAATGGAATTTCTGCATTTTTGCACCAATATAAGGGGAATTTCTGAAATTTAGCTTTAAAATACGGGGAATTTCTGCGTTATTGTCCGAAATAAAGTGGAATTTCTGCCTTTTTGCCCTGAAATATGTGAAATTTCTGCAATTTTACCCCAAAATAAGGGGAATTTCTGTTTTTGGTCTTAAAATTAGGGGCATTTCTGCTTTTTGCCCCAAAATAAGGCAAATTTTTGACTTTTTGTCCTGAAATAATTGAAATTTCTGCAATTTTGCCCCAAAATAATAGGAATTTCTTCCTTTTTGCCAAAAATAAGGGGAATTTCAGCATTTTACCTCCAAATAAAAGGAATTACTGCCTTTTTGCCACAAAATAAGGGGAATTTCTGCCCTATTGCCCTTAAATAAGGAAAATTTCTGCTTTTGTGCCCCAATTAACGGGAATTTCTGCGTTTTTGCCACAAAGTAAAGGAAATTTCTGCCTTTTTGCCCCAAAATAACAAGATTTTCAGCCTTTTTACCTCAAAATAAGGGGAATTTCTGCCTTTTTCCCCAAAATATGGGTAATTTTTGCCTTTTTGTTTTAAAATAAGAAAAATTTCTATAATTTTGTATCAAAATAAAAGAAATTTCTGCTTTTTGCCCCAAAATAAAAGGAATTTCTGACTTTTTACCCTGAAATAAATGAAATTCCTGCAATTATGCCTGAAAATAAGGGAAATTTGTGCGTTTTTCCCCAAAATGAGGGGAATTTTTTCCTTTTTGCCCCAAAATATGGGGAATTTCAGGATTTTTCCTCAAAATAAGGGGAATTTCAGCCTTTTTGCACCAAAATATGGAAAATTTCTGCCTTTTTGCCCCCAAAATAAAGGGAATTTCTGCATTTTTGCACCAATATTAGGTGAATTTCTCCAATTTTGCTCCAAAATACGGGTCATTTCTGCCTTTTTGCCCGAAATAAAGTGGAATTTCTGCCTTTTTGTCTGGAAATAAGTGAAATTTCTGCAATTTTAGCCAAAAATTAGGGATTTCATCTTTTTGCCCCAAAATAAGGGAAATTTCTGCCATTTTGCCCTGAAATATTTGAAATTTCTGAAATTTTACCTCAAAATAACAGGAACTTCTGCCTTTTTGTCCCAAAATAAGGGGAATTTCTGCCTTTTTGCCCCCAAATAAGGAAAATTTCTGCAATTTTGCCCCAAAATATGGAGAATTTCTTTTTTTTCCTCCAAAATAAAGGATATTTCAGCCTTTTTACCTGAAAATAAGTGAAATTTGTGCAATTTTGCCCCACAAAAGGGAAATTTCTGTTTTTTGCCCCAAAATAAGGTAAATTCCTGCAATTTTGCCCCAAAATAAGTGGAATTTCTGAGTTTTGCCCCAAAATAAGGAGAATTTCTGTCTTTTTGCCCCAACATATAGGGAATTTCTGCCTTTTTGCCCCACAATTAGAAGAATTTCTGCAATTTTGCTCCAAAATACGGGGAATTTCTGCCTTTTTGCCCGAAAATAAGAAGAATGCATATCTTTTTGCCATAAAAAAGGGAAATTTCTTCATTTTTGCTCCAAAATAAGGGGAATTTCTGCCTTTTTGCCTCTAAATAAGTGGAATTTCTGTCTTTTTCCCCCAAAACAAAGGGAATTTCTGTCTTTTTTGCCCCAAAATAAGGAAAATTTCTGACTTAATACCCTGAAATAAGTGAAATTTCTTCAATTTTGCCCCAAAATAAGGGAAATTTCTGCCTTTTTGCCCCCAAATAAGGGGAATTTCAGCCTTTTTACCTCAAAATAAGGGGAATTTCTGCATTTTTGCCACGAAATATTAGGAATTTCTGCCTTTTTGCCTCAAAATAAGGAAAATTTTTGCAATTTTGCCCCAAAATAAGAGGAATTTCTTCCTTTTTGCCCCAAAATAAAGGATATTTCAGTCTTTTTACCTGAAAATAAGTGAAATTTCTGCCTTTTTGCCCAAATAAGGAAAATTTCTGCAATTTTGCCCCAAAATAAGGTAAATTCCTGCAATTTGGCCCCAAAATAAGTGGAATTTCTGAGTTTTGCCCCAAAATAAAAAGAATTTCTGTCTTTTTGCCCCAACATATAGGGAATTTCTGCTTTTTTGCCCCACAATTAGGGGAATTTCTGCAATTTTGCTCCAAAAGAAGGAAAATTTCTGCCTTTTTGCCTCTAAATAAGTGGAATTTCTGTCTTTTCCTTCCAAAACAAAGAGAATTTCTGTCTTTATTGCCCCAAAATAAGGAAAATTTCTGACTTATTACCCTGAAATAAGTGAAATTTCTGCAATTTTGCCCCAACTTAAGAGAAATTTCTGCGTTTTTGCCCCCAAATAAGGGGAATTTCAGCCTTTTTACCTCAAAATAAGGGGAATTTCTGCATTTTTGCCACAAAATATTAGGAATTTCTGCCTTTTTGCCCCAAAATAAGAAAAATTTCTGCCTTTTTTACCTGAAATAAGTGAAATTTCTGCAATTTTGCACCAAAATAAGGGACATTTCTGAGTTTTGCCCCAAAATAAGGAGAATTTCTGTCTTTTTGCCCCAACATATAGGGAATTTCTGCATTTTTGCCCCACAATTAGGGGATTTTCTGCAATTGTGCTCCAAAAAAACGGGGAATTTCTGCTTTTTTGCCCGAAAATAAGGGGAATATATACCTTTTGCCACATAAAAGGGAAATTTCTTCATTTTTGCCCCAAAATAAGAGGAATTTCTGCCTTTTTACCTCAAAATAAGTGAAATTTCTGCCTTTGTACCCAAAAATAAACGAAATTTCTGTCTTTTTGCCCAAAAATAAAAGGAATTTTTGAATTTTGCCTTGAAATAAGTGAAATTTCTGCAATTTTGCCCCAAAATAAGAGAAATTTCTGCCTTTTCGCCACAAAATAAAGGGAATCTCTGCCTTTTTGCCCCAAAATATGGGGAATTTCTGCATTTTTGCCCCAAAATAAAGAAAATTTCTGCAATTTTGTACCAAAATAAAAGAAATTTCTGCCTTTTTGCCCCAAAATAAGAGAAATTTCTGCGCTTTCTCCCTGAAATAAGTGAAATTTCTGCAATTTTGCCGCAAAATAAGGAAAATTTCTGCAATTTTGCCCCAAAATAAAGGAAATTTCTGCATTTTTTCCCCAATATAAGGGGAATTTCTGACTTTTTGCCCTGAAATAAGGAGAATTTCTGTCTTTTTGTTCCAAAATAATGTGAATTTCTGCATTTTTCCTAAAAATTAGGGGAATATGTGCAATTTTGCTTCAAAATACGGGGAAATCTGCCTTATTGCACAAAAATAAATGGAATTTCTGCATTTTTGCACCAATATAAGGGGAATTTCTGAAATTTAGCTTTAAAATACGGGGAATTTCTGCGTTATTGTCCGAAATAAAGTGGAATTTCTGCCTTTTTGCCCTGAAATATGTGAAATTTCTGCAATTTAACCCAAATAAGGGGAATTTCTGTTTTTGGTCTTAAAATTAGGGGCATTTCTGCTTTTTGCCCCAAAATAAGGCAAATTTTTGACTTTTTGTCCTGAAATAATTGAAATTTCTGCAATTTTGCCCCAAAATAATAGGAATTTCTTCCTTTTTGCCAAAAATAAGGGGAATTTCAGCATTTTACCTCCAAATAAAAGGAATTTCTGCCTTTTTGCCACAAAATATGGGGAATTTCTGCCCTATTGCCCTTAAATAAGGAAAATTTCTGCTTTTGTGCCCCAATTAACGGGAATTTCTGCGTTTTTGCCACAAAGTAAAGGAAATTTCTGCCTTTTTGCCCCAAAATAACAAGATTTTCAGCCTTTTTACCTCAAAATAAGGGGAATTTCTGCCTTTTTCCCCAAAATATGGGTAATTTTTGCCTTTTTGTTTTAAAATAAGAAAAATTTCTACAATTTTGTATCAAAATAAAAGAAATTTCTGCTTTTTGCCCCAAAATAAGAGGAATTTCTGACTTTTTGCCCTGAAATAAATGAAATTCCTGCAATTATGCCTGAAAATAAGGGAAATTTGTGCGTTTTTCCCCAAAATGAGGGGAATTTTTTCCTTTTTGCCCCAAAATATGGGGAAATTCAGGATTTTACCTCAAAATAAGGGGAATTTCAGCCTTTTTGCACCAAAATATGGGGAATTTCTGACTTTTTGCCACAAAATAAGAAAAATTTCTGCAAGTCTGTAACAATATAAAAGAAATTTCTAAAATTTTGCCCCAAAATAAGGGAAATTTTTGATTTTTGCCACAAAATAAGGAGAATTTCTCTATTTTTGCCCCAAAATAAAGGGAATTTCTGACTTTATACCTGAAAATAAGGGGAATTTCTTCCTTTTTGCCCCAAAATATGGGGAATTTCTGACTTTTTGCCCAAAAATAAGGGGAATTTCTGAGTGTTTTCTCCCGAAAAAAGGATATTTTCTGTCTTTTTTCCCCAAAATAAGGAGAATTTCTGCCTTTTTGCCCGAAAATTATGAGAATTTCTGAAATTTTGCTTCAAAATACGGGGAATTTCTGCCTTTTAGCCACAAAATAAAGGGAATTTCTGCATTTTACCTCAAAATAAGAATAATTTCGGCCTTTTGCATCAAAATATGGGGAATTTCTGCCTTTTTGTTTAAAAATAAGAAAAATTTCTTCAATTTTGTACCATAATAAAAGAAATTTCTGCTTTTTGCCCCAAAATAAGGGGAATTTCTGACTTTTTGCCGTGAAATAAATGAAATTTCTGCAATTTTGCCCAAAAATAAGGAAAATTTGTGCCTTTTTGCCCCCAAAAAAGAAGAATTTTTGCCTTTTGCCCCAAAATATGGGGAATTTCAGCATTTTACCTCAAAATAAGAAGAATTTCAGCCTTTTTGCACCAAAATATGGAAAATTTCTGCCTTTTTGCCCCCAAAATAAAGGAAATTTCTGCATTTATGAACCAATATTAGGGGAATTTCTGCAATTTTGCTCCAAAATACGGGTCATTTCTGCCTTTTTGCCCGAAATTAAGTGGAATTTCTGCCTTTTTGTCCGGAAATAAGTGAAATTTCTGCAATTTTAGCCAAAAATTAGGGATTTCATCTTTTTGCTTCAAAATAAGGGAAATTTCTGCCATTTTGCCCTGAAATATTTGAAATTTCTGCAATTTTACCCTAAAATAAGGGGAATTTCTGCCTTTTTGTCCCAAAATAAGGGGAATTTCAGCCTTATTACCTCAAAATAAGGGGAATTTCTGCCTTTTTGCCCCCAAATATAAGGAATTTCTGCCTTTTTGCCCCAAAATATGGGGAATTTCTGCAATTTTGCCCCAAAATAAGGGGAATTTCTTCCTTTTTGCCCCAAAATAAAGGATATTTCAGCCTTTTTTCCTGAAAATAAGTGAAATTTCTGCAATTTTGCCCCAAAATAAGTGGAATTTCTGAGTTTTGCCCCAAAATAAGGAGAATTTCTGTCTTTTTGCTTCACAATTAGGGGAATTTCTGCAATTTTGCTTCAAAATACGGGGAATTTCTTCCTTTTTGCCCGAAAATAAAGGGAATGCATATCTTTTTGCCATAAAAAAGGGAAATTTCTTCATTTTTGCTCCAAAATAAGGGGAATTTCTGCTTTTTTGCCTCTAAATAAGTGGAATTTCTGTTTTTTCCCCCCAAAACAAAGGGAATTTCTTTCTTTTTTGCCCCAAAATAAAAAAAATTTCTGACTTATTACCCTGAAATAAGTGAAATTTCTGCAATTTTGCCCCAAAATAAGGAAAATTTCTGCCTTTTTGCCCCCAAATAAGGGGAATTTCAGCCTTTTTACCTCAAAATAAGGGGAATTTCTGCATTTTTGTCACAAAATAAGAAAAATTTCTGCCTTTTTTACCTGAAATAAGTGAAATTTCTGCAATTTTGCCCCAAAATAAGTGAAATTTCTACAATTTCGTTCCAAAATAAGGGAAATTTCTGGAATTTTGCTCCAAAATAAGTGGAATTTCTTAGTTTTGTCCCACAATAAACAGAATTTCTGTCTTTTTGCCCTAAAATATAGGGAATTTCTGCCTTTTTGCCCCACAACTAGGTGATTTTCTGCAATTGTGCTCCAAAATACAAGGAATTTCTGCTTTTTTGCCCGAAAATAAGGGGAATGTATTCCTTTTGCCACAAAAAAGGGAAATTTCTTCATTTTTACTTCAAAATAAGAGGAATTTCTGCATTCTTACCTCAAAATAAATGAAATTTTTGCCTTTTTACCCAAAAATAAACGGAATTTCTGTCTTTTTGCCCCAAAATAAAAGGAATTTTTGAATTTTGCCCTGAAATAAGTGAAATTTCTGCAATTTTGCCCCTAAATAAGGGAAATTTCTGCATTTTTGCCACAAAATATAGGGAATTTCTGTCTTTTTGCCCCAAAATAAGGGGAATTTCAGCATTTTAACTCATAATAATGGGAATCTCTGCCTTTTTTGCCCCAAAATATGGGGAATTTCTGCAATTTTGCCCCAAAATAAGGAAAATTTCTGCAATTTTGTACCAAAATAAAAGAAATTTCTGCCTTTTTGCCCCAAAATAAAAGAAATTTCTGCGCTTTTTCCCTGAAATAAGTGATATTTCTGCATTTTTGCCCCAAAATAAGGGAAATTTCTGCAATTTTGCGCCAAAATAAAGGAAATTTCTGCAATTTTGCCCCAAAATAAGGGGAATTTCTGACTTTTTGCCCTGAAATAAGGAGAATTTCTGTCTTTTTGTTCCAAAATAATGTGAATTTCTGCATTTTCCCTCAAAATTAGGGGAATATGTGCAATTTTGCTTCAAAATACGGGGAAATCTGCCTTATTGCACAAAAATAAAGGGAATTTCTGCATTTTTGCCCCAAAATAAAGAAAATTTCTGCAATTTTGTACCAAAATAAAAGAAATTTCTGCCTTTTTGCCCCAAAATAAGAGAAATTTCTGCGCTTTCTCCCTGAAATAAGTGAAATTTCTGCAATTTTGCCGCAAAATAAGGAAAATTTCTGCAATTTTGCCCCAAAATAAAGGAAATTTCTGCATTTTTTCCCCAATATAAGGGGAATTTCTGACTTTTTGCCCTGAAATAAGGAGAATTTCTGTCTTTTTGTTCCAAAATAATGTGAATTTCTGCATTTTTCCTAAAAATTAGGGGAATATGTGCAATTTTGCTTCAAAATACGGGGAAATCTGCCTTATTGCACAAAAATAAATGGAATTTCTGCATTTTTGCACCAATATAAGGGGAATTTCTGAAATTTAGCTTTAAAATACGGGGAATTTCTGCGTTATTGTCCGAAATAAAGTGGAATTTCTGCCTTTTTGCCCTGAAATATGTGAAATTTCTGCAATTTAACCCAAATAAGGGGAATTTCTGTTTTTGGTCTTAAAATTAGGGGCATTTCTGCTTTTTGCCCCAAAATAAGGCAAATTTTTGACTTTTTGTCCTGAAATAATTGAAATTTCTGCAATTTTGCCCCAAAATAATAGGAATTTCTTCCTTTTTGCCAAAAATAAGGGGAATTTCAGCATTTTACCTCCAAATAAAAGGAATTTCTGCCTTTTTGCCACAAAATATGGGGAATTTCTGCCCTATTGCCCTTAAATAAGGAAAATTTCTGCTTTTGTGCCCCAATTAACGGGAATTTCTGCGTTTTTGCCACAAAGTAAAGGAAATTTCTGCCTTTTTGCCCCAAAATAACAAGATTTTCAGCCTTTTTACCTCAAAATAAGGGGAATTTCTGCCTTTTTCCCCAAAATATGGGTAATTTTTGCCTTTTTGTTTTAAAATAAGAAAAATTTCTACAATTTTGTATCAAAATAAAAGAAATTTCTGCTTTTTGCCCCAAAATAAGAGGAATTTCTGACTTTTTGCCCTGAAATAAATGAAATTCCTGCAATTATGCCTGAAAATAAGGGAAATTTGTGCGTTTTTCCCCAAAATGAGGGGAATTTTTTCCTTTTTGCCCCAAAATATGGGGAAATTCAGGATTTTACCTCAAAATAAGGGGAATTTCAGCCTTTTTGCACCAAAATATGGGGAATTTCTGACTTTTTGCCACAAAATAAGAAAAATTTCTGCAAGTCTGTAACAATATAAAAGAAATTTCTAAAATTTTGCCCCAAAATAAGGGAAATTTTTGATTTTTGCCACAAAATAAGGAGAATTTCTCTATTTTTGCCCCAAAATAAAGGGAATTTCTGACTTTATACCTGAAAATAAGGGGAATTTCTTCCTTTTTGCCCCAAAATATGGGGAATTTCTGACTTTTTGCCCAAAAATAAGGGGAATTTCTGAGTGTTTTCTCCCGAAAAAAGGATATTTTCTGTCTTTTTTCCCCAAAATAAGGAGAATTTCTGCCTTTTTGCCCGAAAATTATGAGAATTTCTGAAATTTTGCTTCAAAATACGGGGAATTTCTGCCTTTTAGCCACAAAATAAAGGGAATTTCTGCATTTTACCTCAAAATAAGAATAATTTCGGCCTTTTGCATCAAAATATGGGGAATTTCTGCCTTTTTGTTTAAAAATAAGAAAAATTTCTTCAATTTTGTACCATAATAAAAGAAATTTCTGCTTTTTGCCCCAAAATAAGGGGAATTTCTGACTTTTTGCCGTGAAATAAATGAAATTTCTGCAATTTTGCCCAAAAATAAGGAAAATTTGTGCCTTTTTGCCCCCAAAAAAGAAGAATTTTTGCCTTTTGCCCCAAAATATGGGGAATTTCAGCATTTTACCTCAAAATAAGAAGAATTTCAGCCTTTTTGCACCAAAATATGGAAAATTTCTGCCTTTTTGCCCCCAAAATAAAGGAAATTTCTGCATTTATGAACCAATATTAGGGGAATTTCTGCAATTTTGCTCCAAAATACGGGTCATTTCTGCCTTTTTGCCCGAAATTAAGTGGAATTTCTGCCTTTTTGTCCGGAAATAAGTGAAATTTCTGCAATTTTAGCCAAAAATTAGGGATTTCATCTTTTTGCTTCAAAATAAGGGAAATTTCTGCCATTTTGCCCTGAAATATTTGAAATTTCTGCAATTTTACCCTAAAATAAGGGGAATTTCTGCCTTTTTGTCCCAAAATAAGGGGAATTTCAGCCTTATTACCTCAAAATAAGGGGAATTTCTGCCTTTTTGCCCCCAAATATAAGGAATTTCTGCCTTTTTGCCCCAAAATATGGGGAATTTCTGCAATTTTGCCCCAAAATAAGGGGAATTTCTTCCTTTTTGCCCCAAAATAAAGGATATTTCAGCCTTTTTTCCTGAAAATAAGTGAAATTTCTGCAATTTTGCCCCAAAATAAGTGGAATTTCTGAGTTTTGCCCCAAAATAAGGAGAATTTCTGTCTTTTTGCTTCACAATTAGGGGAATTTCTGCAATTTTGCTTCAAAATACGGGGAATTTCTTCCTTTTTGCCCGAAAATAAAGGGAATGCATATCTTTTTGCCATAAAAAAGGGAAATTTCTTCATTTTTGCTCCAAAATAAGGGGAATTTCTGCTTTTTTGCCTCTAAATAAGTGGAATTTCTGTTTTTTCCCCCCAAAACAAAGGGAATTTCTTTCTTTTTTGCCCCAAAATAAAAAAAATTTCTGACTTATTACCCTGAAATAAGTGAAATTTCTGCAATTTTGCCCCAAAATAAGGAAAATTTCTGCCTTTTTGCCCCCAAATAAGGGGAATTTCAGCCTTTTTACCTCAAAATAAGGGGAATTTCTGCATTTTTGTCACAAAATAAGAAAAATTTCTGCCTTTTTTACCTGAAATAAGTGAAATTTCTGCAATTTTGCCCCAAAATAAGTGAAATTTCTACAATTTCGTTCCAAAATAAGGGAAATTTCTGGAATTTTGCTCCAAAATAAGTGGAATTTCTTAGTTTTGTCCCACAATAAACAGAATTTCTGTCTTTTTGCCCTAAAATATAGGGAATTTCTGCCTTTTTGCCCCACAACTAGGTGATTTTCTGCAATTGTGCTCCAAAATACAAGGAATTTCTGCTTTTTTGCCCGAAAATAAGGGGAATGTATTCCTTTTGCCACAAAAAAGGGAAATTTCTTCATTTTTACTTCAAAATAAGAGGAATTTCTGCATTCTTACCTCAAAATAAATGAAATTTTTGCCTTTTTACCCAAAAATAAACGGAATTTCTGTCTTTTTGCCCCAAAATAAAAGGAATTTTTGAATTTTGCCCTGAAATAAGTGAAATTTCTGCAATTTTGCCCCTAAATAAGGGAAATTTCTGCATTTTTGCCACAAAATATAGGGAATTTCTGTCTTTTTGCCCCAAAATAAGGGGAATTTCAGCATTTTAACTCATAATAATGGGAATCTCTGCCTTTTTTGCCCCAAAATATGGGGAATTTCTGCAATTTTGCCCCAAAATAAGGAAAATTTCTGCAATTTTGTACCAAAATAAAAGAAATTTCTGCCTTTTTGCCCCAAAATAAAAGAAATTTCTGCGCTTTTTCCCTGAAATAAGTGATATTTCTGCATTTTTGCCCCAAAATAAGGGAAATTTCTGCAATTTTGCGCCAAAATAAAGGAAATTTCTGCAATTTTGCCCCAAAATAAGGGGAATTTCTGACTTTTTGCCCTGAAATAAGGAGAATTTCTGTCTTTTTGTTCCAAAATAATGTGAATTTCTGCATTTTCCCTCAAAATTAGGGGAATATGTGCAATTTTGCTTCAAAATACGGGGAAATCTGCCTTATTGCACAAAAATAAAGGGAATTTCTGCATTTTTGCACCAATATAAGGGGAATTTCTGAAATTTAGCTTTAAAATACTGGAAATTTCTGCGTTATTGTCCGAAATAAAGTGGAATTTCTGCCTTTTTGCCCTGAAATATTTGAAATTTCTGCAATTTTACCCCAAAATAAGGGAAATTTCTGTTTTTGGCCCCAAAATTAGGGGAATTTCTTCTTTTTGCCCCAAAATAAGGCAAATTTCTGACTTTTTGCCCTGAAATAATTGAAATTTCTGCAATTTTGCCCCAAAATAATAGGAATTTTTGCCTTTTTGCCGAAAATAAGGAGAATTTCAGCATTTTACCTCCAAATAAGGGAAATTTCTGCCTCTTTGCCACAAAATATGGGGAATTTCTGCCCTATTGCCCTTAAATAAGGAAAATTTCTGCTTTTCTGCCCCAATTAACGGGAATTTCTGCCCTTTTGCCACAAAGTAAAGGGAATTTCTGCCTTTTTGCCCCAAAATAACGGGAATTTCAGCCTTTTTACCTCAAAATAAGGTGAATTTCTGCCTTTTTCCCCAAAATATGGGTAATTTTTGCCTTTTTGATCCAAAATAAGGAAAATTTCTACAATTTTGTATCAAAATAAAAGTAATTTCTGCTTTTTGCCCCAAAATAAAAGGAATTTCTGACTTTTTGCCCTGAAATAAATGAAATTCCTGCAATTATGCCCGAAAATAAGGGAAATTTGTGCCTTTTTGCCCCAAAATGAGGGGAATTTCTGCCTTTTTGCCCCAAAATATGGGGAATTTCAGGATTTTACCTCAAAATAAGGGGAATTTCAGCCTTTTCGCACCAAAATATGGGGAATTTCTGCCTTTTTGCCACAAAATAAGAAAAATTTATGCAAGTCTGTAACAAAATAAAAGAAATTTCTAAAATTTTGCCCCAAAATAAGTGAAATTTCTGATTTTGGCCCCAAAATAAGGAGAATTTTTCTATTTTTGCCCCAAAATAAAGGGAATTTCTGACTTTTTGCCCCAAAATTAGGGGAGTTTCTGCAATATTGCTTCAAAATACAGGGAATTTCTGCCTCTTTTCCCGAAAATCAAAGGAACTTTTGCCTTTTTGCTCAAAATTAAAAGAATTTCTGCATTTTTGCCCCAATATTAGGGGAGTTTCTGCAATTTTGCTCCAAAATACGAGGAATTTCTGCCTTTTTACCCAAAATTAAGTGGATTTTCTGCCTTTTTGCCCCCAAATAAGAGAAATTTCTGCAATTTTATCCCAAAATAAGGGGAATTTCTTCATTTTTGTTTCAAAATAAGGGGAATTTCTGCCTTTTTGCCCTGAAATATGTGAAATTTCTGCAATTTTTCACCAAAATAAGGTGAATTTCTGCCTTTTTGCCCCAAAATAATGGGAATTTCTGCCTCTTTGCCCCAAAATAAGAAAAATTTTTGCTTTTTTTCTCTGAAATAAGTGAAATTTCTGCAATTTTGCCCTAAAATAAGGGAAATTTCTGCAATTTTTCCTCATAATAAGGGAAATTTCTGCAATTTTGCCCCAAAATAAGGGGAATTTCTGTTTTTTGCCCCCAAATAAGGGAAATTTCTGCAATTTTGCCCTAAAATAAAAGGAATTTCTGCCTTTTGCCCCAAAATAAGAAGAATTTCAGCCTTATTACCTCAAAATAAAGGGAATTTCTGCCTTTTTGCCTAAAATATAGGGAATTTCTGCCTTTTTGCCCCAAAATAAAGGGAATTTCTGCATTTTTGCACCAAAATAACGGGAATTTCAGCCTTTTTACCTCAAAATAAGGGGAATTTCTGCCTTTTTCCCCAAAATATGGGTAATTTTTGCCTTTTTGTTCCAAAATAAAGAAAATTTTTTATTTTTGTACCATAATAAAAGAAATTTCTGCTTTTTGCCCCAAAATAAGAGGAATTTCTGACTTTTTGCCCTGAATTAAATGAAATTCCTGCAATTATGCCCGAAAATATGGGAAATTTGTGCCTTTTTGCCCCAAAATGAGGGGAATTTCTGCCTTTTTGCCCCAAAATATGGGGAATTTCAGGATTTTACCTCAAAATAAGGGGAATTTCAGCCTTTTTGCACCAAAATATGGGTAATTTCTGCCTTTTTGCCACAAAATAAGAAAAATTTCTGCAATTCTGTAACAAAATAAAAGAAATTTCTAAAATTTTGCCCCAAAATAAGGGAAATTTTTGATTTTTGCCCCAAAATAAGGAGAATTTTTCTATTTTTGCCCCAAAATAAAGGGAATTTCTGCCTTTTTGCCCCAAAATTAGGGGAGTTTCTGCAATTTTGCTTCAAAATACAGGGAATTATTGCCTCTTTTCCCGAAAATAAAAGGAACTTCTGCCTTTTTGCCCCAAATAAAGGGAATTTCTGCATTTTTGCCCCAATATTAGGGGAGTTTCTGCAATTTTGCTCCAAAATACGAGGAATTTCTGCCTTTTTACCCGAAATTAAGTGGATTTTCTGCCTTTTTGCCCCCAAGTAAGGGAAATTTCTGCAATTTTATCCCAAAATAAGGGGAATTTCTTCATTTTTGCCCCAAAAGAAGGGGAATTTCTGCCTTTTTGCCCTGAAATATGTGAAATTTCTGCACTTTTACCACAAAATAAGGTGAATTTCTGTTTTTTTGCCCCAAAATAATGGGAATTTCTGCCTTTTCCCCAAAATAAAAAAAAATTTTGCTTTTTTCTCTGAAATAAGTGAAATTTCTGCAATTTTGCCCTAAAATAAGGGAAATTTCTGCAATTTTTCCCCATAATAAAGGAAATTTCTGCAATTTTGCCCCAAAATAAGGGGAATTTCTGTTTTTTGCCCCCAAATAAGGGAAATTTGTGCAATTTTGCCTTAAAATAAGGGGACTTTCTGCCTTTTGCCCCAAAATAAGGAGAATTTCTGCCTTTTTGCCCCAAAATAAAGAAAATTACTGTATTTTTTACCCCAAAATCAGGTGAATTTCTGCAATTTTGTTCCAAAATACGGGGATTTTCTGCCTTTTTCGCCGAAAATAAGGGAAATTTCTGCCATTTTGCGGCGAAATAAGTGAAATGTCTGCAGTTTTACCCTAAAATAAAAGGAATTTCTGCCTTTTTGCCCAAAAATTAGAGGAATTTCTGCAATTTTGCTCCAAAATACAGGGAATTTCTGCCTTTTTGCCCGAAAATAAAGGGAACGTATACCTTTTTTCCATAAAAAAAGGAAATTTCTTCATTTTTGCCACAAAATAAGGGGATTTTCCACCTTTTTAACTCAAAATAAGTGCAATTTCTGCCTTTTCTCCAAAATAAACGAAATTTCTGTCTATTTGCCCCAAAATAAGGGGAATTTCAGCCTTATTACCTCAAAATAAAGGGAATTTCTACCTTTTTGCCCCAAAATATGGAAAATTTCTGCCTTTTTGCCCCCAAAATAAAGGGAATTTCTGCATTTTTGCACCAAAATTAGGTGAATTTCTTCAATTTTGCTCCAAAATACGAGGAATTTCTGCCTTTTTACCCAAAATTAAGTGAATTTTCTGCCTTTTTGCCCCCAAATAAGGGAAATTTCTGCAATTTTATCCCAAAATATGGGGAATTTCAGCCTTTTTACCTCAAAATAAGGGGAATTTCTGCCTTTTTGCCCCAAAATATGGGGAATTTCTGAATTTTTGCCCCAAAATAAGAAAAATTTCTGCAATTTTGTAACAAAATAAAAAAAATTTCTGCTTTTTTGCCCCAAAAAAAGAAAATTTCCGCCTTTTTTCCCTGAAATAATTGAAATTTCTGCAATTTTGCCCCAAAATAAAAGAAATTTCTGCAATTTTGCCCCAATGTAAATGAAATTTCTGCAATTTTGCCCCAAAATAAGGGGAATTTCTGACTGTTTGCTCCCGAAAAATGGAGATTTTCTGTCTCTTTGCCTTAAAATAAGTAGAATTTCTGCCTTTTTTCTCAAAAATTATGAGAATTTCTGCAATTTTACTTCAAAATACAAGGAATTTCTGACTTTTTGTTCCAAAATAAGAAAAATTTCTTCAATTTTGTACCATAATAAAAGAAATTTCTTCTTTTTGCCCCAAAATAAGGGGAATTTATGACTTTTTGCCCTGAAATAAATGAAATTTCTGCAATTTTGCCCGAAAATAAGGGAAATTTGTGCCTTTTTGGCCCAAAATGAAAGGAATTTCTGCATTTTGTCCCAAAATATGGGGAATTTCAGCATTTTACCTCAAAATAAAGGGAATTTCAGCCTTTTTACACCAAAATATGGAGAATTCCTGCCTTTTTGCCCCAAAATAAAGGGAATTTCTGCATTTTTGCACCAATATTAGGGGAATTTCTGCAATTTTGCGCCAAAATACGGGTCATTTCTGCCTTTTTGCCTGAAATTAAGTGGAATTTCTGCTTTTTGTCCCGAAATAAGTGAAATTTCTTCAATTTTAGCCAAAAATTAGGGATTTCATCTTTTTGCCCCAAAATAAGGGGATTTTCTGGCATTTTGCCCTGAAATATTTGAAATTTCTGCAATTTTACCCTAAAATAAGGTGAATTTCACCATTTTTGCTCTAAAATAAGGGGAATTTCAGCCTTATTACCTCAAAATAAGGGGAATTCCTGCCTTTTTGCCCCAAAATATAAGGAATTTCTGCCTTTTTGCCCCAAAATAAGAAAAATTTCTGCTAATTTGCTCCAAATAAGGGGAATTTCTCTCTTTTTGCCCCAAAATAAAGGAAATTTCAGCCTTTTTACCTGAAAATAAGTGAAATTTCTGCAATTTTGCCCAAATAAGGGAAATTTCTGCAATTTTGCCTGAAAATAAGGTAAATTTCTGCAATTTTGCCCCAAAATATGTGAAATTTCTGCAATTTTGCCCCAAAATAAGGGGAATTTCTGATTTTTGCCCCAAAGTAAAGGGAATTTCTGCCTTTTTGCCCGAAAATAAGGGGAATGCATACCTTTTTGCCATAAAAAAGGGAAATTTCTTTATTTTTGCTCCATAATAAGGGGAATTTCTGCCTTTTTGCCTCAAAATAAGTGGAATTTCTGTCTTTTTTCCCAAACAAAAGGATTTTCTGTCTTTTTTGCCCCAAAATAAGGGGAATTTCTGACTTTTTATCCTGAAATAAGTGAAATTTCTGCAATTTTGCCCCAAAATAAGGAAAATTTCTGCTTTTTTGCTCCCAAATAAAGGGAATTTCAGCCTTTTTACCTCAAAATAAGGGGAATTTCTGCATTTTTGCCACAAAATATTAGGAATTTCTGCCTTTTTGCCCCAAAATAAGAAAAGTTCTGCCTTTTTTCCCAGAAATTAGTGAAATTTCTGCAATTTTGCTTCAAAATAAGTGAAATTTCTGCAATTTTGCCCCAAAATAAGGGAAATTTCTGGAATTTTGCCCCAAAATAAGTGGAATTTCTGAGTTTTGCCCCGAAATATGGAGAATTTCTGTTTTTTTGCCCCAACATATAGGTAATTTCTACCTTTTTGCCACACAATTAGGGGAATTTCTTCAATTTTGCTCCAAAATACGGGGAATTTCTGCCTTTTTGCCCGAAAATAAGAAGAATGCATACCTTTTTGCCATAAAAAAGGGAAATTTCTTCATTTTTGCTCCAAAATAAGTGGAATTTCTGCTTTTTTGCCTCTAAATAAGTGGAATTTCTTTCTTTTTCCCCCAAAACAAAGGGAATTTCTGTCTTTTTTGCACCAAAATAAGGGAAATTTCTGACTTATTACCTTGAAATAAGTGAAATTTCTGCAATTTTGCCCCAAAATAAGGGAAATTTTTGACTTTTTGCCCCCAAATAAGGGGATTTTCATCCTTTTTACCTTGAAATAAGGGGAATATCTGCATTTTTGCCACAAAATATTAGGATTTTCTGCCTTTTTGCCCAAAAATAAAGAAAATTTCTGCCTTTTTTCCCTAAAATGAGTGAAATTTCTGCAATTTTGCCCCAAAATATGTGACATTTCTGCAATTTTGCCCCAAAATAAGGGAAATTTCTGGAAATTTTCCCCAAAATAAGTGGAATTTCTGAGTTTTGCCCCAACATAAGGAGAATTTCTCTCCTTTTGCCCAAACATATAGGGAATTTCTGCCTTTTTGCCCCACAATTAGGGGAATTTCTGCAATTTTGCTCAAAAATACGGGGAATTTCTGCCTTTTTGCCCGAAAATAAGGGGAATGCATACCCTTTTGCCATAAAAAATTGAAATTTCTTCATTTTTGCTCCAAAATAAGGGGAATTTCTTCCTTTTTGCCTCTAAATAAGTCGAATTTCTGTCTTTTTCCTCCAAAACAAAGGGAATTTCTGTCGTTTTTGCTTCAAAATAAGGAAAATTTTTAACTTATTACCCTGAAAGAAGTAAAATTTCTGCAATTTTGCCCCAAAATAAGGTTAATTTCTGCCTTTTTGCCCTTCAATATGTGAAATTTCTGCAATTTTACCCCAAAATAAGGTGAATTTCTGCCTTTTTGCCCGAAAATAATGGGAATTTCTGCCTTTCTACCTCAAAATAAGAAGAATTTCTGCATTTTTGCCCCAAAATATGGGAAATTTCTGCCTTTTTGCTCAAAATAAAAAAAATTTCGGCAATTTTGTACCAAAATAAAAGAAATTTCTGCCTTTTTGCCTCAAAATAAGAAAATTTTTCATTTTCCCCTGAAATAAGTGAAATTTCTGTAATTTTGCCAGAAAATAAGTGAAATTTCTGCAATTTTGCCCCAAAATTAGGGAAATTCCTAAAATTTTGCCCCAAAATAAGTGGAATTTCTAAGTTTTGCGCCAAAATAAGGAGAATTTCTGTCTTTTTGCCCCAACATATAGGGAATTTGTGCCTTTTTGCCCTACAATTAGGGGAATTTCTGCAATTTTGCTTTAAAATACGGGGAATTTCTGCCTTTTTGCCCGAAAATAAGAAGAATGCATACCTTTTTGCCATAAAAAAGGGAAATTTCTTCATTTTTGCTCCAAAATAAGGGGAATTTCAGCCTTTTTACCTCTAAATAAGTGGAATTTCTGTCTTTTCCCCCCAAAACAAAGGGAATTTCTATCTTTTTTGCCCCAAAATAAGAAAAATTTCTGACTTATTACCCTGAAATAAGTGAAATTTCTGCCTTTTTGCCCAAAAATAAGGGAAAATTTTACCTTTTTGACCCAAATAAGGAGAATTTCTGGAATTTTGCCCCAAAATAAATGGAATATCTGAGTTTTGCCCCAAAACATTGAGAATTTCTGTTTTTTTGCCCCAACATATAGGAAATTTCTGCCTTTTTGCCGCACAATTAGGGGAATTTCTGCAATTTTGCTTCAAAATACGGGGAATTTCTGCCTTTTTGCCCGAAAATAAGAAGAATGCATACCTTTTTGCCATAAAAAGGGAAATTTCTTCATTTTTGCTCCAAAATAAGTGGAATTTCTGCTTTTTTGACTCTAAATAAGTGGAATTTCTTTCTTTTTCCCCCAAAACAAAGGGAATTTCTGTCTTTTTTCCCCAAAATAAGGAAAATTTCTGACTTATTACCTTGAAATAAGTGAAATTTCTGCAATTTTGCCCCAAAATAAGGGAAATTTTTGACTTTTTGCCCCCAAATAAGGAGATTTTCATCCTTTTTACCTTGAATAAGGGGAATTTCTGCATTTTTGCCACAAAATATTAGGATTTTCTGCCTTTTTGCCCAAATATAAAGAAAATTTCTGCCTTTTTTTCCCAAAATGAGTGAAATTTCTGCAATTTTGTCCCAAAATAAGTGACATTTCTGCAATTTTCCCCAAAATAAGCGAAATTTCTGGAATTTTTCCCTAAAATAAGTGGAATTTCTGAGTTTTGCCCCAACATAAGGAGAATTTCTCTCTTTTTGCCCCAACATATAGGGAATTTCTGCCTTTTTGCCCCACAATTAGGGGAATTTCTGCAATTTTGCTCAAAAATACGGGGAATTTCTGATTTTTTGCCCGAAAATAAAGGGAATGCATACACTTTTGCCATAAAAAATTGAAATTTCTTCATTTTTGCTCCAAAATAAGGGGAATTTCTGCCTTTTTGCCTCTAAATAAGTCGAATTTCTGTCATTTTCCCCCAATACAAAGGGAATTTCTGTCTTTTTTGCCCCAAAATAAGGAAAATTTCTAACTTATTACCCTGAAATAAGTAAAATTTCTGCAATTTTGCCCCAAAATATGGTTAATTTCGGCCTTTTTGCCCTTCAATATGTGAAATTTCTGCAATTTTACCCCAAAATAAGGTGAATTTCTGCCTTTTTGCCCCAAAATAATGGGAATTTCTGCCTTTTTACCTCAAAATATAAAGAATTTCTGCATTTTTGCCCCAAAATATGGGAAATTTCTCCCTTTTTGCCCAAAATAAGAAAAATTTCGGCAATTTTGTACCAAAATAAATTTCTGCCTTTTTGCACCAAAATAAGGAAATTTCTTCTTTTTTCCCCTGAAATAAGTGAAATTTCTGTAATTTTGCCAGAAAATAAGTGAAATTTCTGCAATTTTGCCCCAAAATAAGAAAAATTTCTGGAATTTTGCCCCAAAATAAGTAAAATTTCTAAGTTTTGCCCCAAAATAAGGAGAATTTCTGTCTTTCTGCCCCAACATATAGGGAATTTCTGCCTTTTTGCCCCACAATTAGGGAAATTCTGCAATTTTGCGTCAAAATACGGGGAATTTCTGCCTTTTTGCCCCAAAATAAGAACAATTTCTGAAATTTTGTACCAAAATAAATGAAATTTCTGCCTTTTTGCCCCAAAATAAGGGAAATTTCTGCCTTTTTGCCCCCAAATAACGGGAATTTCAGCCTTTTTACTTCAAAATAAGGGGAATTTCTGCCTTTTGCCCAAAATATGGGGAATTTCAGACTTTTTGTTCCAAAATAAGGAGAATTTCTTCAATTTTGTACCAAAATAAAAGAAATTTCTGATTATTGCCCCAAAATAAAAGTAATTTCTGACTTTTTGCCCTGAAATAAATGAAATTTCTGCAATTTGGCCCGAAAATGAGGGAAATTTGTGCCTTTTTGCCCAAAATGAGGGGAATTTCTTCCTTTTTGCCCAAAAATATGGGGAATTTCAGCATTTTACCTCAAAATGAGGGGAATTTCAGCCTTTTTGCACCAAAGTATGAAAAATTTCTGCCTTTTTGCCACAAAATAAGAATAATTTCTGCAATTTTGTACCAAAATAAAAGAAATTTCTAAAATTTTTCCCCAAAATAAGAGAAATTTCTGATTTTTGCCCCGAAATAAGGAGAATTTCTGTATTTTAGCCCCAAAATAAAGGGAATTTCTGCCTTTTTGCCCCCAAATTAGGGGAGTTTCTGCAATTTTGCATCAAAATACAGGGAATTTCTGCCTCTTTTCCCAAAAATAAGGGCAACTCCTGCCGATTTGCCCCAAATAAAGGGAATTTCTGCATTTTTGCCCCAATATTAGGGGAATTTCTGCAATTTTGCTCCAAAATACAGGAAATTTCTTCCTTTTTGCCCGAAATTAAGGGGATTTTCTGTTTTTTTTGCCCCCAAACAAGGGAAATTTCTGCAATTTTATCCCCAAATAAGGGGAATTTCTGCCTTTTTGCCCCCAAATAAGGAGAATTTCTGCCTTTTTGCCCTGAAATATGTGAAATGTCTGCAATTTTACACTAAAATAAGGTGAATTTCTGCCTTTTTGCCACAAAATAATGGGAATTTTTGCATTTTGCCATAAATAAGAAAAATTTTTGCTTTTTTTCTCTGAAATAAGTGAAATTTCTGCAATTTTGCCTTAAAATAAAATAAATTTCTGCAATTTTTCCCCATAATAAAGGAAGCTTCTGCAATTTTGCCCCAAAATAAAGGGAATTTTTGTTTTTTGTCTTCAAATAAGGGCAATTTCTGCAATTTTGCCCGAAAATAAGGGGAATTTCTGCATTTGCCCCAAAATAAGGGGAATTTCTGTCTTTTTGCCCCAAAATAAAAAAAATTACTGCTTGTTTTACCCCAAAATTAGGTGAATTTCTGCAATTTTGCTCCAAAATACAGGGATTTTCTGCCTTTTTCGCTGAAAATAAAGGGAATTTCTGCCATTTTGCCGCGAAATAAGTGAAATTTCTGCAGTTTTACTCCAAAATAAGGGGAAGTTCTGCGTTTTTGCCCTAAAATTAGGGGAATTACTGCAATTTTGCTCCAAAATACGGGGAATTATTGCCTTTTTGCCTTAAAATAAAAGGAATGTATACCTTTTTGCCATAAAAAAGGGTAATTTCTTCATTTTTACCCCAAAATAAAGAAATTTTCCGCCTTTTTGACTCAAAATAAGTGCAATTTCTGACTTTTCCCTCTAAAATAAATGGAATTTCTGTCTTTTTGCCCCAAAATAAAGGGAATTTCTGACTTTTTGCCCTGAAATAAGTTAAATTTCTAAAATTTTTCCCCAAAATAAGGGAAATGTCTGCTTTTTGCCCCAAAATAAGGGGAATTTCTGCCTTTTTGCCCCAATATAAGGGGAATTTCAGACTTTTTACTTCAAAACTAAGGGAATTTCTGCATTTTTGCCACAAAATATGGGAAATTTCTGCCTTTTTGTCCAAAATAAGAAAAATTTCTGCAATTTTGTACCAAAATAAAAGAAATTTCTGCCTTTTGGCCCCAAAATAAGAAAATTTCTGCTTTTTTTCCCTGCAATAAGTGAAATTTCTGCAATTTTGCCACAAAATAAGTGAAATTTCTGCAATTTTGCCCCAAAATAAGGGAAATTTCTAGAATTTTGCCCCAAAATAAGTGGAATTTCTGAGTTTTGCCCCAAAATAAGGAGAATTTCTGTCTTTTGCCCCAACATATAGGGAATTTCTGCCTTTTTGCCCCACAATTAGGGGAATTTCTGCAATTTTGCATCAAAATACAGGAAATTTCTGCCTCTTTTCCCAAAAATAAGGGCAACTTCTGCCGATTTGCCCCAAATAAAGGGAATTTCTGCATTTTTGCCCCAATATTAGGGGAATTTCTGCAATTTTGCTCTAAAATACAGGGAATTTCTTCCTTTTTGCCCGAAATTAAGGGGATTTTCTGTTTTTTTTGCCCCCAAACAAGGGAAATTTCTGCAATTTTATCCCCAAATAAGGGGAATTCCTGCCTTTTTGCCCCCAAATAAGGAGAATTTCTGCCCTTTTGCCCTGAAATATGTGAAATGTCTGCAATTTTACACTAAAATAAGGTGAATTTCTGCCTTTTTGCCACAAAATAATGGGAATTTTTGCATTTTGCCATAAATAAGAAAAATTTTTGCTTTTTTTCTCTGAAATAAGTGAAATTTCTGCAATTTTGCCTTAAAATAAAATAAATTTCTGCAATTTTTCCCCATAATAAAGGAAGCTTCTGCAATTTTGCCCCAAAATAAAGGGAACTTTTGTTTTTTGTCTTCAAATAAGGGCAATTTCTGCAATTTTGCCCTAAAATAAGGGGAATTTCTGCATTTGCCCCAAAATAAGGGGAATTTCTGCCTTTTTGCCCCAAAATAAAAAAAATTACTGCTTGTTTTACCCCAAAATTAGGTGAATTTCTGCAATTTTGCTCCAAAATACAGGGATTTTTTGCCTTTTTCGCTGAAAATAAAGGGAATTTCTGCCATTTTGCCGCGAAATAAGTGAAATTTCTGCAGTTTTACTCCAAAATAAGGGGAAGTTCTGCGTTTTTGCCCTAAAATTAGGGGAATTACTGCAATTTTGCTCCAAAATACGGGGAATTATTGCCTTTTTGCCTTAAAATAAAAGGAATGTATACCTTTTTGCCATAAAAAAGGGTAATTTCTTCATTTTTACCCCAAAATAAAGAAATTTTCCGCCTTTTTGACTCAAAATAAGTGCAATTTCTGACTTTTCCCTCTAAAATAAATGGAATCTGTCTTTTTGCCCCAAAATAAAGGGAATTTCTGACTTTTTGCCCTGAAATAAGTTAAATTTCTAAAATTTTTCCCCAAAATAAGGGAAATGTCTGCTTTTTGCCCCAAAATAAGGGGAATTTCTGCCTTTTTGCCCCAATATAAGGGGAATTTCAGACTTTTTACTTCAAAACTAAGGGAATTTCTGCATTTTTGCCCCAAAATATGGGAAATTTCTGCCTTTTTGTCCAAAATAAGAAAAATTTCTGCAATTTTGTACCAAAATAAAAGAAATTTCTGCCTTTTGGCCCCAAAATAAGAAAATTTCTGCTTTTTTTCCCTGCAATAAGTGAAATTTCTGAAATTTTGCCACAAAATAAGTGAAATTTCTGCAATTTTGCCCCAAAATAAGGGAAATTTCTAGAATTTTGCCCCAAAATAAGTGGAATTTCTGAGCTTTGCCCCAAAATAAGGAGAATTTCTGTCTTTTGCCCCAACATATAGGGAATTTCTGCCTTTTTGCCCCACAATTAGGGGAATTTCTGCAATTTTGCTTCAAATTACAGGGAATTTTTGCCTTTTTGCCCGAAAATAAGAAGAATGCATACTTTTTGCCATAAAAAAAGGAAATTTCTTTATTTTTGCTCCAAAATAAGGGGAATTTCTGCTTTTTTGCCTCTAAATAAGTGCAATTTCTTTCTTTTTCCACCAAAACAAAGGGAATTTCTGTCTTTTTTGCCCCAAAATAAAAAATAATTCTGACTTATTACCCTGAAATAAGTGAAATTTCTGCAATTTTGCCCCAAAATAAAGGAAATTTCTGCCTTTTTGCCCCCAAATAAAGGGAATTTCAGCCTTTTTCCTCAAAATAAGGGGAATTTCTGCATTTTTGCCGAAAATATGTGAAATTTCTGCCTTTTGACCCTAAAATATAAAAAATTTCTGCTATTTTGTACCAAAATAAAGAAATTTCTTCCTTTTTGCCCCAAAATAAGGAAATTTCTGCTTTTTTCTGAAATAAGTGAACTTTCTGCAATTTTGCCCCAAAATAAGTGAAATTTCTGAGTTTTGCCCCAAAATAAAAAGAGTTTCTGTCTTTTGCCCCAACATATAGGGAATTTCTGCCTATTTGCCCCATAATTAGGGGAATTTCTGCAATTTTGCTTCAAAATACAGGGAATTTTTGCCTTTTTGCCCGAAAATAAGAAGATGCATACCTCTTTGCCATAAAAAAGGGAAATTTCTTCATTTTTGCTCCAAAATAAAGGGAATTTCTGCTTTTTTGCCTCTAAATAAGTGGAATTTCTTTCTTTTTCCCCCAAAACAAAGGGAATTTCTTTCTTTTTTGCCCCAAAATAAGGATAATTTCTGACTTATTACCCTGAAATAAGTGAAATTTCTGCAATTTTGCCCCAAAATAAGGGAAATTTCTGCCTTTTTGCCCCCAAATAAAGGGAATTTCAGCCCTTTTACCTCAAAATACGGAAAATTTCTGCATTTTTGCCCCAAAATATGGGAAATTTCTGCCTTTTTGCCCCAAAATAAGAAAAATTCCTGCAATTTTGTATCAAAATAAAAGAAATTTCTCACTTTTTCCCCAAAATAAGAAAATTTCTGCTTTTTTTTTGAAATAATTGAAATTTCTGCAATTTTGCCCCAAAATAAGTGAAATTTCTGCCATTTTGCCCCAAAATAAGGGAAATTTCTGGAATTTTGCCCCAAAATAAGTGGAATTTCTGAGTTTTGCCCCAAAATATTGAGAATTTCTGTCTTTTTGCCACAACATATAGGGAATTTCTGCTTTTTGCCCCACAATTAGGGGAATTTCTGCAATTTTGCTACAAAATACGGGGAATTTCTGCCTTTTTGCCCGAAAATAAGAAGAATGCATACCTTTTTGCCATAAAAAGGAAATTTCTTCATTTTTGCTCCAAAATAAGGGGAATTTCTGCTTTTTTGCCTCTAAATAATTGGATTTCTTTCTTTTTCCACCAAAACAAAGGGAATTTCTGTCTTTTTTGCCCCAAAATAAGGAAAATTTCTGACTTATTACCCTGAAACAAGTGAAATTTCTGCAATTTTGCCCCAAAATAAGGGAAATTTCTGCCTTTTTGCCCCCAAATAAAGGGAATTTCAGCCTTTTTACCTCAAAATAAGGGGAATTTCTGCATTTTTGCCGAAAATATGTGAAATTTCTGCCTTTTGGCCCTAAAATATAAAAAATTTCTGCTATTTTGTACCAAAATAAAGAAATTGCTGCCTTTTTGCCCCAAAATAAGAATATTTCTGCTTTTTTTCTGAAATAAGTGAATTTTCTGCAATTTTGCCCCCAAATAAGTGAAATTTCTGAGTTTTGCCCTAAAATAAGGAGAATTTCTTTTATTTTGGCCCAGCATATTGGGAATTTCTGCCTTTTTGCCCCACAATTAGGGGAATTTCTGCAATTTTGCTTCAAAATATGGGGAATTTCTGCCTTTTTGCCCGAAAATAAGATGAATGCATACCGTTTTGCCATAAAAAAGGTAAATTTCTTCATTTTTGCTCCAAAATAAGGGGAATTTCTGCATTTTTGCCTCTAAATATGTGCAATTTCTGTCTTTTTCCCTCAAAACAAAGGGAATTTCCATCTTTTTTGCCCCAAAATAAGGAAAATTTCTGACTTATTACCCTGAAATAAGTGAAATTTCTGCAATTTTGCCCCAAAATAAGAAAAATTTCTGCCTTTTTGCCCCCAAATAAGGGGAATTTCAGCATTTTTACCTCAAAATATGGGGAATTTCTGCATTTTTGCCCCAAAATGTGGGAAACTTCTGCCTTTTTGCTCCAAAATAAAAAAAATTTCTGCAATTTTGTACCAAAATAAAAGAAATTTCTGCCTTTTTGCCCCAAAATAAGAAAAATTTCTGCTTTTTTGCCCCCAAATAAGGGGAATTTCAGCCTTTTTACCTCAAAATAAGGGGAATTTCTGCCTTTTGCCCAAAATATGGGGAATTTCTGACTTTTTGTTCCAAAATAAGACAAATTTCTTCAATTTTGTACCAAAATATAAGAAATTTCTGCTTTTTGCCCCAAAATAAAAGTAATTTCTGACTTTTTGCCCTGAAATAAATGAAATTTCTGCAATTTGGCCTGAAAATCAGGGAAATTTGTATTTTTTTGCCCCAAAATGAGGGAATTTTCTGCCTTTGAGCCCCAAAATATGGGGAATTTCAGCATTTTACCTCAAAATAAAAGGAATTTCTGCCTTTTTGCCTCAATATAAGAACAATTTCTGCAATTTTGTACCAAATAAAAGAAATTTCTGCCTTTTTGCCCCAAAGTAAGAAAAATTTCTGCTTTTTTGCCCCCAAATAAGGGGAATTTCAGCCTTTTTGCCTCAAAATAAGGGGAGTTTCTCACTTTAGCCCAAAATATGGGTAAATTCTGACTTTTTGTTTCAAAATAAGGAAAATTTCTTCAATTTTGTACCAAAATAAATTTCTGCTTTTTGCCCCAAAATAAAAATAATTTCTGACTTTTTGCCCTGAAATAAATAAAATTTCTGCAATTTGTCCCGAAAATAAGGGAAATTTGTGCCTTTTTGCCCCAAAATGAGGGGAATTTCTTCCTTTTTGCCCCAAAATATGGGGAATATTAGCATTTGACCTCAAAATAAGGGGAATTTCAGCCTTTTTGCACCAAAATATGGTGAATTTCTGCCTTTTTGCCACAAAATAAGAAAAATTTCTGCAATTCTGTACGAAAATAAAAGAAATTTCTAAAATTTTGCCCCAAAATAAGGGAAATTTCTGATTTTTGCCCTGAAATAAGGAGAATTTCTGTATTTTTGCCCCAAAATAAAGGGAATTTCTGCCTTTTTGCCCCCAAATTATGGAAGTTTCTGAAATTTTGCTTCAAAATACAGGGAATTTCTGCCTCTTTTCCCGAAAATAAGGGAACTTCTGCCGATTTGCTGCAAATATAGGGAATTTCTGCATTTTTGCCTCAATATTAGGGGAATTTCTGCAATTTTGCTTCAAAATATGGGAATTTCTGCCTTTTTGCCTGAAATTAAGGGGATTTTCTGCCTTTTTGTCCTGAAATATGTGAAATGTCTGCAATTTTACCCCAAAATAAGGTGAATTTCTGCCTTTTTGCCACAAAATAATGGGAATTTCTGCATTTTGCCCTAAAATAAGAAAAATTTTTGCTTTTTTTCTCTGAAATAAGTGAAATTTCTGCAATTTTGCCTTAAAATAAAAGAAATTTCTGCAATATTTCTCCATAATAAAGGAATTTTCTGCAATTTTGCTACAAAATAAAGGGAATTTCTGTTTTTTGTCCCCAAATAAGGGAAATTTCTGCAATTTTGCCCTAAAATAAGGGGAATTTCTGCGTTTTGCCCCAAAATAAGGGGAATTTCTGCCTTTTTGCCCCAAAATAAAGATAATGTCTGCATGTTTTACCCCAAAATTAGCTGAATTTCTGCAATTTTGCTCCAAAATACGGGGATTTTCTGCCTTTTTCGTCGAAAATAAAGGGAATTTCTGCCACTTTGCCGCGAAATAAGTGAAATTTCTGCAGTTTTACCCCAAAATAAGGGGAAGTTCTGCGTTTTTGCCCCAAAATTAGGGGAATTTCTGCAATTTTGCTCCAAAATACGGGGAATTTCTGCCTATTTGCACAAAAATAACGGGAATGTATACCTTTTTGCCATAAAAAGGGAAATTTCTTCATTTTTACACCAAAATAAGGGGATTTTCCGCCTTTTTGACTCAAAATAAGTGCAATTTCTTACTTTTCCCCAAAAATAAACGGAATTTCTGTATTTTTGCCTCAAAATATAGGGAATTTCTGACTTTTTGCCCTGAAATAAGTTAAATTTCTAAAATTTTTCCCCAAAACAAGGGAAATGTCTGTTTTTGCCCCAAAATAAGGGGAATTTCTGCCTTTTTGCCCCAAAATAAGAGGAATTTCAGCCTTTTTTACCTCAAAATAAAGGGAATTTCTGCATTTTTGCCCCAAAATATGGGAAATTTCTGCCTTTTTGCCCAAAATAAAAGATTTCTGCAATTTTGTACCAAAATAATATAAATTTCTGCCTTTTTGACCCAAAATAAGAAAATTTCTGCTTTTTTTCTGAAATAAGTGAAATTTCTGCAATACTGCCCCCAAATAAGTGAAATTTCTGCAATTTTGCCCCAAAATAAGGGAAATTTCTGGAATTTTGCCCCAAAATAAGTGGAATTTCTGAGTTTTGCCCCAAAATAAAGAGAATTTCTGTATTTTTGCCCCAACATATAGGGAATTTCTGCCTCTTTGCCCCACAATTAAGGGAATTTCTGAAATTTTGCTTCAAAATACTGGGAATTTCTGCATTTTTGCCCTAAAATAAGAAGATGCATACCTTTTTGCCATAAAAAAGGAAAATTTCTTCATTTTTGCTCCAAAATAAGGGGAATTTCTGCTTTTTTGGCTCTAAATAAGTGGAATTTCTGTTTTTTTTCCTTCAATACAAAGGAAATTTCTGTCTTTTTTGCCCCAAAATAAGGAAAATTTCTGACTTATTACCCTGAAATAAGTGAAATTTATGCAATTTTGTCCAAAAATAAGGGAAATTTCTGCCTTTTTGCCCCCAAATAAAGGGAATTTCAGCCTTTTTACCTCAAAATAATAGGAATTCCTGCATTTTTTACCCAAAATATGGGAAATTTCTGCATTTTTGCCCCAAAATAAGAAAAATTTCTGCAATTTTGTACCAAAATAAAAGAAATTTCTGCTTTTTTGCCCCAAAATAAGAAAATTTCTGCTTTTTTTCTGAAATTAGTGAAATTTCTGCAATTTTGCCCCAAAATAAGTGAATCTTCAGAGTTTTGCCCCAAAATAAGAAGAATTTCTGTATTTTTCCCTCAACATATAGTGAATTTCTGCCTTTTTGCCCCACAATTAGGGGAATATCTGCAATTTTGCTCAAAAATACGGGGAATTTCTGCCTTTTTGCCCAAAAGTAAGAAGAATGCATTTCTTTTTGCCAAAAAAAGGGAAATTTCTTCTTTTTTGCTCCAAAATCAGGGGAAATTCTGCTTTTTTGCCTCTAAATAAGTAGATTTCTGTCGTTTTCCCCAAAAACAAAAAAAATTTCTGTCTTTTTTGCCCCAAAATAAGGAAAATTTCTGACTTATTACACTGAAATAAGTGAAATTTCTGCAATTTTGCCCCAAAATGAGAGAAATTTTGCCTTTTTGCCCCCAAATAAAGGGAATTTCAGCCTTTTTACCTCAAAATAAAAGGAATTTCTGCATTTTTGCCCCAAAATATGGGAAATTTCTGCCTTTTTGCCCCAAAATAAGAACAATTTCTGCAATTTTGTACAAAAATAAAAGAAATTTCTGCCTTTTTGCCCCAAAATAAGAAAATTTCTGCCTTTTTTTCTGAAATAAGTGAAATTTCTGCAATTTTGCCCCAAAATATGTGAAATTTCTGAGTTTTGCCCCAAAATAAGGAGAAATTCTGTCTTTTTGTTCCACCATATAGGGAATTTCTCCTTTTTGCCCCACAATTAGTGGAATTTCTGCAATTTTGCTCCAAAATACGGGGAATTTCTACCTTTTCCCGAAAATAAGAAGAATGCATACCTTTTTGCCATAAAAAGGGAAATTTTTTCATTTTTGCTCCAAAATAATGGGAATTTCTGCTTTTTTGCCTCTAAATAAGTGGAATTTCTGTCTTTTCCCCCCAAAACAAAGGAAATTTCTGTTTTTTTTGCTCCAAAATAAGGAAAATCTCTGACTTATTACCCTAAATTAAGTGAAATTTCTGCAATTTTGCCCCAAAATAAGGGAAATTTCTGCCTTTTTGCCCCCAAATAAAAGGATTTTCAGCATTTTTACCTCAAAATAAGGGGAATTTCTGCATTTTTGCCCCAAAATATGGGAAATTTCTGCCTTTAGCCCCAAAATAAGAAAAATTTTTGCAATTTTGTACCAAAATAAAAGCAGTTTATGCCTTTTTTCCCCAAAATAAGAAAATTTCTGCTTTTTTTTGAAATAATTGAAATTTCTGCAATTTTGCCCCAAAATAAGTGAAATTTCTGCAATTTTGCCCCAATATAAGGGAAATTTCTGGAATTTTGCCCCAAAATAAAGGAAATTTCTGCCTTTTTGCCCCCAAATAAAAGGAATTTCAGCATTTTTACCTCAAAATAAGGGGAATTTCTGCATTTTTGCCCCAAAATATGGGAAATTTCTGCCTTTTGCCCCAAAATAAGAAAAATTTCTGCAATTTTGTACCAAAATAAAAGCAGTTTCTGCCTTTTTTCCCCAAAATCAAAAATTTCTGCTTTTTTTTCTGAAATAAGTGAAATTTCTGCAATTTTGCCCCAAAATAAGTGAAATTTCTGCAATTTTGCCCCAAAATAAGGGAAATTTCTGGAATTTTGCCCCAAAATAAGTGGAATTTCTGAGTTTTGCCCCAAAATAAAGAGAATTTCTGTCTTTTTGTCCAACATATTGGGAATTTCTGCCTTTTTGCCCCACAATTAAAGGAATTTCTGAAATTTTGCTTCAAAATACGGGGAATTTCTGCTTTTTTGCCTCCAAATAAAAAGAATTTCAGCCTTTTTACCTCAAAATAAAGGGAATTTCTGCATTTTTGCCCCAAAATATGGGAGATTTCTGCCTTTTTGCCCCAAAATAAGAACAATTTCTGCAATTTTGTATCAAAATAAAATAAATTTCTGACTTTTTGCCTCAAAAAAGAAAATTTTTGATTTTTTTTACTTAAATAAGTGAAATTTCTGCAATTTTTCCCCAAAATAAGTGAAATTTCTGCAATTTTGCCCCAAAATAAAGAAAATTTCTGGAATTTTGCCCCAAAATAAGTGAAATTTCTTAGTTTTGCCCCAAAATAAGGAGAATTTCTGTCTTTTTGCTCCAACATATAGGGAATTTCTGCCTTTTTGCCCCACAATTAAAGGAATTTCTGCAATTTTGCTCCAAAATACGGGGGATTTCTGCATTTTGCCCCCAAATAAAGGGAATTTCAGCCTTTTTATCTCAAAATAAGGGGAATTTCTGCATTTTTGCCCCAAAATATGGGAAATTCCTTCCTTTTTGCCCCAAAATAAGAACAATTTTTGCAATTTTGTACCAAAATAAAAGAAATTTCTGACTTTTTGCCCGAAAAAAGAAAATTTCTGCTTTTTTTTATTAAATAAGTGAAATTTCTGCAATTTTTCCCCAAAATAAGTGAAATTTCTGCAATTTTGCCCCCCCAAAAAAAAAATTTCTGGAATTTTGCCCCAAAATAAGTGGAATTTCTGAGTTTTGCCCCAAAATAAAGAGTATTTCTGTCTTTTTGTCCAACAGATTGGGAATTTCTGACTTTTTGCCCCACAATTAAAGGAATTTCTGCCATTTTGCTCCAAAATACGAGGAATTTCAGCCTTTTTGCCCCCAAATAAAGGGAATTTCAGCCTTTTTACCTCAAAATAAGGGGAATTTCTGCATTTTTCCCCAAAATATGAGAAATTTCTGCCTTATGCCCCAAAATAAGAACAATTTCTGCAATTTTATACCAAAATAAAAGAAATTTCTGACTTTTTGCCCAAAAAAGAAAATTTCTGCTTTTTTTTACTTAAATAAGTGAAATTTCTGCAATTTTTCCCCAAAATAAGTGAAATTTCTGCAATTTTGCCCAAAATAAGGGAAATTTCTGAAATTTTGCCCCAAAATAAGTGGGATTTCTGAGTTTTGCCCCAAAATAAGGAGAATTTCTCTCTTTTTGCCCTAACATATAGGAAATTTCTGCCTTTTTGCCCCACATATAGGGGAATTTCTGCAATTTTGCTTCAAAATACTGGGAATTTCTGCCTTTTTGCCCGAAAATAAGAAGATGCATACCTTTTTGCAATAAAAAAGGGAAATTTCTTCATATTTGCTCCAAAATAAAGGGAATTTCTGCTTTTTTGCCTCTAAATAAGTGGAATTTCTGTATTTTTCTTCCCAAACAAAGGGAATTTCTGTCTTTTTTGCCCCAAAATAAGGAAAATTACTGACTTATTATCCTGAAATAAGTGAAATTTCTGCAATTTTGCCCCAAAATGAGGGAAATTTCTGCCTTTTTGCCCCCAAATAAGGGAAATTTCAGCATTTTACCTCAAAATAAGGGGAATTTCTGCATTTTTGCCCCAAAATATGGGAAATGTCTGCCTTTTTGCCCCAAAATAAGAACAATTTCTGCAATTTTGTACCAAAATAAAAGAAATTTCTGACTTTTAGCCCCAAAAAAGAAAATTTCTGCTTTTTTTCTGAAATAAGTGAATTTTCTGCAATTTTGCCCCAAAATAAGGGAAATTTCTGCCTTTTTGCCCCCAAATAAAGGAAATTTCAGCCTTTTTACCTCAAAATAAGGGGAATTTCAGCATTTTTGCCACAAAATATTTGGAATTTTTTCCTTTTTGCACCAAAATAAGGAAAACTTCTGCCTTTTTTTCTGAAATAAGTGAAATTTCTGCAATTTTGCCACAAAATAAGTGAAATTTCTGAGTTTTGCCCCAAAATAAGGGGAATTTCTGCCTTTTTGCCCCCAAATAAGGGGAATTTCAGCATTTTTACCTCAAAATAAGGGGAATTTTTGCATTTTTCCCAAAATATGGGAAATTTCTGCCTTTTTGCCCAAAATAAGAAAAATTTCTGCAATTTTGTACCAAAATAAAAGAAATTTCTGCCTTTTTGCCCCAAAATAAGAAAATTTCTGCTTTTTTTTCTGAAATAAGTGAAATTTCTGCAATTTTGCCCTAAAATAAGTGAAATTTCTGAATTTTGCCCCAAAATAAGGAGAATTTCTGTCTTTTTGCCCCAACATATAGGGAATTTCTGCATTTTTGCCCCACAATTATGGGATTTCTGCAATTTTGCTCCAAAATACGGGGAATTTCTGCCTTTTTGCCCGAAAATAAGAAGAATGCATATCTTTTTGCCATAAAAAAGGGAAATTTCTTCATTTTTGCTCCAAAATAAGGGGAATTTCTGCTTTTTTGCCTCTAAATAAGTGGAATTTCTGTCTTTTTCCCCCAAAGCAAAGTGAATTTCTGTCTTTTTTGCCCCAAAATAAGGAAAATTTCTGACTAATTACCCTGAAATAAGTGAAATTTCTGCAATTTTGCCCCTAAATAAGGGAAATTTCTGCCTTTTTGCCCCCAAATAAGGGGAATTTCAGCCTTTTTACTTCAAAATAAGGGGAATTTCTGCCATTTTGCCCCAAAATATGGGAAATTTCTGCCTTTTTGCCCCAATATAAGAAAAATTTCTGCAATTTTGTACCAAAATAAAAGAAATTTCTGCCTTTTTGCCCCAAAATAAGAAAATTTCTGCTTTTTTTCTTAAATAAGTGAAATTTCTGCAATTTTGCCCCAAAATAAGTGAAAATTCTGAGTTTTGCCCCCAAATAAGGAGAATTTCTGTATTTTTCCCCAATATATAGGGAATTTCTGCTTTTTGCCCCACAATTAAAGGAATTTCTGCAATTTTGCTCCAAAATACGGGCATTTTCTGCCTTTTTGCCCGAAAATAAGAAGAATGCATATCTTTTTGCCATAAAAAAGGGAAATTTCTTCATTTTTGCTCCAAAATAAGGGGAATTTCTGCTTTTTTGGCTCTAAATAAGTGGAATTTCTGTATTTTCCCCTAAAATAAAGGGAATTTCTGTCTTCTTTGCCCCAAAATAAGGATAATTTCTGACTTATTACCCTGAAATAAGTGAAATTTCTGCAATTTTGCCCCAAAATGAGAAAAATTTCTGCCTTTTTGCCCCCAAATAAAGGGAATTTCAGCCTTTTTAACTCAAAATAAGGGGAATTTCTGCATTTTTGCACCTAAATATGGGAAATTTCTGCCTTTTTGCCCCAAAATAAGAACAATTTCTGCAATTTTGTACCAAAATAAAAGAAATTTCTGCCTTTTTGCCCCAAAATAAGAAAATTTCTGCTTTTTTACTGACATAAGTGAAATTTCTGCAATTTTTCCCCAAAATAAGTGAAATTTCTGCAATTTTGCCCCAAAAAAGGAAAATTTCTGGAATTTTGCCCCAAAATAACTGGAATTTCTGAGTTTTGCCCCAAAATAAAGAGAATTTCTGTTTTTTTGTCCAACATATTGGTAATTTCTGCCTTTTTGCCCCACAATTAAAGGAATTTCTGCAATTTTGCTCCAAAATACGGGGATTTTCTGCCTTTTTGCCCGAAAATAAGAAGAATGCATATCTTTTTGCCATAAAAAAGGGAAATTTCTTCATTTTTGCTCCCAAATAAGGGGAATTTCTGCTTTTTTGCCTCTAAATAAGTGGAATTTCTGTCTTTTCCCCCCAAAACAAAGTGAATTTCTGTTTTTATGCCCCAAAATAAGGAAAATTTCTTTCTAATTACCCTGAAATAAGTGAAATTTCTGCAATTTTGCCTCTAAATAAGGGAAATTTCTGCCTTTTTGCCCCCAAATGAGGGGAATTTCAGCCTTTTTACTTCAAAATAAGGGGAATTTCTGCCTTTTTGCCCCAAAATATGGAAAATTTCTGCCTTTTTGCCCCAAAATAAGAAAAATTTCTGCAATTTTGTATCAAAATAAAAGAAATTTCTGCCTTTTTGCCGCAAAATAAGAAAATTTTTGCTTTTTTTCTTAAATAAGTGAAATTTCTGCAATTTTGCCCCAAAATAAGTGAAAATTCTGAGTTTTGCCCCCAAATAAGGAGAATTTCTGTATTTTTGCCCCAATATATAGGGAATTTCTGCCTTTTTGCTCCACAATTAAAGGAATTTCTGCAATTTTGCTCCAAAATACGGGGATTTTCTGCCTTTTTGCCCGAAAATAAGAAGAATGCATATCTTTTTGCCATAAAAATGGGAAATTTCTTCATTTTTGCTCCAAAATAAGGGGAATTTCTGCTTTTTTGGCTCTAAATAAGTGGAATTTCTGTTTTTTTCCCCTAAAACAAAGGGAATTTCTGTCTTCTTTGCCCCAAAATAAGGAAAATTTCTGATTTATTACCCTGAAATAAGTGAAATTTCTGCAATTTTGCCCCAAAATGAGAAAAATTTCTGCCTTTTTGCCCCCAAATAAAGGGAATTTCAGCCTTTTTAACTCAAAATAAGGGGAATTTCTGCATTTTTCCCCAAAATATGGGAAATTTCTGCCTTATGCCCCAAAATAAGAACAATTTCTGCAATTTTATATCAAAATAAAAGAAATTTCTGACTTTTTGCCCAAAAAAGAAAATTTCTGCTTTTTTTTTACTTAAATAAGTGAAATTTCTGCAATTTTTCCCCAAAATAAGTGAAATTTCTGCAATTTTGCCCAAAATAAGGGAAATCTGAAATTTTGTCCCAAAATAAGTGGGATTTCTGAGTTTTGCCCCAAAATAATGAGAATTTCTTTCTTTTGCCCTAACATATAGGAAATTTCTGCCTTTTTGCCCCACAAATAGGGGAATTTCTGCAATTTTGCTTCAAAATACTGGGAATTTCTGCCTTTTTGCCCGAAAATAAGAAGATGCATACCTTTTTGCAATAAAAAGGGAAATTTCTTCATTTTTGCTCCAAAATAAAGGGAATTTCTGCTTTTTTGCCTCTAAATAAGTGGAATTTCTGTATTTTTCTTCCCAAACAAAGGGAATTTCTGTCTTTTTTGCCCTAAAATAAGGAAAATTACTGACTTATTATCCTGAAATAAGTGAAATTTCTGCAATTTTGCCCCAAAATGAGGGAAATTTCTGCCTTTTTGCCGCCAAATAAGGGAAATTTCAGCATTTTACCTCAAAATAAGGGGAATTTCTGCATTTTTGCCCCAAAATATTGGAAATGTCTGCCTTTTGCCCCAAAATAAGAAAAATTTCTGCAATTTTGTACCAAAATAAAAGCAGTTTCTGCCTTTTTTCCCCAAAATCGAAAATTTCTGCTTTTTTTTCTGAAATAAGTGAAATTTCTGCAATTTTGCCCCAAAATAAGTGAAATTTCTGCAATTTTGCCTCAATATAAGGGAAATTTCTGGAATTTTGCCCCAAAATAAGTGGAATTTCTGAGTTTTGCCCCAAAATAAAGAGAATTTCTGTCTTTTTGTCCAACATATTGGGAATTTCTGCCTTTTTGCCCCACAATTAAAGGAATTTCTGCAATTTTGCTTCAAAATACGGGGAATTTCTGCTTTTTTGCCTCCAAATAAAAAGAATTTCAGCCTTTTAACCTCAAAATAAAGGGAATTTCTGCATTTTCGCTCCAAAATATGGGAGATTTCTGCCTTTTTGCCCCAAAATAAGAACAATTTCTGCAATTTTGTACCAAAATAAAATAAATTTCTGACTTTTTGCCTCAAAAAAGAAAATTTTTGCTTTTTTTTACTTAAATAAGTGAAATTTCTGCAATGTTTCCCCAAAATAAGTGAAATTTCTGCAATTTTGCCCCAAAATAAGAAAATTTCTGGAATTTTGCCCCAAAATAAGTGAAATTTCCGAGTTTTGCCCCAAAATAAGGAGAATTTCTGTCTTTTTGCTCCAACATATAGGGAATTTCTGCCTTTTTGCCCCACAATTAAAGGAATTTCTGCAATTTTGCTCCAAAATACGGGGGATTTCTGCATTTTGCCCCCAAATAAAGGGAATTTCAGCCTTTTTATCTCAAAATAAGGGGAATTTCTGCATTTTTGCCCCAAAATATGGGAAATTCCTTCCTTTTTGCCCCAAAATAAGAACAATTTCTGCAATTTTGTACCAAAATAAAAGAAATTTCTTACTTTTTGCCCGAAAAAAGAAAATTTCTGCTTTTTTTATTAAATAAGTGAAATTTCTGCAATTTTTCCCCAAAATAAGTGAAATTTCTGCAATTTTGCCCCCAAAAAAAGGAAAATTTCTGGAATTTTGCCCCAAAATAAGTGGAATTTCTGAGTTTTGCCCCAAAATAAAGAGAATTTCTGTCTTCTTGTCCAACATATTGGGAATTTCTGCCTTTTTGCCCCACAATTAAAGGAATTTCTGCAATTTTGCTCCAAAATACGAGGAATTTCAGCCTTTTTGTCCCCAAATAAAGGGAATTTCAGCCTTTTTACCTCAAAATAAAGGGAATTTCTACATTTTTCCCCAAAATATGAGAAATTTCTGCCTTATTCCCCAAAATAAGAACAATTTCTTCAATTTTATATCAAAATAAAAGAAATTTCTGACTTTTTGCCCAAAAAAGAAAATTTCTGCTTTTTTTTACTTAAATAAGTGAAATTTCTGCAATTTTTCCCCAAAATAAGTGAAATTTCTGCAATTTTGCCCAAAATAAGGGAAATTTCTGCTATTTTGCCGCCAAATAAGGGAAATTTCAGCATTTTACCTCAAAATAAGGGGAATTTCTGCATTTTTGCCCCAAAATATGGGAAATGTCTGCCTTTTTGCCCCAAAATAAGAACAATTTCTGCAATTTTGTACCAAAATAAAAGAAATTTCTGACTTTTAGCCCCAAAAAAGAAAATTTCTGCTTTTTTTCTGAAATAAGTGAAATTTCTGCAATTTTGCCCCAAAATAAGGGAAATTTCTGCCTTTTTGCCCCCAAATAAAGGAAATTTCAGCCTTTTTACCTCAAGATAAGGGGAATTTCTGCATTTTTGCCACAAAATATTTGGAATTTTTTTCTTTTTGCACCAAAATAAGGAAAACTTCTGCCTTTTTTCCTGAAATAAGTGAAATTTCTGCAATTTTGCCACAAAATAAGTGAAATTTCTGAGTTTTGTCCCAAAATAAGGGGAATTTCTGCCTTTTTGCCCCCAAATAAGGGGAATTTCAGCATTTTTACCTCAAAATAAGGGGAATTTTTGCATTTTTCCCAAAATATGGGAAATTTCTGCCTTTTTGCCCAAAAATAAGAAAAATTTCTGCAATTTTGTACCAAAATAAAAGAAATTTCTGCCTTTTTGCCCCAAAATAAGAAAATTTCTCCTTTTTTTCTGAAATAAGTGAAATTTCTGCAATTTTGCCCCAAAAGAACTGAAATTTCTGAGTTTGCCCCAAAATAAGGAGAATTTCTGTCTTTTTGCCCCAACATATAGGGAATTTCCGCATTTTTGCCCCACAATTATGGGATTTCTGCAATTTTGCTCCAAAATACGGGGAATTTCTGCCTTTTTGCCAAAATAAGAAGAATGCATATCTTTTTGCCATAAAAAAGGGAAATTTCTTCATTTTTGCTCCAAAATAAGGGGAATTTCTGCTTTTTTGCCTCTAAATAAGTGGAATTTCTGTCTTTTTCCCCCAAAACAAAGTGAATTTCTGTCTTTTTTGCCCCAAAATAAGGAAAATTTCTGACTAATTACCCTGAAATAAGTGAAATTTCTGCAGTTTTGCCCCTAAGTAAGGGAAATTTCTGCCTTTTTGCCCCCAAATAAGGGGAATTTCAGCCTTTTTACTTCAAAATAAGGGGAATTTCTGCCTTTTTGCCCCAAAATATGGGAAATTTCTGCCTTTTTGCCCAAAAATAAAAAAATTTCTGCAATTTTGTACCAAAATAAAAGAAATTTCTGCCTTTTTGCCCCAAAATAAGAAAATTTCTGCTTTTTTTCTTAAATAAGTGAAATTTCTGCAATTTTGCCCCAAAATAAGTGAAAATTCTGAGTTTTGCCCCCAAATAAGGAGAATTTCTGTATTTTTCCCCAATATATAGGGAATTTCTGCCTTTTTGCTTCATAATTAAAGGAATTTCTGCAATTTTGCTCCAAAATACGAGGAATTTACGCCTTTTTGCCCCCAAATAAAGGGAATTTCAGCCTTTTTACCTCAAATTAAGGGGAATTTCTGCATTTTTCCCCATAATATGGGAAATTTCTGCCTTATGCCCCAAAATAAGAACAATTTCTGCAATTTTATATCAAAATAAAAGAAATTTCTGACTTTTTGCCCAAAAAAGAAAATTTCTGTTTTTTTTACTTAAATAAGTGAAATTTCTGCAATTTTTCCCCAAAATAAGTGAAATTTCTGCAATTTTGCCCAAAATAAGGGAAATTTCTGAAATTTTACCCCAAAATAAGTGGGATTTCTGAGTTTTGCCCCAAAATAAGGAGAATTTCTCTCTTTTTGCCCTAACATATAGGAAATTTCTGCCTTTTTGCCCCACTTATAGGGGAATTTCAGCAATTTTGCTTCAAAATACTGGGAATTTCTGCCTTTTTGCCCGAAAATAAGAAGATGCATACCTTTTTGCAATAAAAAAGGGAAATTTCTTCATTTTTGCTCCAAAATAAAGGGAATTTCTGCTTTTTTGCCTCTAAATAAGTGGAATTTCTGTATTTTTCTTCCCAAACAAAGGGAATTTCTGTCTTTTTTGCCCCAAAATAAGGAAAATTACTGACTTATTATCCTTAAATAAGTGAAATTTCTGCAATTTTGCCCCAAAATGAGGGAAATTTCTGCCTTTTTGCCGCCAAATAAGGGAAATTTCAGCATTTTACCTCAAAATAAGGGGAATTTCTGCATTTTTGCCCCAAAATATGGGAAATGTCTGCCTTTTTGCCCCAAAATAAGAACAATTTCTTCAATTTTGTACCAAAATAAAAGAAATTTCTGACTTTTAGCCCCAAAAAAGAAAATTTCTGCTTTTTTTCTGAAATAAGTGAATTTTCTGCAATTTTGCCCCAAAATAAGGGAAATTTCTGCCTTTTTGCCCCCAAATAAAGGAAATTTCAGCCTTTTTACCTCAAAATAAGGGTAATTTCTGCATTTTTGCCACAAAATATTTTGAATTTTTTCTTTTTTGCACCAAAATAAAGAAAACTTCTGCCTTTTTTCCTGAAATAAGTGAAATTTCTGCAATTTTGCCACAAAATAAGTGAAATTTCTGAGTTTTGCCCCAAAATAAGGGGAATCTGCCTTTTTGCCCCCAAATAAGGGGAATTTCAGCATTTTTACCTCAAAATAAGGGGAATTTTTGCATTTTTCCCAAAATATGGGAAATTTCTGCCTTTTTGCCCAAAATAAGAAAAATTTCTGCAATTTTGTACCAAAATAAAAGAAATTTCTGCCTTTTTGCCCCAAAATAAGAAAATTTCTTTTTTTCTGAAATAAGTGAAATTTCTGCAATTTTGCCCCAAAATAAGTGAAATTTCTGAGTTTGCCCCAAAATAAGGAGAATTTCTGTGTTTTTGCCCCAACATATAGAGAATTTCTGCATTTTTGCCCCACAATTAGGGGATTTCTGCAATTTTGCTCCAAAATACGGGGAATTTCTGCCTTTTTGCCCGAAAATAAGAAGAATGCATATCTTTTTGCCATAAAAAAGGGAAATTTCTTCATTTTTGCTCCAAAATAAGGGGAATTTCTGCTTTTTTGCCTCTAAATAAGTGGAATTTCTGTCTTTTTCCCCCAAAACATAGTGAATTTCTGTCTTTTTTGCCCCAAAATAAGGAAAATTTCTGACTAATTACCCTGAAATAAGTGAAATTTCTGCAATTTTGCCCCTAAATAAGGGAAATTTCTGCCTTTTTGCCCCCAAATAAGGGGAATTTCAGCCTTTTTACTTCAAAATAAGGGGAATTTCTGCCTTTTTGCCCCAAAATATGGGAAATTTCTGCCTTTTTGCCCCAAAATAAGAAAAATTTCTGCAATTTTGTACCAAAATAAAAGAAATTTCTGCCTTTTTGCCACAAAATAAAAAAATTTCTGCTTTTTTTCTTAAATAAGTGAAATTTCTGCAATTTTGCCCCAAAATAAGTGAAAATTCTGAGTTTTGCCCCCAAATAAGGAGAATTTCTGTATTTTTGCCCCAATATATAGGGAATTTCTGCCTTTTTGCCCCACAATTAAAGGAATTTCTGCAATTTTGCTCCAAAATACGGGGATTTTCTGCCTTTTTGCCCGAAAATAAGAAGAATGCATATCTTTTTGCCATAAAAAAGGGAAATTTCTTCATTTTTGCTCCAAAATAAGGGGAATTTCTGCTTTTTTGCCTCTAAATAAGTGGAATTTCTGTTTTTTCCCCTAAAACAAAGGGAATTTCTATCTTCTTTGCCCCAAAATAAGGAAAATTTCTGACTTATTACCCTGAAATAAGTGAAATTTCTGCAATTTTGCCCCAAAGTGAGGAAAATTTCTGCTTTTTTTGCCCCCAAATAAGGGGAATTTCAGCCTTTTTAACTCAAAATAAGGGGAATTTTTGCATTTTTGCCCCTAAATATGGGAAATTTCTGCCTTTTTGCCACAAAATAAGAAAAATTTCTGCAATTTTGTACCAAAATAAAAGAAATTTTTGCCTTTTTGCCCCAAAATAAGAAAATTTCTGCTTTTTTACTGAAATAAGTGAAATTTCTGCAATTTTGCCCTAAAATAAGTGAAATTTCTGAGTTTTGCCCCAAAATAAGGAGAATTTCTGTCTTTTTGCCCCAACATATAGGGAATTCTTGCCTTTTTGGCCCACAATTAGGAGGATTTCTGTAATTTTGCTCCAAAATACGGGGAATTTCTGTCTTTTTGCCCGAAAAAAAGAAGAATGCATAACTTTTTGCCATAAAAAAGGGAAATTTCTTCATTTTTGCTCCAAAATAAGGGGAATTTCTGCTTTTTTGCCTCTAAATAAGTGGAATTTCTGTCTTTTTCCCCCAAAACAAAGGGAATTTCTGTCTTTTTGCCCCAAAATAAAGATAATTTCTGACTTATTATTCTGAAATAAGTGAAATTTCTGCAATTTTGCCCCAAAATAAGGAAAATTTCTGCCTTTTTGCTTCCAAATAATGGGAATTTCAGCCTTTTTTCCTCAAAATAAGGGGAATTTCTGCATTTTTGCCCCAAAATATGGGAAATGTCTGCCTTTTTGCCCGAAAATAAGGAAAATTTCTGCAATTATGTACAAAAATAAAAGAAATATCTGCCTTTTTGCCCCAAAATTAGAATATTTGTGCTTTTTTTCGGAAATAAGTGAAATTTCTGCAATTTTGCCACAAAATAATTGAAATTTCTAAGTTTTGCCCGAAAATAAGGGAAATTTCTGCCTTTTTGCCCCCAAATAAAGGGAAGTTCAGCATTTTTACTTTAAAATAAGGGGAATTTCTGCATTTTTGCCCCAAAATATGGGAAATTTCTGCCTTTTTCCCAAGATAAAAAAATTTCTGCAATTTTGTACCAAAATAAAAGAAATTTCTGCCTTTTTGCACCAAAATAAGAAAATTTCTGCTTTTTTTCTGAAATAAGTGAAATTTCTGCAATTTTGCCTCAAAATAAGTGAAATTTCTGAGTTTTTCCCCAAAATAAGGAGAATTTCTGTCTTTTTGCCCCAACATATACGAATTTCTGCCTTTTTGCACCACAATTAGGGGAATTTCTGCAATTTTGCTCTAAAATAGGGGAATTTCTGCCTTTTTGCCCGAAAATAAGAAGAATGCATACCTTTTTGCCATAAAAAAGGGAAATTTCTTCATTTTTGCTCCAAAATAAGGGGAATTTCTGCTTTTTTGCCTCTAAATAAGTGGAATTTCTGTCTTTTTCCCCCAAAACGAAGGGAATTTCTGTCTTTTTTGCCCCAAAATAAGGAAAATTTCTGACTTATTACCCTGAAATAAGTGAAATTTCTGCAATTTTGCCCCAAAATGAGGGAAATTTCTGCCTTTTTGCCCCCAAATAAGGAAAATATCAGCCTTTTTACCTCAAAATAAGGGAAATTTCTGCATTTTTGCCCCAAAATATGGAAAATTTCTGCCTCTTTGCCTCAAAATAAGAACAAATTCTGCAATTTTGTACCAAAATAAAAGAAACTTCTGACTTTTTGCCCCAAAAAAGAAAATTTCTGCTTTTTTTTTTCTGAAATAAGTGAAATTTCTGAAATTTTGCCCCAAAATATGTGAAATTTCTGCAATTTTGCCTCAAAATAAGAAAAATTTCTGCAATTCTGCCCCAAAATAAGTGAAATTTTTTAGTTTTGCCCCAAAATAACGGGAATTTCTGTTTTTGCCCCAACATATAGGGAATTTCTGCCTTTTTGCCCCACAATTAGGGGAATTTCTGCAATTTTGCTCCAAAATACGGGGAATTACTGCCTTTTTGTCCAAAAATAAGAAGAATGCATACCTTTTTGCCATAAAAAAGGGAAATTTTTTAATTTTTGCTCCAAAATAAGGGGAATTTCTGCTTTTTTGCCTCTAAATAAGTGGAATTTCTGTCTTTTTCCCCCAAAACAGAGGGAATTTCTGTCTTTTTGCCCCAAAATAAGAAAAATTTCTGACTTATTACCCTGAAATAAGTGAAATTTCTGCAATTTTGCCCCAAAATGAGGGAAATTTCTGCCTTTTTGCCCCCAAATAAGGAAAATATCAGCCTTTTTACCTGAAAATAAGGGAAATTTCTGCATTTTTGCCCCAAAATATGGGAAATTTCTGCCCTTTTGCTTCAAAATAAGAACAAATTCTGCAATTTTGTACCTAAATAAAAGAAATTTCTGACTTTTTGCCCCAAAAAATAAAATTTCTGCTTTTTTTCTGAAATAAGTGAAATTTCTGCAATTTTGCCCCAAAATAAGTGACAATTCTGAGTTTTGCCCCCAAATAAGGAGAATTTCTGTATTTTTGCCCCAATATATAAGGAATTTCTGCCTATTTGACCCACAATTAATGGAATTTCTGCAATTTTGCTCCAAAATACGGGGATTTTCTGTCTTTTTGCCCGAAAATAAGGAAAATTTCTGACTTATTACCCTGAAATAAGTGAAATTTCTGCAATTTTGCCCCAAAATGAGGAAAATTTCTGTTTTTTTGCCCCCAAATAAGGGGAATTTCAGCCTTTTTAACTCAAAATAAGGGGAATTTCTGCATTTTTGCCCCAAAATATGGGAAATTTTTGCCTTTTTGCCTCAAAATAAGAACAAATTCTGCAATTTTGTACCAAAATAAAAGAAATTTCTGACTTTTTGCCCCCAAAAAGAAAATTTTGCTTTTTTTTCTGAAATAAGTGAAATTTCTGAAATTTTGCCCCAAAATATGTGAAATTTCTGCAATTTTGCCCCAAAATAAGGAAAAATTTCTGCAATTTTGCCCCAAAATAAGTGAAATTTCTGAGTTTTGCCCCAAAATAAGGAGAATTTCTGTCTTTTTGCCCAAACATATAGGGAATTTCTGCCTTTTTGCCCCACAATTAGGGGAATTTCTGCAATTTTGCCCCAAAATACGGGGAATTTCTGCCTTTTTGCCCGAAAATAAGAAGAATGCATAACTTTTTGCCATAAAAAAGGGAAATTTCTTCATTTTTGCTCCATAATACGGGGAATTTCTGCTTTTTTGCCCCTAAATAAGTGGAATTTCTGTCTTTGTCCCCCAAAACAAAGGGAATTTCTGTCTATTTTGCCCCAAAATAAGGAAAATTTTTGACTTATTACCATGAAATAAGTGAAATTTCTGCAATTTTGCCCCAAAATGAGGGAAATTTCTGCATTTTTGCCCCCAAATAATGAAAATATCAGCCTTTTTACCTCAAAATAAGGGAAATTTCTGCATTTTTGCCCCAAAATATGGGAAATTTTTGCCTTTTTGCCTCAAAATAAGAACAAATTCTGCAATTTTGTACCAAAATAAAAGAAATTTCTGACTTTTTGCCCCCAAAAAGAAAATTTTGCTTTTTTTTCTGAAATAAGTGAAATTTCTGAAATTTTGCCCCAAAATATGTGAAATTTCTGCAATTTTGCCCCAAAATAAGGAAAAATTTCTGCAATTTTGCCCCAAAATAAGTGAAATTTCTGAGTTTTGCCCCAAAATAAGGAGAATTTCTGTCTTTTTGCCCAAACATATAGGGAATTTCTGCCTTTTTGCCCCACAATTAGGGGAATTTCTGCAATTTTGCTCCAAAATACGGGGAATTACTGCCTTTTCGCCCGAAAATAAAAAGAATGCATACTTTTTTGCCATAAAAAAAGGGAAATTTCTTAATTTTTGCTCCAAAATACGAAGAATTTCTGCTTTTTTGCCTCTAAATAAGTGGAATTTCTGTTTTTTCCCCCAAAACAAAGGGAATTTCTGTCTTTTTTGCCCCAAAATAAGAAAAATTTCTGACTTATTACCCTGAAATATGTGAAATTTCTGCAATTTTGCCCCAAAATGAGGGAAATTTCTGTCTTTTTGCCCCCAAATAATAAAAATATGAGCCTTTTTACCTCAAAATAAGGAAAATTTTTGCATTTTTGCCCCTAAATATGGGAAATTTCTGCCCTTTTGCCCCAAAATAAGAACAAATTCTGCAATTTTGTACCTAAATAAAAGAAATTTCTGACTTTTTGCCTCAAAAAAGAAAATTTCTGCTTTTTTATGAAATAAGTGAAATTTCTGCAATTTTTCCCCAAAATATGTGAAATTTCTGCAATTTTGCCCCAAAATAAGTGAAATTTCTGAGTTTTGCCCCAAAATAAAGAGATTTTCTGTTTTTGCCCCAACATATAGGGAAATTGTGCCTTTTTGCGCCACAATTAGGGAAATTTCTGCAATTTTGCTCCAAAATACGGGGAATTACTGCCTTTTCGCCCGAAAATAAAAAGAATGCATACTTTTTTGCCATAAAAAAAGGGAAATTTCTAAATTTTTGCTCCAAAATACGAAGAATTTCTGCTTTTTTGCCTCTAAATAAGTGGAATTTCTGTTTTTTCCCCCAAAACAAAGGTAATTTCTGTCTTTTTTGCCCCAAAATAAGAAAAATTTCTGACTTATTACCCTGAAATAAGTGAAATTTCTGCAATTTTGCCCCAAAATGAGGGAAATTTCTGTCTTTTTGCCCCCAAATAATAAAAATATCAGCCTTTTTACCTCAAAATAAGGAAAATTTTTGCATTTTTGCCCCTAAATATGGGAAATTTCTGCCCTTTTGCCCCAAAATAAGAACAAATTCTGCAATTTTGTACCTAAATAAAAGAAATTTCTGACTTTTTGCCTCAAAAAAGAAAATTTCTGCTTTTTTCTGAAATAAGTGAAATTTCTGCAATTTTTCCCCAAAATATGTGAAATTTCTGCAATTTTGCCCCAAAATAAGTGAAATTTCTGAGTTTTGCCTCAAAATAAGGAGAATTTTTGTTTTTGCCCCAACATATAGGGAATTTCTGCCTTTTTGCCCCACAATTAGGGGAATTTCTGCAATTTTGCTCCAAAATACGGGGAATTACTGCCTTTTTGCCCAAAAACAAGAAGAATGCATACCTTTTGGCCATAAAAAAGGGAAATTTCTTCATTTTGCTCCAAAATAAGGGGAATTTCTGCTTTCTTGCCTCTAAATATGTGGAATTTCTTTTTTTTCCCCCAAAACAAAGGGAATTTCTGTCTTTTTTGCCCCAAAATAAGGAAAATTTCTGACTTATTACCCTGAAATAAGTGAAATTTTTGCAATTTTGCCCCTAAATAAGGGAAATTTCTGCATTTTTGCTTCCAAATAAAGGGATTTTTAGCCTTTTTACCTCAAAATAAGGGGAATTTCTGCATTTTTGCCCCAAAATATGGGAAATTTCTGCCTTTTTGCCCCAAAATAAGAACAATTTCTGCAATTTTGTACCAAAATAAAAGAAATTTCTGTCTTTTTTCCCCAAAATAAGAAAATTTATGTTTTTTTCTGAAATAAGTTAAATTTCTGCAATTTTGCCCCAAAATAATTGAAAATTCTGAGTTTTGCTTCCAAATAAGGAGAATTTCTGTATTTTTGCCCCAATATATAGGGAATTTCTGCCTTTTTGCCCCACAATTAAAGGAATTTCTGCTATTTTGCTCCAAAATACGAAGATTTTCTGCCTTTTTGCCCGAAAATAAGAAGAATGCATATCTTTTTGCCATAAAAAAGGGAAATTTCTTCATTTTTGCTCCAAAATAAGGGGAATTTCTGCTTTTTTGGCTCTAAATAAGTGGAATTTCTGTTTTTTTCCCCTAAAACAAAGGGAATTTCTGTCTTAATTGCCCCAAATTAAGGAAAATTTCTGACTTATTACCCTGAAATAAGTGAATTTTCTGCAATTTTTTTCCAAAATGAGGAAAATTTCTGCCTTTTTGCCCCCAAATAAGGGGAATTTCAGCATTTTTACCTCAAAATAAGGGGAATTTCTGCATTTTTGCCCCAAATTATGGGAAATTTCTGCCTTTTTGCCCCAAAATAAGAACAATTTCCACAATTTTGTACCAAAATAAAAGAAATTTCTGCCTTTTTTCCCCAAAATAAGAAAATTTCGGCTTTTTAACTGAAATATGTGAAATTTCTGCAATTTTGCCCTAAAATAAGTGAAATTTCTGAGTTTTGCCCCAAAATAAGGAGAATTTCTGTCTTTTTGCCCCAACATACAGGGAATTCCTGTCTTTTTGGCCCACAATTAGGGGGATTTCTGCAATTTTGCTCCAAAATACGGGGAATTTCTGTTTTTTTGCCCGAAAATAAGAAGAATGCATACCTTTTTGCCATAAAAAAGGGAAATTTCTTCATTTTTGCTCCAAAATAAGAAGAATTTCTGCTTTTTTGCCTCTAAATAAGTGGAATTTCTGTCTTTTTCCCCCAAAACAAAGGGAATTTCTTTCTTTTTGCCCCAAAATAAAGATAATTTCTGACTTATTATTCTGAAATAAGTGAAATTTCTGCAATTTTGCCCCAAAATAAGGGAAATTTCTGCATTTTTGCCCCCAAATAATGGGAATTTCAGCCTTTTTACCTCAAAATAAGGGGAATTTCTGCATTTTTGCCCCAAAATATGGGAAATTTCTGCCTTTTTGCCCCAAAATAAGAACAATTTCGGCAATTTTGTACCAAAATAAAAGAAATTTCTGCCTTTTTGCCCCAAAATAAGAAAATTTCTCCTTTTTTTCTGAAATAAGTGAAATTTCTGCAATTTTGCCCCAAAATAAGTGAAATTTCTGAGTTTTGCCCCAAAATAAGGAGAATTTCTGTCTTTTTGCCCAAACATATAGGGAATTTCTGCCTTTTTGCCCCACAATTAGGGGAATTTCTGCAATTTTGCTCCAAAATACGGGGAATTTCTGCCTTTTTGCCCACAAATAAGGGGAATTTCAGCATTTTACCTCAAAATAAGAGGAATTTCTGCATTTTTGCCCCAAAATATGGGAAATTTCTGCCTTTTTGGCCCCAAATAAGAACAATTTCTGCAATTTTGTACCAAAATAAAAGAAATTTCTCACTTTTAGCCCCAAAAAAGAAAATTTCTGCTTTTTTTTCTGAAATAAGTGAAATTTCTGCAATTTTGCCCCAAAATAAGAGAAATTTCTGCCTTTTTGCCCCCAAATTAAGGGAATTTCAGACTTTTTGCATCAAAATAAGGGGAATTTCTGCATTTTTGCCACAAAATATTTGGATTTTTTTCTCTTTTGCCCCAAAATAAGGAAAACTTCTGCCTTTTTTCCTGAAATAAGTGAAATTTCTGCAATTTTGCCCCAAAATAAGTGAAATTTCTGCAATTTTGCCCCAAAATGAGGGAAATTTCTGCCTTTTTGTCCCAAATAAGGGGAATTTCAGCATTTTACCTCAAAATAAGGGGAATTTCTGCATTTTTGCCCTAAAATATGGGAAATTTCTGCCTTTTTGCCCCAAAATAAGAACATTTTCTGCAATTTTGTATCAAAATAAAAGAAATTTCTGACTTTTTGCCCCAAAAAAGAAAATTTCTGCTTTTTTTTTCTGAAATAAGTGAAATTTCTGCAATTTTGCCACAAAATAAGTGAAATTTCTGCAGTTTTGCCCCAAAATAAGGGAAATTCCTGGAATTTTGCCCCAAAATAAGTTGAATTTCTGAGTTATGCTCCAAAATAAGGAGAATTTCTGTTTTTTTGCCCAAAAATATAGAAAATTTCTGCCTTTTTGTCCCACAATTAGGGGAATTTCTGCAATTTTGCTCCAAAATACGGGGAATTTCTGCCTTTTTACCCGAAAACAAGAAGAATGCATACCTTTTTGCCATAAAAAAGGGAAATTTCTTCATTTTTGCTCCAAAATAAGGGGAATTTCTGCTTTTTTGCCTCTTAATAAGTGGAATTTCTGTCTGTTCCCCAAAATACAAATGGAATTTCTGTCTTTTTTGCCCCAAAATAAGGAATATTTCTGACTTGTTACCCTGAAATAAGTGAAATTTTGCAATTTTGCCCCAAAATAAGGAAAATTTCTGCCTTTTTTTCCCCAAATAAGGGGAATTTAAGCCTTTTTACCTCAAAATAAGGGGAATTTCTGCATTTTTGCCACAAAATATTTGGAATTTCTGCCTTTTTGCTTCAAAATAAGGAAAACTTCTGCCTTTTTTCCTGAAATAAGTGAAATTTCTGCAATTTTGCTTCAAAATAAGTGAAATTTCTGCAATTTTGCCCCAAAAATAAGTGAAATTTCTGCAGTTTTGCCCCAAAATAAGGGAAATTCCTAAAATTTTGCCCCAAAATAAGTGGAATTTCTGAGTTTTGCCCCAAAATAAGGAGAATTTCTGTGTTTTTGCCCCAACATATAGGGAATTTCTGCCTTTTTGTCCCATAATTAGGGGAATTTCTGCAATTTTGCTCCAAAATACGGGGATTTTCTCTTTTTGCCCGAAAACAAGAACAATGCATACCTTTTTGCCATAAAAAAGGGAAATTTCTTCATTTTTGCTTCAAAATAAGGGGAATTTCTGCTTTTTTGCCTCTTAATAAGTGGAATTTCTGTCTTTTTCCCCCAATACAAAGGGAATTTCTGTCTTTTTTGCCCCAAAATAAGGAAAATTTCTGACTTGTTACCCTGAAAGTAAGTGAAATTTCTGAAATTTTGCCCCAAAATAAGGGAAATTTCTGCCTTTTTCCCCCCAAATAAGGGGAATTTCAGCCTTTTGACCTCAAAATAAGGGGAATTTCTGCATTTTTGCCACAAAATATTTGGAATTTCTTCCTTTTTGCCCCAAAATAAGGAAAACTTCTGCCTTTTTTCCTGAAAAAAGTGAAATTTCTGCAATTTTGCTTCAAAATAAGTGAAATTTCTACAATTTTGCCACAAAATAAGGGAAATTTCTGGAATTTTGCCCCAAAATATTTGGAATTTCTGAGTTTTTTCCCAAAATAAAAAGAATTTCTGTCTTTTTGCCCCAACATATAGGGAATTTCTGCCTTTTTGCCCTACAATTAAAGGAATTTCTGGAATTTTGCTCCAAAATACGGGGAATTTCTGCCTTTTTGCCCCCAAATAAAGGGAATTTCAGCCTTTTTACCTCAAAATAAGGGGAATTTCTGCATTTTTGCCCCAAAATATAAAAAATTTCTGCCTAATGCACCAAAATAAGAACAATTTCTGCAATTTTGTACCAAAATAAAAGGAATTTCTGACTTTTTGCCCCAAAAAAGAAAATTTCTGCTTTTTTTAATTAAATAAGTGAAATTTCTGCAATTTTTCCCCAAAATAAGTGAAATTTCCTCAATTTTGCCGCAAAATAAGGGAAATTTATTAAATTTTGCCCCAAAATAAGTCGAATTTCTGAGTTTTGCCCCAAAATAAGAAGAATTTCTGTCTTTTTGCCCTAACATATAGGAAATTTCTGCCTATTTGCCCCACAATTAGGGGAATTTCTGCAATTTTGCTTCAAAATTCAAAGAATTTCTGCCTTTTTGCCCGAAAATAAGAAGATGCATAACTTTTTGCCATAAAAAAGGGAAATTTTTTCATTTTTGCTCCAAAATAAGGGGAATTTCTGCTTTTTTGCCTCTAAATAAGTGAAATTTCTGTCTTTTTCCCCCAAAACATAGGGAATTTCTGCCTTTTTTGCCCCAAAATAAGGAAAATTTCTGACTTATTACAGTGAAATAAGTGAAATTTCTGCAATTTGCCTCAAAATAAGGGAAATTTCTCCCTTTTTGCCCCCAAATAAGAAGAATTTCAGAATTTTTACCTCAAAATAAGGGGAATTTTTGCCTTTTTGCCCCAAAATAAGAAAATTTCTAGTTTTTTCTGAAATAAGTGAAATTTCTGCAATTTTGCACCAAAATAAGGGAAATTTCTGAGTTTTGCCCCAAAATAAGGGGAATTTCTGCCTTTTTGCCCCCAAATAATGGGAATTTCAGCATTTTTACCTCAAAATAAAAGAAATTTCTGCATTTTTGCCCTAAAATATGGGAAATTTCTGCCTCTTGGCCCAAAATAAGAATAATTTTTGCAATTTTGTACCAAAATAAAAGAAATTTCTGCCTATTTGCCCCTAAATAAAAAAATATCTGCTTTTTTTCTGAAATAAGTGAAATTTCTGCAATTTTGCCCCCAAAAAAATGAAATTTCTGAGTTTTGCTGCAGAAAAAGGAGAATTTCTGTCTTTTTGCCGCAACATATATGGAATTTCTGCCTTTTTGTCCCACAATTAGGGGAATTTTTGCAATTTTGCTTCAAAATACAGGAAATTTCTGCCTTTTTGCCCGAAAATAAGAAGAATGCATACCTTTTTGCCATAAAAAAGGGAAATTTGTTCATTTTTGCTTCAAAATAAGGTGAATTTCTGCTTTTTTGCCTCTAAATAAGTGGAATTTCTGTCTTTTCCCCCCAAAACAAAGGGAATTTCTGTATTTTTGCCCCAAAATAAGGAAAATTTCTGACCTATTACACTGAAATAAGTGAAATTTCTACAATTTTGCCCCAAAATAAGGGAAATTTCTGCCTTTTTGCCCCCAAATAAGGGGAATTTCAGCATTTTACTTCAAAATAAGGGGAATTTTTGCATTTTTGCCCCAAAATATGGGAAAATTCTGCCTTTTTGCACCAAAATAAGAAAAATTTCTGCAATTTTGTACCAAAATAAAAGAAATTTCTTCCTTTTTGCCCCAAAATATGAAAATTTCTGCTTTTTTTCTTAAATAAGTGAAATTTCTGCAATTTTGCCACAAAATAAGTGAAATTTCTGAGTTTTGCCCCAAAATAAGGGGAATTTCTGCCTTTTTGCCCCCAAATAAGAGGAATTTCAGCATTTTTACCTCAAAATAAGGGGAATTTCTGCATTTTCCCCAAAATATGGGAAATTTCTGCCTTTTTGCCCAAAATAAGAAAAATTTCTGCAATTTTGTACCAAAATAAAAGAAATTTCTGACTTTTTGCCCCAAAAAAGAAAATTTCTGCTTTTTTTTTCTGAAATAAGTGAAATCTCTGCAATTTTGCCCCAAAATAAGTGAAATTTCTGCAGTTTTGCCCCAAAATAAGGGAAATTCCTGGAATTTTGCCCCAAAATAAGTGGAATTTCTGAGTTATGCTCCAAAATAAGGACAATTTCTGTCTTTTTGCCCAAAAATATAGAAGATTTCTGCCTTTTTGTCCCACAATTAGGGGAATTTCTGCAATTTTGCTCCAAAATACGGGGAATTTCTGCCTTTTTACCCGAAAACAAGAAGAATGCATACCTTTTTGCCATAAAAAAGGGAAATTTCTTCATTTTTGCTCCAAAATAAGGGGAATTTCTGCTTTCTTGCCTCTAAATAAGTGGAATTTCTGTTTTTTTTACCTTAAAACAAAGGGAATTTCTGTCTATTTTGCCCCAAAATAAGGAAAATTTCTGACTTATTACCCTGAAATAAGTGAAATTTCTGCAATTTTGCTCCGAAATGAGGGAAATTTCTGCATTTTTGCCCCCAAATAAGGAAAATATCAGCCTTTTTACCTCAAAATAAGGGAAATTTCTGCATTTTTGTCCCAAAATATGAAAAATTTCTGCTTTTTTGCCTCAAAATAAGAACAAATTCTGCAATTTTATACCAAAATAAAAGAAATTTCTGACTTTCTACCCCAAAAAAGAAAATTTCTGCTTTTTTTCTGAAATAAGTGAAATTTCTGAAATTTTGCCCCAAAATATGTGAAATTTCTGCAATTTTGCCCCAAAATAAGAAAAATTTCTGCAATTTTGCCCCAAAATAATTGAAATTTCTAAGTTTTGCCCCAAAATAAGAGAAATTTCTTCATTTTTGCCCCCAAATAAGGGGAAGTTCAGCATTTTTACCTTAAAATAAGGGGAATTTCTGCATTTTTGCCCCAAAATATGGGAAATTTCTGCCTTTTTCCCAAAATAAGAAAAATTTCTGCAATTTTGTACCAAAATAAAAGAAATTTCTGCCTTTTTGCCCCAAAATAAAAAAATTTCTCCATTTTTTCTGAAATAAGTGAAATTTCTGCAATTTTTCCCCAAAATAAGTGAAATTTCTGAGTTTTGCCACAAAATAAGGAGAATTTCTGTCTTTTTGCCCAAACATATAGGGAATTTCTGCCTTTTTGCCCCACAATTAGAAGAATTTCTGCAATTTTGCTCCAAAATACGGGGAATTTCTGCCTTTTTGCCCGAAAATAAGAAGAATGCATACCTTTTTGCCATAAAAAAGGGAAATTTCTTCATTTTTGCTCCAAAATAAGGGGAATTTTTGCTTTTTTGCCTCTAAATAAGTGGAATTTCTGTCTTTTTCCCCCAAAACAAAGGGAATTTCTGTCTATTTTGCCCCAAAATAAGGAAAATTTCTGACTTATTACCCTGAAATAAGTGAAATTTCTGCAATTTTGCCCCGAAATGAGGGAAATTTCTGCATTTTTGCCCCCAAATAAGGAAAATATCAGCCTTTTTACCTCAAAATAAGGGAAATTTCTGCATTTTTGTCCCAAAATATGAAAAATTTCTGCTTTTTTGCCTCAAAATAAGAACAAATTCTGCAATTTTGTACCAAAATAAAAGAAATTTCTGACTTTCTGCCCCAAAAAAGAAAATTTCTGCTTTTTTTCTGAAATAAGTGAAATTTCTGAAATTTTGCCCCAAAATATGTGAAATTTCTGCAATTTTGCCCCAAAATAAGAAAAATTTCTGCAATTTTGCCCCAAAATAATTGAAATTTCTAAGTTTTGCCCCAAAATAAGAGAAATTTCTGCATTTTTGCCCCCAAATAAGGGGAAGTTCAGCATTTTTACCTTAAAATAAGGGGAATTTCTGCATTTTTGCCCAAAAATATGGGAAATTTCTGCCTTTTTCCCAAAATAAGAAAAATTTCTGCAATTTTGTACCAAAATAAAAGAAATTTCTGCCTTTTTGCCCCAAAATAAAAAAATTTCTTCTTTTTTTCTGAAATAAGTGAAATTTCTGCAATTTTTCCCCAAAATAAGTGAAATTTCTGAGTTTTGCCACAAAATAAGGAGAATTTCTGTCTTTTTGCCAAAACATATAGGGAATTTCTGCCTTTTTGCCCCACAATTAGAAGAATTTCTGCAATTTTGCTCCAAAATACGGGGAATTTCTGCCTTTTTGCCCGAAAATAAGAAGAATGCATACCTTTTTGCCATAAAAAAGGGAAATTTCTTCATTTTTGCTCCAAAATAAGGGGAATTTCTGCTTTTTTGCCTCTAAATAAGTGGAATTTCTGTCTTTTTCCCCCAAAACAAAGGGAATTTCTGTCTATTTTGCCCCAAAATAAGGAAAATTTCTGCCTTATTACCCTGAAATAAGTGAAATTTCTGCAATTTTGCCCCGAAATGAGGGAAATTTCTGCATTTTTGCCCCCAAATAAGGAAAATATCAGCCTTTTTACCTCAAAATAAGGGAAATTTCTGCATTTTTGCCCCAAAATAATGGGACATTTCTGCCCTTTTGCCCCAAAATAAGAACAAATTCTGCAATTTTGTACCAAAATAAAAGAAATTTCTGACTTTCTGCCCCAAAAAAGAAAATTTCTGCTTTTTTTCTGAAATAAGTGAAATTTCTGAAATTTTGCCCCAAAATATGTGAAATTTCTGCAATTTTGCCCCAAAATAAGAAAAATTTCTGCAATTTTGCCCCAAAATAATTGAAATTTCTAAGTTTTGCCCCAAAATAAGAGAAATTTCTTCATTTTTGCCCCCAAATAAGGGGAAGTTCAGCATTTTTACCTTAAAATAAGAGGAATTTCTGCATTTTTGTCCCAAATTTTGGGAAATTTCTGCCTTTTTCCCAAAATAAGAAAAATTTCTGCAATTTTTACCAAAATAATAGAAATTTCTGCCTTTTTGCCCCAAAATAAAAAAATTTCTCCTTTTTTTCTGAAATAAGTGAAATTTCTGCAATTTTTCCCCAAAATAAGTGAAATTTCTGAGTTTTGCCACAAAATAAGGAGAATTTTTGTCTTTTTGCCCAAACATATAGGGAATTTCTGCCTTTTTGTCCCACAATTAGAAGAATTTCTGCAATTTTGCTCCAAAATACGGGGAATTTCTGCCTTTTTGCCCGAAAATAAGAAGAATGCATACCTTTTTGCCATAAAAAAGGGAAATTTCTTCATTTTTGCTCCAAAATAAGGGGAATTTCTGCTTTTTTGCCTCTAAATAAGTGGAATTTCTGTCTTTTTCCCCCAAAACAAAGGGAATTTCTGTCTATTTTGCCCCAAAATAAGGAAAATTTCTGACTTATTACCCTGAAATAAGTGAAATTTCTGCAATTTTGCCCCGAAATGAGGGAAATTTCTGCATTTTTGCCCCCAAATAAGGAAAATATCAGCCTTTTTACCTCAAAATAAGGGAAATTTCTGCATTTTTGTCCCAAAATATGAAAAATTTCTGCTTTTTTGCCTCAAAATAAGAACAAATTCTGCAATTTTGTACCAAAATAAAAGAAATTTCTGACTTTCTGCCCCAAAAAAGAAAATTTCTGCTTTTTTTTCTGAAATAAGTGAAATTTCTGAAATTTTGCCCCAAAATATGTGAAATTTCTGCAATTTTGCCCCAAAATAAGAAAAATTTCTGCAATTTTGCCCCAAAATAAGTGAAATTTTTTAGTTTTGCCCCAAAATAAGGAGAATTTCTGTTTTTGCCCCAACATATAGGGAATTTCTGCCTTTTTGCCCCACAATTAAGGGAATTTCTGCAATTTTGCTCCAAAATACGGGGAATTACTGCCTTTTTGCCAGAAAATAAGAAGAATGCATACCTTTTTGCCATAAAAATGGGAAATTTCTTCATTTTTGCTCCAAAATAAGAGACATTTCTGCTTTTTTGCCTCTAAATAAGTGGAATTTCTGTCTTTTTCCCTCAAAACAAAGGGAATTTCTGTCTTTTTTGCTCCAAAATAAGAAAAATTTCTGACTTATTACCCTGAAATAAGTGAAATTTCTACAATTTTGCCCCAAAATGAGGGAAATTTCTGCCTTTTTGCCCCCAAATAAGGAAAATATCAGCCTTTTTACCTGAAAATAAGGGAAATTTCTGCATTTTTGCCCCAAAATATGGGAAATATCTGCCCTTTTGCCCCACAATAAGAACAAATTCTGCAATTTTGTATCTAAATAAAAGAAATTTCTGACTTTTTGCCCCAAAAAAGAAAATTTCTGCTTTTTTTTCTGAAATAAGTGAAATTTCTGCAATTTTGCCATAAAATAAGTGAAATTTCTGAGTTTTGCCCCAAAATAAGGAGAATTTCTGTCTTTTTGCCCCAACATATAGGGAATTTCTGCCTTTTTGGCTCACAATTAGAAGGATTTCTGCAATTTTGGTCCAAAATACGGGGAATTTCTGTCTTTTTGCCCGAAAATAAGAAGAATGCATACCTTTTTGCCATAAAAAAGGGAAATTTCTTCATTTTTGCTTCAAAATAATGGGAATTTCTGCTTTTTTGCCTCTAAATAAGTGGAATTTCTGTCTTTTCCCCCAAAACATAGAAAATTTCTGTCTTTTTGCCCCAAAATAAAGATAATTTCTGACTTATTATTCTGAAATAAGTGAAATTTCTGCAATTATGCCCGAAAATAAGGGAAATTTCCGCCTTTTTGCCCCCAAATAAGGGGAATTTCAGCCTTTTTACCTCAAAATAAGGAGAATTTCTGCATTTTTACCCCAAAATATGGGAAATGTCATCCTTTTTGCCCCAAAATAAGGAAAATTTCTGCAATTTTGTACAAAAATAAAAGAAATATCTGCCTTTTGCCCCAAAATTAGAAAATTTCTGCTTTTTTTTTTGGAAATAAGTGATATTTCTGTTATTTGCCCCAAAATAATTGAAATTTCTAAGTTTTGCCCCAAAATAAGGGAAATTTCTGCCTTTTTGCTACCAAATGATGGGAAGTTCAGCATTTTTACCTTAAAATAAGAGGAATTTCTGCATTTTTGCCCAAAAATATGGGAAATTTCTGCCTTTTTCCCAAAATACGAAAAATTTCTGCAATTTTGTACCAAAATAAAAGAAATTTCTGCCTTTTTGCCCCAAAATAAGAAAATTTCTGCTTTTTTTCTGAAATAAGTGAAATTTCTGCAATTTTGCCCCAAAATAAGTGAAATTTCTGAGTTTTGCCCTAAAATAAGGAGAATTTCTGTCTTTTTGCCCAAACATATAGGGAATTTCTGCCTTTTTGCCCCACAATTAGGGGAATTTCTGCAATTTTGCTCCAAAATACGGGGAATTTCTGCCTTTTTGCCCACAAATAAGGGGAATTTCAGCATTTTACCTCAAAATAAGAGGAATTTCTGCATTTTTGCCCCAAAATATGGGAAATTTCTGCCTTTTTGGCCCCAAATAAGAACAATTTCTGCAATTTTGTACCAAAATAAAAGAAATTTCTCACTTTTAGCCCCAAAAAATAAAATTTCTGCTTTTTTTTCTGAAATAAGTGAAATTTCTGCAATTTTGCCCCAAAATAAGAGAAATTTCTGCCTTTTTGCCCCCAAATTAAGGGAATTTCAGACTTTTTGCCTCAAAATAAGGGGAATTTCTGCATTTTTGCCACAAAATATTTGGATTTTTTTCTCTTTTGCCCCAAAATAAGGAAAACTTCTGCCTTTTTTCCTGAAATAAGTGAAATTTCTGCAATTTTGCCCCAAAATAAGTGAAATTTCTGCAATTTTGCCCCAAAATGAGGGAAATTTCTGCCTTTTTGTCCCAAATAAGGGGAATTTCAGCATTTTACCTCAAAATAAGGGGAATTTCTGCATTTTTGCCCTAAAATATGGGAAATTTCTGCCTTTTTGCCCCAAAATAAGAACATTTTCTGCAATTTTGTATCAAAATAAAAGAAATTTCTGACTTTTTGCCCCAAAAAAGAAAATTTCTGCTTTTTTTTTCTGAAATAAGTGAAATTTCTGCAATTTTGCCACAAAATAAGTGAAATTTCTGCAGTTTTGCCCCAAAATAAGGGAAATTCCTGGAATTTTGCCCCAAAATAAGTGGAATTTCTGAGTTATGCTCCAAAATAAGGAGAATTTCTGTCTTTTTGCCCAAAAATATAGAAATTTTCTGCCTTTTTGTCCCACAATTAGGGGAATTTCTGCAATTTTGCTCCAAAATACGGGGAATTTCTGCCTTTTTACCCGAAAACAAGAAGAATGCATACCTTTTTGCCATAAAAAAGGGAAATTTCTTCATTTTTGCTCCAAAATAAGGGGAATTTCTGCTTTTTTGCCTCTTAATAAGTGGAATTTCTGTCTTTTTCCCAAAATACAAATGGAATTTCTGTCTTTTTTGCCCCAAAATAAGGAAAATTTCTGACTTGTTACCCTGAAATAAGTGAAATTTCTGCAATTTTGCCCCAAAATAAGGAAAATTTCTGCCTTTTTTTCCCCAAATAAGGGGAATTTAAGCCTTTTTACCTCAAAATAAGGGGAATTTCTGCATTTTTGCCACAAAATATTTGGAATTTCTGCCTTTTTGCTTCAAAATAAGGAAAACTTCTGCCTTTTTTCCTGTAATAAGTGAAATTTCTGCAATTTTGCTTCAAAATAAGTGAAATTTCTGCAATTTTGCCCCAAAATAAGTGTAATTTCTTCAGTTTTGCCCCAAAATAAGGGAAATTCCTAAAATTTTGCCCCAAAATAAGTGGAATTTCTGAGTTTTGCCCCAAAATAAGGAGAATTTCTGTCTTTTTGCCCCAACATATAGGGAATTTCTGCCTTTTTGTCCCATAATTAGGGGAATTTCTGCAATTTTGCTCCAAAATACGGGGATTTTCTCTTTTTGCCCGAAAACAAGAACAATGCATACCTTTTTGCCATAAAAAAGGGAAATTTCTTCATTTTTGCTTCAAAATAAGGGGAATTTCTGCTTTTTTGCCTCTTAATAAGTGGAATTTCTGTCTTTTTCCCCCAATACAAAGGGAATTTCTGTCTTTTTTACCCCAAAATAAGGAAAATTTCTGACTTGTTACCCTGAAAGTAAGTGAAATTTCTGAAATTTTGCCCCAAAATAAGGGAAATTTCTGCCTTTTTTCCCCCAAATAAGGGGAATTTCAGCCTTTTGACCTCAAAATAAGGGGAATTTCTGCATTTTTGCCACAAAATATTTGGAATTTCTTCCTTTTTGCCCCAAAATAAGGAAAACTTCTGCCTTTTTTCCTGAAAAAAGTGAAATTTCTGCAATTTTGCTTCAAAATAAGTGAAATTTCTACAATTTTGCCACAAAATAAGGGAAATTTCTGGAATTTTGCCCCAAAATATTTGGAATTTCTGAGTTTTTTCCCAAAATAAAAAGAATTTCTGTCTTTTTGCCCCAACATATAGGGAATTTCTGCCTTTTTGCCCTACAATTAAAGGAATTTCTGGAATTTTGCTCCAAAATACGGGGAATTTCTGCCTTTTTGCCCCCAAATAAAGGGAATTTCAGCCTTTTTACCTCAAAATAAGGGGAATTTCTGCATTTTTGCCCCAAAATATAGAAAATTTCTGCCTAATGCACCAAAATAAGAACAATTTCTGCAATTTTGTACCAAAATAAAAGGAATTTCTGACTTTTTGCCCCAAAAAAGAAAATTTCTGCTTTTTTTAATTAAATAAGTGAAATTTCTGCAATTTTTCCCCAAAATAAGTGAAATTTCTTCAATTTTGCCGCAAAATAAGGGAAATTTCTGAAATTTTGCCCCAAAATAAGTCGAATTTCTGAGTTTTGCCCCAAAATAAGAAGAATTTCTGTCTTTTTGCCCTAACATATAGGAAATTTCTGCCTATTTGCCCCACAATTAGGGGAATTTCTGCAATTTTGCTTCAAAATTCAAAGAATTTCTGCCTTTTTGCCCGAAAATAAGAAGATGCATAACTTTTTGCCATAAAAAAGGGAAATTTTTTCATTTTTGCTCCAAAATAAGGGGAATTTCTGCTTTTTTGCCTCTAAATAAGTGAAATTTCTGTCTTTTTCCCCCAAAACATAGGGAATTTCTGCCTTTTTTGCCCCAAAATAAGGAAAATTTCTGACTTATTACAGTGAAATAAGTGAAATTTCTGCAATTTGCCTCAAAATAAGGGAAATTTCTCCCTTTTTGCCCCCAAATAAGAAGAATTTCAGAATTTTTACCTCAAAATAAGGGGAATTTTTGCCTTTTTGCCCCAAAATAAGAAAATTTCTAGTTTTTTCTGAAATAAGTGAAATTTCTGCAATTTTGCACCAAAATAAGGGAAATTTCTGAGTTTTGCCCCAAAATAAGGGGAATTTCTGCCTTTTTGCCCCCAAATAATGGGAATTTCAGCATTTTTACCTCAAAATAAAAGAAATTTCTGCATTTTTGCCCTAAAATATGGGAAATTTCTGCCTCTTGGCCCAAAATAAGAATAATTTTTGCAATTTTGTACCAAAATAAAAGAAATTTCTGCCTATTTGCCCCTAAATAAAAAAATATCTGCTTTTTTTTCTGAAATAAGTGAAATTTCTGCAATTTTGCCCCCAAAAAAATGAAATTTCTGAGTTTTGCTCCAGAAAAAGGAGAATTTCTGTCTTTTTGCCGCAACATATATGGAATTTCTGCCTTTTTGTCCCACAATTAGGGGAATTTTTGTAATTTTGCTTCAAAATACAGGAAATTTCTGCCTTTTTGCCCGAAAATAAGAAGAATGCATACCTTTTTGCCATAAAAAAGGGAAATTTGTTCATTTTTGCTTCAAAATAAGGTGAATTTCTGCTTTTTTGCCTCTAAATAAGTGGAATTTCTGTCTTTTCCCCCCAAAACAAAGGGAATTTCTGTATTTTTGCCCCAAAATAAGGAAAATTTCTGACCTATTACACTGAAATAAGTGAAATTTCTACAATTTTGCCCCAAAATAAGGGAAATTTCTGCCTTTTTGCCCCCAAATAAGGGGAATTTCAGCATTTTACTTCAAAATAAGGGGAATTTTTGTATTTTTGCCCCAAAATATGGGAAATTTCTGCCTTTTTGCCCCAAAATAAGAAAAATTTCTGCAATTTTGTACCAAAATAAAAGAAATTTCTTCCTTTTTGCCCCAAAATATGAAAATTTCTGCTTTTTTTCTTAAATAAGTGAAATTTCTGCAATTTTGCCACAAAATAAGTGAAATTTCTGAGTTTTGCCCCAAAATAAGGGGAATTTCTGCCTTTTTGCCCCCAAATAAGAGGAATTTCAGCATTTTTACCTCAAAATAAGGGGAATTTCTGCATTTTCCCCAAAATATGGGAAATTTCTGCCTTTTTGCCCAAAATAAGAAAAATTTCTGCAATTTTGTACCAAAATAAAAAAAATTTCTGTTTTTTTGCCCCAAAATAAGAAAATTTTGCTTTTTTTCTGAAATAAGTGAAATTTCTGCAATTTTGCCCCAAAATAAGTGAAATTTCTGAGTTTTGCCCCAAAATAAGAGAATTTCTGTCTTTTTGCCCCAACATATAGTGAATTTCTGCATTTTTGCCCCACACTTAGGGGAATTTCTGCAATTTTGCTCCAAAATACGGGGAATTTCTGCCTTTTTGCCCGAAAATAAGAAGAATGCATATCTTTTTGCCATAAAAAAAGGAAATTTCTTCATTTTTGCTCCAAAAGAAGAAGAATTTCTGCTTTTTTGACTCTAAATAAGTGGAATTTCTGTCTTTTTCTCCCAAAGCAAAGGGAATTTCTGTCTTTTTTGCCCCAAAATAAGGAAAATTTCTGACTAATTACCCTGAAATAAGTGAAATTTCTGCAATTTTGCTCCAAAATAAGGAAAATTTCTGCCTTTTTGCTCCCAAATAAGGGGAATTTCAGCCTTTTTACTTCAAAACAAGGGCAATTTCTGCATTCTTGCTCCAAAATATGGGAAATTTCTGCCTTTTTGCCCCAAAATAAGAAAAATGTCTGCAATTTTGTACCAAAATAAAAGAAATTTCTGTTTTTTTGCCTCAAAATAAGAAAATTTCTGCTTTTTTCTGAAATAAGTGAAATTTCTGCAATTTTGCCCCAAAATAAGTGAAATTTCTGAGTTTTGCCCCAAAATAAGAGAATTTCTGTCTTTTTGCCCCAACATATCGTGAATTTCTGCATTTTTGCCCCACACTTAGGGGAATTTCTGCAATTTTGCTCCAAAATACGGGGAATTTCTGCCTTTTTGCCCGAAAATAAGAAGAATGCATATCTTTTTGCCATAAAAAAAGGAAATTTCTTCATTTTTGCTCCAAAAGAAGAAGAATTTCTGCTTTTTTGACTCTAAATAAGTGGAATTTCTGTCTTTTTCCCCCAAAGCAAAGGGAATTTCTGTCTTTTTTGCCCCAAAATAAGGAAAATTTCTGACTAATTACCCTGAAATAAGTGAAATTTCTGCAATTTTGCCCCAAAATAAGGAAAATTTCTGCCTTTTTGCTCCCAAATAAAGGGAATTTCAGCCTTTTTACTTCAAAACAAGGGGAATTTCTGCATTTTTGCTCCAAAATATGGGAAATTTCTGCCTTTTTGCCCCAAAATAAGAAAAATTTCTGCAATTTTGTACCAAAATAAAAGAAATTTCTGCCTTTTTGAGCCAAAATAAGAAAATTTCTGCTTTTTTTCTTAAATAAGTGAAATTTCTGCAATTTTGCCCCAGTATAAGTGAAAATTTTGAGTTTTGCCCCCAAATAAGGAGAATTTCTGTATTTTTGCCCCAATATATAGGGAATTTCTGCATTTTGCCCCACAATTAAAGGAATTTCTGCAATTTTGCTCCAAAATACGGGGATTTTCTGCCTTTTTGCCCCAAAATAAGAAGAATGCATATCTTTTTGCCATAAAAAAGGGAAATTTCTTCATTTTTGCTCCAAAATAAGGGGAATTTTTGCTTTTTTGTCTCTAAATTAGTGGAATTTCTGTTTTTTTCCCCCAATACAAAGGGAATTTCTGTCTTTTTTGCCCAAAAATAAGAAAAATTTCTGACTTATTACCCTGAAATAAGTGAAATTTCTTCAATTTTGCCCCAAAATGAGGAAAATTTCTGCCTTTTTGCCCTCAAATAAGTGGAATTTCAGCTTTTTAAACTCAAAATAAGGGGAATTTCTGCACTTTTGCCTCAAAATATGGGAAATTTCTGCCTTTTTGCTCCAAAATAAGAACAATTTCTGCAATTTTGTACCAAAATAAAAGAAATTTCTGCCTTTTTGCCCCAAAATAAAAAAATTTCTGCTTTTTTTCTGAAATAAGTGAAATTTCTGCAATTTTGCCCTAAAATAAGTGAAATTTCTGAGTTTTGCCCAAAAATAAGGAGAATTTCTGTCTTTTTGCTCCAACATATAGGGAATCCCTGCCTTTTTGGCCCACAATTAGGGGGATTTCTGCAATATTGCTGCAAAATACGGGAAATTTCTGTCTTTTTGCCCGAAAATAAGAAGAATGCATACCTTTTTGCATTAAAAAGAGAAATTTCTTCATTTTTGCTCCAAAATAAGTGGAATTTCTGCTTTTTTGCCTCTAAATAAGTGGAATTTCTTTTTCCCCCAAAACAAAGGGAATTTCTGTCTTTTTGCCCCAAAATAAGATAATTTCTGATTTATTATTCTGAAATAATTGAAATTTCTTTAATTTTGCCCCAAAATAAGGGAAATTTCTGCCTTTTTGCCTCCAAATAATGGGAATTTCAGCATTTTTACCTCAAAATAAGGGGAATTTCTTCCTTTTTGCCCCACAATTAAAGGAATTTCTGCAATTTTGCTCCAAAATACGGGGAATTTCTGCCTTTTTGCCCCCAAATAAAAGGAATTTCAGCCTTTTTACCTCAAAATAAGGGGAATTATTGCATTTTTGCCCCAAAATATGGCAAATTTCTGCCTAATGCCCTAAAATAAGAACAATTTCTGCAATTTTGTACCAAAATAAAAGAAATTTCTGCCTTTTTGCCCCTAAATAAGAAAATTTGTGCTTTTTTATTGAAATAAGTGAAATTTCTGCAATTTTGCCCTAAAATAAGTGAAATTTCTGAGTTTTGCGCCAAAATAAGAAGAATTTCTGTCTTTTTGCCCCAACATATAGGGAATTCCTGCCTTTTTGGCCCACAATTAGGGGGTTTTCTGCAATTTTGCTCCAAAATATGGGGAATTTCTGTCTTTTTGCCCGAAAAAATGAAGAATGCATACCTTTTTGCAATAAAAAAGGGAAATTTCTTCATTTTTGCTCCAAAATAAGGGGAATTTCTGCTTTTATGCCCCAAAATATGGGAAATTTCTGCCTAATGCCCCAAAATAAGAACAATTTCTGCAATTTTGTACCAAAATAAAAGAAATATCTGCCTTTTTGCCCCAAAATTAGAAAATTTCTGCTTTTTTTCGGAAATAAGTGAAATTTCTGCAATTTTGCCCCAAAATAATTGAAATTTCTAAGTTTTGCTCCAAAATAAGGGAAATTTCTTCCTTTTTGCCCCCAAATAAGGGGAAGTTCAGCATTTTTACCTTAAAATAAGGGGAATTTCTGCATTTTTGCCCCAAAATATGGGAAATTTCTGCCTTTTTCCCAAAATAAGAAAAATTTCTGCAATTTTGTCAAAAAATAAATTTCTGCCTTTTTGCCCCCAAAAAAGAAAATTTCTGCTTTTTTTTCTGAAATAATTGAAATTTCTGCAATTTTGCCCCAAAACAAGTGAAATTTCTGAGTTTTGCCCCAAAATAAGGAGAATTTCTGTCTTTGTGCCCCAACATATAGGGAATTTCTGCCTTTTTGCCCCACAATTAGGGGAATTTCTGCAATTTTGCTCCAAAATAGGGGTATTTCTGCCTTTTTGCCCGAAAATAAGAAGAATGCATTCCTTTTTGCCATAAAAAAGGGAAATTTCTTCATTTTTGCTCCAAAATAAGGGGAATTTCTGCTTTTTTGCCTCTAAATAAGTGGAATTTCTGTCTTTTTCCCCGAAAACATAGAAAATTTCTGTCTTTTTGCCCCAAAATAAAGATAATTTCTGACATATTATTCTGAAATAAGTGAAATTTCTGCAATGTTGCCCCCAAATAAGTGAAATTTCTGAGTTTTGCCCTAAAATAAGGAGAATTTCTGTCTTTTTGCCCCAACATATAGGGAATTTCTGCCTTTTTGCCCCACAATTAGGGGAATTTCTGCAATTTTGTTCAAAAATACGGGTAATTTCTGCGTTTTTGCCCCCAAATAAAGGGAATTTCAGCATTTTACCTCAAAATAAGGGGAATTTCTGCATTTTTGCCCCAAAATATGAAAAATTGCTTCCTTTTTGCCCCAAAATAAGAACAATTTCTGCAATTTTGTACCAAAATAAAAGAAATTTCTGACTTTTTGCCCCAAAAAACAAAATTTCTGCTTTTTTTTCTGAAATAAGTGAAATTTCTGCAATTTTGCCCCAAAATAAGTGAAATTTCTGCAGTTTTGCCCCAAAATAAGGGAAATTCCTAAAATTTTGCCCCAAAATAAGTGGAATTTCTGAGTTTTGCCCCAAAATAAGGAGATTTTCTGTGTTTTTGCCCCAACATATAGGGAATTTCTGCCTTTTTGCCCCACAATTAGGGGAATTTCTGCAATTTTGTTCCAAAATACGGGGAATTTCTGCATTTTTGCCTCCAAATAAAGAAAATTTCAGCATTTTACCTCAAAATAAGGGGAATTTCTGCATTTTTGCCCCAAAATATGGAAAATTTCTGCCCTTTTGCTTCAAAATAAGAACAAATTCTGCAATTTTGTACCTAAATAAAAGAAATTTCTGACTTTTTGCCCCAAAAAAGAAAATTTCTGCTTTTTTCTGAAATAAGTGAAATTTCTGCAATTTTTCCCCAAAATATGTGAAATTTCTGCAATTTTGCCCCAAAATAAGTGAAATTTCTGAGTTTTGCCTCAAAATAAGGAGAATTTCTGTTTTTGCCCCAACATATAGGGAATTTCTGCCTTTTTGCCCCACAATTAGGGGAATTTCTGCAATTTTGTTCCAAAATACGGGGAATTTCTGCCTTTTTGCCCAAAAACAAGAAGAATGCATATCTTTTTGCCATAAAAAAGGGATATTTCTTCATTTTGCTCCAAAATAAGGGGAATTTCTGCTTTCTTGCCTCTAAATAAGTGGAATTTCTGTCTTTTCCCCCAAAACAAAGGGAATTTCTGTCTATTTTGCCCCAAAATAAGGAAAATTTCTGACTTATTACCCTGAAATAAGTGAAATTTCTGCAATTTTGCCCCTAAATAAGGGAAATTTCTGCATTTTTTCCCCCAAATAAAGGGAATTTCAGCCTTTTTACCTCAAAATATGGGGAATTTCTCCATTTTTGCCCCAAAATATGGGAAATTTCTGCCTTTTTGCCCCAAAATAAGAACAATTTTTGCAATTTTGTACCAAAATAAAAGAAATTTCTGCCTTTTTTCCCCAAAATAAGAAAATTTATGTTTTTTTTCTGAAATAAGTGAAATTTCTGCAATTTTGCCCCAAAATAAGTGAAAATTCTGAGTTTTGCCCCCAAATAAGGAGAATTTCTGTATTTTTGCCCCAATATATAGGGAATTTCTGCCTTTTTGCCCCACAATTAAAGAAACTTCTGCTATTTTGCTCCAAAATACGAAGATTTTCTGCCTTTTTGCCCGAAAATAAGAAGAATGCATATCTTTTTGCCATAAAAAAGGGAAATTTCTTCATTTTTGTTCCAAAATAAGGGGAATTTCTGCTTTTTTGGCTCTAAATAAGTGGAATTTCTGTTTTTTTCCCCTAAAACAAAGGGAATTTCTGTCTTTTTTGCCCAAAAATAAGGAAAATTTCTGACTTATTACCTTGAAATAAGTGAAATTTCTGCAATTTTTTTTCAAAATGAGGAAAATTTCTGCCTTTTTGCCCCCAAATAAGGGGAATTTCAGCATTTTTAACTCAAAATAAGGGGAATTTGTGCATTTTTGCCCCAAATTATGGGAGATTTCTGCCTTTTTGCCCCAAAATAAGAACAATTTCTGCAATTTTGTACCAAAATAAAAGAAATTTCTGCCTTTTTGCCCCAAAATAAGAAAATTTCTGCTTTTTTACTGAAATAAGTGAAATTTCTGCAATGTTGCCCTAAAATAAGTGAAATTTCTGAGTTTTGCCAGAAAATAAGGAGAATTTCTGTCTTTTTGCCCCAACATACAGGGAATTCCTGTCTTTTTGGCCCACAATTAGGGAGATTTCTGCAATTTTGCTCCAAAATACGGGGAATTTCTGTTTTTTTGCCCGAAAATAAGAAGAATGCATACCTTTTTGCCATAAAAAAGGGAAATTTCTTCATTTTTGCTCCAAAATAAGGGGAATTTCTGCTTTTTTGCCTCTAAATAAGTGGAATTTCTATCTTTTTCCCCCAAAACAAAGGGAATTTCTGTCTTTTTGCCCCAAAATAAAGATAATTTCTGACTTATTATTCTGAAATAAGTGAAATTTCTGCAATTTTGCCCCAAAATAAGGGAAATTTCTGGCTTTTTGCCCACAAATATTGGGAATTTCAGCCTTTTCACCCCAAAATAAGGGGAATTTCTGCATTTTTGCCCCAAAATATGGGAAATGTCTGCCTTTTTGCCCCAAAATATAAAAAATTTCTGCAATTTGTACCAAAATAAAAGAAATATCTGCCTGTTTTGCCCAAAAATTAGAAAATTTCTGCTTCTTTCGGAAATAAGTGAAATTTCTGCAATTTTGCCCCAAAATAATTGAAATTTCTAAGTTTTGCCCCAAAATAAGAGAAATTTCTTCATTTTTGCCCCCAAATAAGGGGAAGTTGAGCATTTTTACCTTAAAATAAGGGGAATTTTTGCATTTTTGCCCCAAAATATGGGAAATTTCTGCCTTTTTCCCAAAATAAGAAAAATTTCTGCAATTTTGTACCAAAATAAAAGAAATTTCTGCCTTTTTGCTCCAAAATAAAAAAATTTCTTTTTTTTTTCTGAAATAAGTGAAATTTCTGCAATTTTGCCCCAAAATAAGTGAAATTTCTGAGTTTTGCCACAAAATAAGGAGAATTTCTGTCTTTTTGCCCAAACATATAGGGAATTTCTGCCTTTTTGCCCCACAATTAGAAGAATTTCTGCAATTTTGCTCCAAAATACGGGGAATTTCTGCCTTTTTGCCCGAAAATAAGAAGAATGCATACCTTTTTGCCATAAAAAAGGGAAATTTCTTCATTTTTGCTCCAAAATAAGGGGAATTTCTGCTTTTTTGCCTCTAAATAAGTGGAATTTCTGTCTTTTTCCCCCAAAACAAAGGGAATTTCTGTCTATTTTGCCCCAAAATAAGGAAAATTTCTGACTTATTACCCTGAAATAAGTGAAATTTCTGCAATTTTGCCCCGAAATGAGGGAAATTTCTGCATTTTTGCCCCCAAATAAGGAAAATATCAGCCTTTTTACCTCAAAATAAGGGAAATTTCTGCATTTTTGTCCCAAAATATGAAAAATTTCTGCTTTTTTGCCTCAAAATAAGAACAAATTCTGCAATTTTGTACCAAAATAAAAGAAATTTCTGACTTTCTGCCCCAAAAAAGAAAATTTCTGCTTTTTTTTCTGAAATAAGTGAAATTTCAGAAATTTTGCCCCAAAATATGTGAAATTTCTGCAATTTTGCCCCAAAATAAGAAAAATTTCTGCAATTTTGCCCCAAAATAATTGAAATTTCTAAGTTTTGCCCCAAAATAAGAGAAATTTCTTCATTTTTGCCCCCAAATAAGGAGAAGTTCAGCATTTTTACCTTAAAATAAGGGGAATTTCTGCATTTTTGCCCCAAAATATGGGAAATTTCTGCCTGTTTCCCAAAATAAGAAAAATTTCTGCAATTTTGTACCAAAATAAAAGAAATTTCTGCCTTTTTGCCCCAAAATAAAAAAATTTCTCCTTTTTTTCTGAAATAAGTGAAATTTCTGCAATTTTTCCCCAAAATAAGTGAAATTTCTGAGTTTTGCCACAAAATAAGGAGAATTTCTGTCTTTTTGCCCAAACATATAGGGAATTTCTGCCTTTTTGCCCCACAATTAGAAGAATTTCTGCAATTTTTCTCCAAATACGGGGAATTTCTGCCTTTTTGCCCGAAAATAAGAAGAATGCATACCTTTTTGCCATAAAAAAGGGAAATTTCTTCATTTTTGCTCCAAAATAAGGGGAATTTCTGCTTTTTTGCCTCTAAATAAGTGGAATTTCTGTCTTTTTCCCCCAAAACAAAGGGAATTTCTGTCTATTTTGCCCCAAAATAAGGAAAATTTCTGACTTATTACCCTGAAATAAGTGAAATTTCTGCAATTTTGCCCCGAAATGAGGGAAATTTCTGCATTTTTGCCCCCAAATAAGGAAAATATCAGCCTTTTTACCTCAAAATAAGGGAAATTTCTGCATTTTTGTCCCAAAATATGAAAAATTTCTGCTTTTTTGCCTCAAAATAAGAACAAATTCTGCAATTTTGTACAAAAATAAAAGAAATTTCTGACTTTCTGCCCCAAAAAAGAAAATTTCTGCTTTTTTTCTGAAATAAGTGAAATTTCTGAAATTTTGCCCCAAAATATGTGAAATTTCTGCAATTTTGCCCCAAAATAAGAAAAATTTCTGCAATTTTGCCCCAAAATAATTGAAATTTCTAAGTTTTGCCCCAAAATAAGAGAAATTTCTTCATTTTTGCCCCCAAATAAGGGGAAGTTCAGCATTTTTACCTTAAAATAAGGGGAATTTCTGCATTTTTGCCCCAAAATATGGGAAATTTCTGCCTTTTTCCCAAAATAAGAAAAATTTCTGCAATTTTGTACCAAAATAAAAGAAATTTCTGCCTTTTTGCCCCAAAATAAAAAAATTTCTTCTTTTTTTCTGAAATAAGTGAAATTTCTGCAATTTTTCCCCAAAATAAGTGAAATTTCTGAGTTTTGCCACAAAAATAAGGAGAATTTCTGTCTTTTTGCCAAAACGTATAGGGAATTTCTGCCTTTTTGCCCCACAATTAGAAGAATTTCTGCAATTTTGCTCCAAAATACGGGGAATTTCTGCCTTTTTGCCCGAAAATAAGAAGAATGCATACCTTTTTGCCATAAAAAAGGGAAATTTCTTCATTTTTGCTCCAAAATAAGGGGAATTTCTGCTTTTTTGCCTCTAAATAAGTGGAATTTCTGTCTTTTTCCCCCAAAACAAAGGGAATTTCTGTCTATTTTGCCCCAAAATAAGGAAAATTTCTGACTTATTACCCTGAAATAAGTGAAATTTCTGCAATTTTGCCCCGAAATGAGGGAAATTTCTGCATTTTTGCCCCCAAATAAGGAAAATATCAGCCTTTTTACCTCAAAATAAGGGAAATTTCTGCATTTTTGTCCCAAAATATGAAAAATTTCTGCTTTTTTGCCTCAAAATAAGAACAAATTCTGCAATTTTGTACCAAAATAAAAGAAATTTCTGACTTTCTGCCCCAAAAAAGAAAATTTCTGCTTTTTTCGAAATAAGTGAAATTTCTGAAATTTTGCCCCAAAATATGTGAAATTTCTGCAATTTTGCCCCAAAATAAGAAAAATTTCTGCAATTTTGCCCCAAAATAATTGAAATTTCTAAGTTTTGCCCCAAAATAAGAGAAATTTCTTCATTTTTGCCCCCAAATAAGGGTAAGTTCAGCATTTTTACCTTAAAATAAGGGGAATTTCTGCATTTTTGTCCCAAATTTTGGGAAATTTCTGCCTTTTTCCCAAAATAAGAAAAATTTCTGCAATTTTTACCAAAATAAAAGAAATTTCTGCCTTTTTGCCCCAAAATAAAAAAATTTCTCCTTTTTTTCTGAAATAAGTGAAATTTCTGCAATTTTTCCCCAAAATAAGTGAAATTTCTGAGTTTTGCCACAAAAATAAGGAGAATTTCTGTCTTTTTGCCAAAACATATAGGGAATTTCTGCCTTTTTGCCCCACAATTAGAAGAATTTCTGCAATTTTGCTCCAAAATACGGGGAATTTCTGCCTTTTTGCCCGAAAATAAGAAGAATGCATACCTTTTTGCCATAAAAAAGGGAAATTTCTTCATTTTTGCTCCAAAATAAGGGGAATTTCTGCTTTTTTGCCTCTAAATAAGTGGAATTTCTGTCTTTTTCCCCCAAAACAAAGGGAATTTCTGTCTATTTTGCCCCAAAATAAGGAAAATTTCTGACTTATTACCCTGAAATAAGTGAAATTTCTGCAATTTTGCCCCGAAATGAGGGAAATTTCTGCATTTTTGCCCCCAAATAAGGAAAATATCAGCCTTTTTACCTCAAAATAAGGGAAATTTCTGCATTTTTGTCCCAAAATATGAAAAATTTCTGCTTTTTTGCCTCAAAATAAGAACAAATTCTGCAATTTTGTACCAAAATAAAAGAAATTTCTGACTTTCTGCCCCAAAAAAGAAAATTTCTGCTTTTTTCGAAATAAGTGAAATTTCTGAAATTTTGCCCCAAAATATGTGAAATTTCTGCAATTTTGCCCCAAAATAAGAGAAATTTCTTCATTTTTGCCCCCAAATAAGGGGAAGTTCAGCATTTTTACCTTAAAATAAGGGGAATTTCTGCATTTTTGTCCCAAATTTTGGGAAATTTCTGCCTTTTTCCCAAAATAAGAAAAATTTCTGCAATTTTTACCAAAATAAAAGAAATTTCTGCCTTTTTGCCCCAAAATAAAAAAATTTCTCCTTTTTTTCTGAAATAAGTGAAATTTCTGCAATTTTTCCCCAAAATAAGTGAAATTTCTGAGTTTTGCCACAAAATAAGGAGAATTTCTGTCTTTTTGCCCAAACATATAGGGAATTTCGGCCTTTTTGTCCCACAATTAGAAGAATTTCTGCAATTTTGCTCCAAAATACGGGAAATTTCTGCCTTTTTGCCTGAAAATAAGAAGAATGCATACCTTTTTGCCATAAAAAAGGGAAATTTCTTCATTTTTGCTCCAAAATAAGGGGAATTTCTGCTTTTTTGCCTCTAAATATGTGGAATTTCTGTCTTTTTCCCTCAAAACAAAGGGAATTTCTGTCTATTTTGCCCCAAAATAAGGAAAATTTCTGACTTATTACCCTGAAATAAGTGAAATTTCTGCAATTTTGCCCCGAAATGAGGGAAATTTCTGCATTTTTGCCCCCAAATAAGGAAAATATCAGCCTTTTTACCTCAAAATAAGGGAAATTTCTGCATTTTTGTCCCAAAATATGAAAAATTTCTGCTTTTTTGCCTCAAAATAAGAACAAATTCTGCAATTTTGTACCAAAATAAAAGAAATTTCTGACTTTCTGCCCCAAAAAAGAAAATTTCTGCTTTTTTTTCTGAAATAAGTGAAATTTCAGAAATTTTGCCCCAAAATATGTGAAATTTCTGCAATTTTGCCCCAAAATAAGAAAAATTTCTGCAATTTTGCCCCAAAATAAGTGAAATTTTTTAGTTTTGCCCCAAAATAAGGAGAATTTCTGTTTTTGCCCCAACATATAGGGAATTTCTGCCTTTTTGCCCCACAATTAAGGGAATTTCTGCAATTTTGCTCCAAAATACGGGGAATTACTGCCTTTTTGCCAGAAAATAAGAAGAATGCATACCTTTTTGCCATAAAAATGGGAAATTTCTTCATTTTTGCTCCAAAATAAGAGACATTTCTGCTTTTTTGCCTCTAAATAAGTGGAATTTCTGTCTTTTTCCCTCAAAACAAAGGGAATTTCTGTCTTTTTTGCTCCAAAATAACAAAAATTTCTGAATTATTACCCTGAAATAAGTGAAATTTCTACAATTTTGCCCCAAAATGAGGGAAATTTCTGCCTTTTTGCCCCCAAATAAGGAAAATATCAGCCTTTTTACCTGAAAATAAGGGAAATTTCTGCATTTTTGCCCCAAAATATGGGAAATATCTGCCCTTTTGCCCCACAATAAGAACAAATTCTGCAATTTTGTACCTAAATAAAAGAAATTTCTGACTTTTTGCCCCAAAAAAGAAAATTTCTGCTTTTTTTTCTGAAATAAGTGAAATTTCTGCAATTTTGCCATAAAATAAGTGAAATTTCTGAGTTTTGCCCCAAAATAAGGAGAATTTCTGTCTTTTTGCCCCAACATATAGGGAATTTCTGCCTTTTTGGCTCACAATTAGAAGGATTTCTGCAATTTTGGTCCAAAATACGGGGAATTTCTGTCTTTTTGCCCGAAAATAAGAAGAATGCATACCTTTTTGCCATAAAAAAGGGAAATTTCTTCATTTTTGCTCCAAAATAAGGGGAATTTCTGCTTTTTTGCCTCTAAATAAGTGGAATTTCTGTCTTTTCCCCCAAAACATAGAAAATTTCTGTCTTTTTGCCCCAAAATAAAGATAATTTCTGACTTATTATTCTGAAATAAGTGAAATTTCTGCAATTATTCCCGAAAATAATGGAAATTTCCGCCTTTTTGCCCCCAAATAAGGGGAATTTCAGCCTTTTTACCTCAAAATAAAGAGAATCTCTGCATTTTTGCCCCAAAATATGGGAAATGTCATCCTTTTTGCCCCAAAATAAGGAAAATTTCTGCAATTTTGTACAAAAATAAAAGAAATATCTGCCTTTTGCCCCAAAATTAGAAAATTTCTGCTTTTTTTTGGAAATAAGTGATATTTCTGTTATTTGCCCCAAAATAATTGAAATTTCTAAGTTTTGCCCCATAATAAGGGAAATTTCTGCCTTTTTGCTACCAAATGATGGGAAGTTCAGCATTTTTACCTTAAAATAAGAGGAATTTCTGCATTTTTGCCCAAAAATATGGGAAATTTCTGCCTTTTTCCCAAAATACGAAAAATTTCTGCAATTTTGTACCAAAATAAAAGAAATTTCTGCCTTTTTGCCCCAAAATAAGAAAATTTCTGCTTTTTTTCTGAAATAAGTGAAATTTCTGCAATTTTGCCCCAAAATAAGTGAAATTTCTGAGTTTTGCCCTAAAATAAGGAGAATTTCTGTCTTTTTGCCCAAACATATAGGGAATTTCTGCCTTTTTGCCCCACAATTAGGGGAATTTCTGCAATTTTGCTCCAAAATACGGGGAATTTCTGCCTTTTTGCCCACAAATAAGGGGAATTTCAGCATTTTACCTCAAAATAAGAGGAATTTCTGCATTTTTGCCCCAAAATATGGGAAATTTCTGCCTTTTTGGCCCCAAATAAGAACAATTTCTGCAATTTTGTACCAAAATAAAAGAAATTTCTCACTTTTAGCCCCAAAAAAATAAAATTTCTGCTTTTTTTTCTGAAATAAGTGAAATTTCTGCAATTTTGCCCCAAAATAAGAGAAATTTCTGCCTTTTTGCCCCCAAATTAAGGGAATTTCAGACTTTTTGCCTCAAAATAAGGGGAATTTCTGCATTTTTGCCACAAAATATTTGGATTTTTTTCTCTTTTGCCCCAAAATAAGGAAAACTTCTGCCTTTTTTCCTGAAATAAGTGAAATTTCTGCAATTTTGCCCCAAAATAAGTGAAATTTCTGCAATTTTGCCCCAAAATGAGGGAAATTTCTGCCTTTTTGTCCCAAATAAGGGGAATTTCAGCATTTTACCTCAAAATAAGGGGAATTTCTGCATTTTTGCCCTAAAATATGGGAAATTTCTGCCTTTTTGCCCCAAAATAAGAACATTTTCTGCAATTTTGTATCAAAATAAAAGAAATTTCTGACTTTTTGCCCTAAAAAAGAAAATTTCTGCTTTTTTTTTCTGAAATAAGTGAAATTTCTGCAATTTTGCCCCAAAATAAGTGAAATTTCTGCAGTTTTGCCCCAAAATAAGGGAAATTCCTGGAATTTTGCCCCAAAATAAGTGGAATTTCTGAGTTATGCTCCAAAATAAGGAGAATTTCTGTCTTTTTGCCCAAAAATATAGAAAATTTCTGCCTTTTTGTCCCACAATTAGGGGAATTTCTGCAATTTTGCTCCAAAATACGGGGAATTTCTGCCTTTTTACCCGAAAACAAGAAGAATGCATACCTTTTTGCCATAAAAAAGGGAAATTTCTTCATTTTTGCTCCAAAATAAGGGGAATTTCTGCTTTTTTGCCTCTTAATAAGTGGAATTTCTGTCTTTTTCCCAAAATACAAATGGAATTTCTGTCTTTTTTGCCCCAAAATAAGGAAAATTTCTGACTTGTTACCCTGAAATAAGTGAAATTTCTGCAATTTTGCCCCAAAATAAGGAAAATTTCTGCCTTTTTTTCCCCAAATAAGGGGAATTTAAGCCTTTTTACCTCAAAATAAGGGGAATTTCTGCATTTTTGCCACAAAATATTTGGAATTTCTGCTTTTTTGCTTCAAAATAAGGAAAACTTCTGCCTTTTTTCCTGAAATAAGTGAAATTTCTGCAATTTTGCTTCAAAATAAGTGAAATTTCTGCAATTTTGCCCCAAAATAAGTGAAATTTCTGCAGTTTTGCCCCAAAATAAGGGAAATTCCTAAAATTTTGCCCCAAAATAAGTGGAATTTCTGAGTTTTGCCCCAAAATAAGGAGAATTTCTGTGTTTTTGCCCCAACATATAGGGAATTTCTGCCTTTTTGTCCCATAATTAGGGGAATTTCTGCAATTTTGCTCCAAAATACGGGGATTTTCTCTTTTTGCCCGAAAACAAGAACAATGCATACCTTTTTGCCATAAAAAAGGGAAATTTCTTCATTTTTGCTTCAAAATAAGGGGAATTTCTGCTTTTTTGCCTCTTAATAAGTGGAATTTCTGTCTTTTTCCCCCAATACAAAGGGAATTTCTGTCTTTTTTGCCCCAAAATAAGGAAAATTTCTGACTTGTTACCCTGAAAGTAAGTGAAATTTCTGAAATTTTGCCCCAAAATAAGGGAAATTTCTGCCTTTTTTCCCCCAAATAAGGGGAATTTCAGCCTTTTGACCTCAAAATAAGGGGAATTTCTGCATTTTTGCCACAAAATATTTGGAATTTCTTCCTTTTTGCCCCAAAATAAGGAAAACTTCTGCCTTTTTTCCTGAAAAAAGTGAAATTTCTGCAATTTTGCTTCAAAATAAGTGAAATTTCTACAATTTTGCCACAAAATAAGGGAAATTTCTGGAATTTTGCCCCAAAATATTTGGAATTTCTGAGTTTTTTCCCAAAATAAAAAGAATTTCTGTCTTTTTGCCCCAACATATAGGGAATTTCTGCCTTTTTGCCCTACAATTAAAGGAATTTCTGGAATTTTGCTCCAAAATACGGGGAATTTCTGCCTTTTTGCCCCCAAATAAAGGGAATTTCAGCCTTTTTACCTCAAAATAAGGGGAATTTCTGCATTTTTGCCCCAAAATATAAAAAATTTCTGCCTAATGCACCAAAATAAGAACAATTTCTGCAATTTTGTACCAAAATAAAAGGAATTTCTGACTTTTTGCCCCAAAAAAGAAAATTTCTGCTTTTTTTAATTAAATAAGTGAAATTTCTGCAATTTTTCCCCAAAATAAGTGAAATTTCCTCAATTTTGCCGCAAAATAAGGGAAATTTCTGAAATTTTGCCCCAAAATAAGTCGAATTTCTGAGTTTTGCCCCAAAATAAGAAGAATTTCTGTCTTTTTGCCCTAACATATAGGAAATTTCTGCCTATTTGCCCCACAATTAGGGGAATTTCTGCAATTTTGCTTCAAAATTCAAAGAATTTCTGCCTTTTTGCCCGAAAATAAGAAGATGCATAACTTTTTGCCATAAAAAAGGGAAATTTTTTCATTTTTGCTCCAAAATAAGGGGAATTTCTGCTTTTTTGCCTCTAAATAAGTGAAATTTCTGTCTTTTTCCCCCAAAACATAGGGAATTTCTGCCTTTTTTGCCCCAAAATAAGGAAAATTTCTGACTTATTACAGTGAAATAAGTGAAATTTCTGCAATTTGCCTCAAAATAAGGGAAATTTCTCCCTTTATGCCCCCAAATAAGAAGAATTTCAGAATTTTTACCTCAAAATAAGGGGAATTTTTGCCTTTTTGCCCCAAAATAAGAAAATTTCTAGTTTTTTCTGAAATAAGTGAAATTTCTGCAATTTTGCACCAAAATAAGGGAAATTTCTGAGTTTTGCCCCAAAATAAGGGGAATTTCTGCCTTTTTGCCCCCAAATAATGGGAATTTCAGCATTTTTACCTCAAAATAAAAGAAATTTCTGCATTTTTGCCCTAAAATATGGGAAATTTCTGCCTCTTGGCCCAAAATAAGAATAATTTTTGCAATTTTGTACCAAAATAAAAGAAATTTCTGCCTATTTGCCCCTAAATAAAAAAATATCTGCTTTTTTTCTGAAATAAGTGAAATTTCTGCAATTTTGCCCCCAAAAAATGAAATTTCTGAGTTTTGCTCCAGAAAAAGGAGAATTTCTGTCTTTTTGCCGCAACATATATGGAATTTCTGCCTTTTTGTCCCACAATTAGGGGAATTTTTGCAATTTTGCTTCAAAATACAGGAAATTTCTGCCTTTTTGCCCGAAAATAAGAAGAATGCATACCTTTTTGCCATAAAAAAGGGAAATTTGTTCATTTTTGCTTCAAAATAAGGTGAATTTCTGCTTTTTTGCCTCTAAATAAGTGGAATTTCTGTCTTTTCCCCCCAAAACAAAGGGAATTTCTGTATTTTTGCCCCAAAATAAAGAAAATTTCTGACCTATTACACTGAAATAAGTGAAATTTCTACAATTTTGCCCCAAAATAAGGGAAATTTCTGCCTTTTTGCCCCCAAATAAGGGGAATTTCAGCATTTTACTTCAAAATAAGGGGAATTTTTGCATTTTTGCCCCAAAATATGGGAAATTTCTGCCTTTTTGCCCCAAAATAAGAAAAATTTCTGCAATTTTGTACCAAAATAAAAGAAATTTCTTCCTTTTTGCCCCAAAATATGAAAATTTCTGCTTTTTTTCTTAAATAAGTGAAATTTCTGCAATTTTGCCACAAAATAAGTGAAATTTCTGAGTTTTGCCCCAAAATAAGGGGAATTTCTGCCTTTTTGCCCCCAAATAAGAGGAATTTCAGCATTTTTACCTCAAAATAAGGGGAATTTCTGCATTTTCCCCAAAATATGGGAAATTTCTGCCTTTTTGCCCAAAATAAGAAAAATTTCTGCAATTTTGTACCAAAATAAAAGAAATTTCTGTTTTTTTGCCCCAAAATAAGAAAATTTTGCTTTTTTTCTGAAATAAGTGAAATTTCTGCAATTTTGCCCCAAAATAAGTGAAATTTCTGAGTTTTGCCCCAAAATAAGAGAATTTCTGTCTTTTTGCCCCAACATATAGTGAATTTCTGCATTTTTGCCCCACACTTAGGGGAATTTCTGCAATTTTGCTCCAAAATACGGGGAATTTCTGCCTTTTTGCCCGAAAATAAGAAGAATGCATATCTTTTTGCCATAAAAAAAGGAAATTTCTTCATTTTTGCTCCAAAAGAAGAAGAATTTCTGCTTTTTTGACTCTAAATAAGTGGAATTTCTGTCTTTTTCTCCCAAAGCAAAGGGAATTTCTGTCTTTTTTGCCCCAAAATAAGGAAAATTTCTGACTAATTACCCTGAAATAAGTGAAATTTCTGCAATTTTGCTCCAAAATAAGGAAAATTTCTGCCTTTTTGCTCCCAAATAAGGGGAATTTCAGCCTTTTTACTTCAAAACAAGGGCAATTTCTGCATTCTTGCTCCAAAATATGGGAAATTTCTGCCTTTTTGCCCCAAAATAAGAAAAATGTCTGCAATTTTGTACCAAAATAAAAGAAATTTCTGTTTTTTTGCCTCAAAATAAGAAAATTTCTGCTTTTTTTCTGAAATAAGTGAAATTTCTGCAATTTTGCCCCAAAATAAGTGAAATTTCTGAGTTTTGCCCCAAAATAAGAGAATTTCTGTCTTTTTGCCCCAACATATAGTGAATTTCTGCCTTTTTGCCCCACAATAAGGGAAATTTCTGCAATTTTGCTCCAAAAAACGGGGAATTTCTGCCTTTTTGCCCGAAAATAAGAAGAATGCATATCTTTTTGCCATAAAAAAAGGAAATTTCTTCATTTTTGCTCCAAAAGAAGAAGAATTTCTGCTTTTTTGACTCTAAATAAGTGGAATTTCTGTCTTTTTCCCCCAAAGCAAAGGGAATTTCTGTCTTTTTTGCCCCAAAATAAGGAAAATTTCTGACTAATTACCCTGAAATAAGTGAAATTTCTGCAATTTGCCCCAAAATAAGGAAAATTTCTGCCTTTTTGCTCCCAAATAAAGGGAATTTCAGCCTTTTTACTTCAAAACATGTGGAATTTCTGCATTTTTGCTCCAAAATATGGGAAATTTCTGCCTTTTTGCCCCAAAATAAGAAAAATTTCTGCAATTTTGTACCAAAATAAAAGAAAACTCTGCCTTTTTGCCCCAAAATAAGAAAATTTCTGCTTTTTTTCTTAAATAAGTGAAATTTCTGCAATTTTGCCCCAGAATAAGTGAAAATTTTGAGTTTTGCCCCCAAATAAGGAGAATTTCTGTATTTTTGCCCCAATATATAGGGAATTTCTGCATTTTGCCCCACAATTAAAGGAATTTCTGCAATTTTGCTCCAAAATATGGGGATTTTCTGCCTTTTTGCCCCAAAATAAGAAGAATGCATATCTTTTTGCCATAAAAAAGGGAAATTTCTTCATTTTTGCTCCAAAATAAGGGGAATTTTTGCTTTTTTGTCTCTAAATTAGTGGAATTTCTGTTTTTTCCCCCAATACAAAGGGAATTTCTGTCTTTTTTGCCCAAAAATAAGAAAAATTTTTGACTTATTACCCTGAAATAAGTGAAATTTCTTCAATTTTGCCCCAAAATGAGGAAAATTTCTGCCTTTTTGCCCTCAAAAAAGTGGAATTTCAGCTTTTTAAACTCAAAATAAGGGGAATTTCTGCACTTTTGCCTCAAAATATGGGAAATTTCTGCCTTTTTGCTCCAAAATAAGAACAATTTCTGCAATTTTGTACCAAAATAAAAGAAATTTCTGCCTTTTTGCCCCAAAATAAAAAAATTTCTGCTTTTTTTCTGAAATAAGTGAAATTTCTGCAATTTTGCCCTAAAATAAGTGAAATTTCTGAGTTTTGCCCAAAAATAAGGAGAATTTCTGTCTTTTTGCTCCAACATATAGGGAATCCCTGCCTTTTTGGCCCACAATTAGGGGGATTTCTGCAATACTGCTGCAAAATACGGGAAATTTCTGTCTTTTTGCCCGAAAATAAGAAGAATGCATACCTTTTTGCATTAAAAAGAGAAATTTCTTCATTTTTGCTCCAAAATAAGGGGAATTTCTGCTTTTTTGCCTCTAAATAAGTGGAATTTCTGTCTTTTTCCCCCAAAACAAAGGGAATTTCTGTCTTTTTGCCCCAAAATAAGATAATTTCTGATTTATTATTCTGAAATAATTGAAATTTCTTTAATTTTGCCCCAAAATAAGGGAAATTTCTGCCTTTTTGCCTCCAAATAATGGGAATTTCAGCATTTTTACCTCAAAATAAGGGGAATTTCTGCATTTTTGCCCTAAAATATGGGAAATTTCTGCCTTTTTGCCCCAAAATAATAACAATTTCTGCAATTTTGTACCAAAGTAAAAGAAATTTCTGACTTTTTGCCCCAAAAAGAAAATTTCTGCTTTTTTTTTCAGAAATAAGTGAAATTTCTGCAATTTTGCCCCAAAATAAGTGAAATTTCTGCAGTTTTGCCCCAAAATATGGGAAATTCCTAAAATTTTGCCCCAAAATAAGTGGAATTTCTGAGTTTTTTTCCAAAATAAGGAGAATTTCTGTCTTTTTGCCCCAACATATAGGGAATTTCTGCCTTTTTGGCCCACAATTAGGGGAATTTCTGCAATTTTGCTCCAAAATACGGGAAATTTCTGCCTTTTTGCCCGAAAACAAGAAGAATGCATACCTTTTTGCCATAAAAAAGGGAAATTTCTTTATTTTTGCTCCAAAATAAGGGGAATTTCTGCTTGTTTGCCTTTTAATAAGTGGAATTTCTGTCTTTTTCCCCCAATACAAAGGGAATTTTTGTCTTTTTTGCCCCAAAATAAGGAAAATTTCTGACTTGTTACCCTGAATTAAGTGAAATTTCTGCAATTTTGCCCCAAAATAAGGGAAATTTCTGCATTTTTCCCCCAAATAAGGGGAATTTCAGCCTTTTTACCTCAAAATAAGGGGAATTTCCGCATTTTTGCCCCAAAATATGTGAAATTTCTGCCTTTTTGCCTCAAAATAAGAACAAATTCTGCAATTTTGTACCAAAATAAAAGAAATTTCTGACTTTTGCCCCAAAATAAGAACAATTTCTGCTTTTTTTTTCTGAAATAAGTGAAATTTCTGAAATTTTGCCACAAAATATGTGAAATTTCGGCAATTTTGCCCCAAAATAAGAAAAATTTCTGCAATTTGCCCCAAAATAAGTGAAATTTCTGAGTTTTGCCCCAAAATAAAAAGAATTTCTGTTTTTGCCCCAACATATAGTGAATTTCTGCCTTTTTGCCCCACAATTAGGGAAATTTCTGCAATTTTGCTCCAAAATAGAGGGAATTACTGCTTTTTTGCCCGAAAATAAGAAGAATGCATAACTTTTTGCCATAAAAAAGGAAAATTTCTTCATTTTTGCTCCAAAATAAGGGGAATTTCTGCTTTTTTGCCTCTAAATAAGTGGAATTTCTGTCTTTTTTCCCCCAATACAAAGGGAATTTCTGTCTTTTTTGCCCCAAAATAAGAAAAATTTCTGACTTATTACCCTGAAATAAGTGAAATTTCTGCAATTTTGCCCCAAAATGAGGGAAATTTCTGCCTTTTTGCCCCCAAATAAGGAAAATATCAGTCTTTTTACCTGAAAATAAGGAAAATTTCTGCATTTTTGCCCCAAAATATGGGAAATTTCTGCCCTTTTGCCGCAAAATAAGAACAAATTCTGCAATTTTGTACCTAAATAAAAGAAATTTCTGACTTTTGCCCCAACAAAGAAAATTTCTGCTTTTTTTTCTGAAATAAGTGAAATTTCTGCAATTTTGCCCCAAAATATGTGAATTTCTGCAGTTTTGCCCCAAAATAAGTGAAATTTCTGAGTTTTGCCCCAAAATAAGGAGAATTTCTGTTTTTCCCCAACATATAGGGAATTTCTGCCTTTTTGCCCCGCAATTAGGGGAATTTCTGCAATTTTGCTCCAAAATACGGGGAATTTCTGCATTTTTGCCCAAAAACAAGAAGAATGCATACCTTTTTGCCATAAAAAGGGAAATTTCTTCATTTTTGCTCCAAAATAAAAGGAATTTCTGCTTTTTTGCCTCTAAATAAGTGGAATTTCTGTTTTTTTCCCCCAAAACAAAGGGGATTTCTGTCTATTTTGCCCCCAAATAAGGAAAATTTCTGACTCATTACCCTGAAATAAGTGAAATTTCTGCAATTTTGCCCCAAAATGAGGAAAATTTCTGCCTCTTTGCCCCCAAATAAGGGGAATTTCAGCCTTTTTAACTCAAAATAAGGGGAATTTCTGCATTTTTGCCCCAAAATATGGGAAATTTCTGCCTTTTTGCCCCAAAATAAGAAAAATTTCTGCAATTTTTTACCAAAATAAAAGAAATTTCTGTCTTTTTGCCCCAAAATAAGAAAAATTTCTGACTTGTTACCCTAAAGTAAGTGAAATTTCTGCAATTTTGCCCCAAAATAAGGGAAATTTCTGCATTTTTCCCCCAAATAAGGGGAATTTCAGCCTTTTTACCTCAAAATAAGGGGAATTTCCGCATTTTTGCCCCAAAATATGTGAAATTTCTGCCTTTTTGCCTCAAAATAAGAACAAATTCTGCAATTTTGTACCAAAGTAAAAGAAATTTCTGACTTTTTGCCCCAAAATAAGAACAATTTCTGCTTTTTTTTACTGAAATAAGTGAAATTTCTGAAATTTTGCCTCAAAATATGTGAAATTTCGGCAATTTTGCCCCAAAATAAGAAAAATTTCTGCAATTTTGCCCCAAAATAAGTGAAATTTCTGAGTTTTGCCCCAAAATAAGGAGAATTTCTGTTTTTGCCCCAACATATAGGGAATTTATGCCGTTTTGCACCACAATTAGGGAAATTTCTGCAATTTTGCTCCAAAATAGAGGGAATTACTGCCTTTTTGCCCGAAAATAAGAAGAATGCATAACTTTTTGCCATAAAAAAGGAAAATTTCTTCATTTTTGCTCCAAAATAAGGGGAATTTTTGCTTTTTTGCCTCTAAATAAGTGGAATTTCTGTCTTTTTCCCCCAATACAAAGGGAATTTCTGTCTTTTTTGCCCCAAAATAAGAAAAATTTCTGACTTATTACCCTGAAATAAGTGAAATTTCTGCAATTTTGCCCCAAAATGAGGGAAATTTCTGCCTTTTTGCCCCCAAATAAGGAAAATATCAGTCTTTTTACCTGAAAATAAGGAAAATTTTTGCATTTTTGCCCCAAAATATGGAATATTTCTGCCCTTTTGCCGCAAAATAAGAACAAATTCTGCAATTTTGTACCTAAATAAAAGAAATTTCTGACTTTTGCCCCAACAAAGAAAATTTCTGCTTTTTTTTCTGAAATAAGTGAAATTTCTGCAATTTTGCCCCAAAATATGTGAATTTCTGCAGTTTTGCCCCAAAATAAGTGAAATTTCTGAGTTTTGCCCCAAAATAAGGAGAATTTCTGTTTTTCCCCAACATATAGGGAATTTCTGCCTTTTTGCCCCACAATTAGGGGAATTTCTGCAATTTTGCTCCAAAATACGGGGAATTTCTGCCTTTTTGCCCGAAAACAAGAAGAATGCATACCTTTTTGCCATAAAAAGGGAAATTTCTTCATTTTTGCTCCAAAATAAAAGGAATTTCTGCTTTTTTGCCTCTAAATAAGTGGAATTTCTGTTTTTTTCCCCCAAAACAAAGGGGATTTCTGTCTTTTTTGCCCCCAAATAAGGAAAATTTCTGACTCATTACCCTGAAATAAGTGAAATTTCTGCAATTTTGCCCCAAAATGAGGAAAATTTCTGCCTCTTTGCCCCCAAATAAGGGGAATTTCAGCCTTTTTAACTCAAAATAAGGGGAATTTCTGCATTTTTGCCCCAAAATATGGGAAATTTCTGCCTTTTTGCCCCAAAATAAGAAAAATTTCTGCAATTTTTTACCAAAATAAAAGAAATTTCTGTCTTTTTGCCCCAAAATAAGAAAAATTTCTGACTTGTTACCCTGAAGTAAGTGAAATTTCTGCAATTTTGCCCCAAAATAAGGGAAATTTCTGCATTTTTTCCCCCAAATAAGGGGAATTTCAGCCTTTTTACCTCAAAATAAGGGGAATTTCCGCATTTTTGCCCCAAAATATGTGAAATTTCTGCCTTTTTGCCTCAAAATAAGAACAAATTCTGCAATTTTGTACCAAAGTAAAAGAAATTTCTGACTTTTTGCCCCAAAATAAGAACAATTTCTGCTTTTTTTTACTGAAATAAGTGAAATTTCTGAAATTTTGCCTCAAAATATGTGAAATTTCGGCAATTTTGCCCCAAAATAAGAAAAATTTCTGCAATTTTGCCCCAAAATAAGTGAAATTTCTGAGTTTTGCCCCAAAATAAGGAGAATTTCTGTTTTTGCCCCAACATATAGGGAATTTATGCCGTTTTGCACCACAATTAGGGAAATTTCTGCAATTTTGCTCCAAAATAGAGGGAATTACTGCCTTTTTGCCCGAAAATAAGAAGAATGCATAACTTTTTGCCATAAAAAAGGAAAATTTTTTCATTTTTGCTCGAAAATAAGGGGAATTTCTGCTTTTTTGCCTCTAAATAAGTGGAATTTCTGTTTTTTTCCCCCAAAACAAAGGGGATTTCTGTCTTTTTTGCCCCCAAATAAGGAAAATTTCTGACTCATTACCCTGAAATAAGTGAAATTTCTGCAATTTTGCCCCAAAATGAGGAAAATTTCTGCCTCTTTGCCCCCAAATATGGGAAATTTCAGCCTTTTTAACTCAAAATAAGGGGAATTTCTGCATTTTTGCCCCAAAATATGGGAAATTTCTGCTTTTGGCCCCAAAATAAGAAAAATTTCCGCAATTTTGTACAAAAATAAAAGAAATTTCTGTCTTTTTGCCCCAAAATAAGAAAATTTCTGCTTTTTTTCTGAAATAAGTGAAATTTCTGCAATTTTGCCCTAAAATAAGTGAAATTTCTGAGTTTTGCCTCAAAATAAGGAGAATTTCTGTCTTTTTGCCCCAACATATAGGGAATTTCTGCCTTTTTGGCCCACAATTAGGGGGTTTCTGCAATTTTGCTCCCAAATACGGGGAATTTCTGCCTTTTTGCCCGAAAACAAGAAGAATGCATACCTTTTTGCCATAAAAAAGGGAAATTTCTTTATTTTTGCTCCAAAATAAGGGGAATTTCTGCTTGTTTGCCTCTTAATAAGTGGAATTTCTGTCTTTTTCCCCCAATACAAAGGGAATTTCTGTCTTTTTTGCCCCAAAATAAGGAAAATTCCTGACTTGTTACCCTGAAGTAAGTGAAATTTCTGCAATTTTGCCCCAAAATAAGGGAAATTTCTGCATTTTTTCCCACATATAAGGGGAATTTCAGCCTTTTTACCTCAAAATAAGGGGAATTTCCGCATTTTTGCCCCAAAATATGTGAAATTTCTGCCTTTTTGCCTCAAAATAAGAACAAATTCTGCAATTTTGTACCAAAATAAAAGAAATTTCTGACTTTTTGCCCCAAAATAAGAACAATTTCTGCTTTTTTTTTTCTGAAATAAGTGAAATTTCTGAAATTTTGCCTCAAAATATGTGAAATTTCGGCAATTTTGCCCCAAAATAAGAAAAATTTCTGCAATTTTGCCCCAAAATAAGTGAAATTTCTGAGTTTTGCCCCAAAATAAGGAGAATTTCTGTTTTTGCCCCAACATATAGGGAATTTCTGCCTTTTTGCCCCACAATTAGGGAAATTTCTGCAATTTTGCTCCAAAATAGAGAGAATTACTGCCTTTTTGCCCGAAAATAAGAAGAATGCATAACTTTTTGCCATAAAAAAGGAAAATTTCTTCATTTTTGCTCCAAAATAAGGGGAATTTCTGCTTTTTTGCCTCTAAATAAGTGGAATTTCTGTATTTTTCCCCCAATACAAAGGGAATTTCTGTCTTATTTGCCCCAAAATAAGAAAAATTTCTGACTTATTACCCTGAAATATGTGAAATTTCTGCAATTTTGCCCCAAAATGAGGGAAATTTCTGCCTTTTTGCCCCCAAATAAGGAAAATATCAGTCTTTTTACCTGAAAATAAGGAAAATTTCTGCATTTTTGCCCCAAAATATGGGAAATTTCTGCCCTTTTGCCGCAAAATAAGAACAAATTCTGCAATTTTGTACCTAAATAAAAGAAATTTCTGACTTTTGCCCCAACAAAGAAAATTTCTGCTTTTTTTTCTGAAATAAGTGAAATTTCTGCAATTTTGCCCCAAAATATGTGAATTTCTGCAGTTTTGCCCCAAAATAAGTGAAATTTCTGAGTTTTGCCCCAAAATAAGGAGAATTTCTGTTTTTCCCCAACATATAGGGAATTTCTGCCTTTTTGCCCCACAATTAGGGGAATTTCTGCAATTTTGCTCCAAAATACGGGGAATTTCTGCCTTTTTGCCCGAAAACAAGAAGAATGCATACCTTTTTGCCATAAAAAGGGAAATTTCTTCATTTTTGCTCCAAAATAAAAGGAATTTCTGCTTTTTTGCCTCTAAATAAGTGGAATTTCTGTTTTTTTCCCCCGAAACAAAGGGGATTTCTGTCTTTTTTGCCCCCAAATAAGGAAAATTTCTGACTCATTACCCTGAAATAAGTGAAATTTCTGCAATTTTGCCCCAAAATGAGGAAAATTTCTGCCTCTTTGCCCCCAAATAAGGGGAATTTCAGCCTTTTTAACTCAAAATAAGGGGAATTTCTGCATTTTTGCCCCAAAATATGGGAAATTTCTGCCTTTTTGCCCCAAAATAAGAAAAATTTCTGCAATTTTGTACCAAAATAAAAGAAATTTCTGTCTTTTTGCCCCAAAATAAGAAAATTTCTGCTTTTTTTCTGAAATAAGTGAAATTTCTGCAATTTTGCCCTAAAATAAGTGAAATTTCTGAGTTTTGCCTCAAAATAAGGAGAATTTCTGTCTTTTTGCCCCAACATATAGGGAATTTCTGCCTTTTTGGCCCACAATTAGGGGGATTTCTGCAATTTTGCTCCCAAATACGGGGAATTTCTGTCTTTTTGCCCGAAAATAAAAAGAATGCATACTTTTTTGCCATAAAAAAGGGAAATTTCTTCATTTTTGCTCCAAAATAAAGGGAATTTCTGCTTTTTTGCCTCTAAATAAGTGGAATTTCTGTATTTTCCCCCAAAACAAAGGGAATTTCTGTCTTTTTTGCCCCAAAATAAGGAAAATTTTTGACTTATTACCCTGAAATAAGTGAAATTTCTGCAATTTTGCCCCAAAATGAGGGAAATTTCTGCCTTTTTTCCCCCAAATAAGGAAAATATCAGCCTTTTTACCTCAAAATAAGGGAAATTTCTGCATTTTTGCCCCAAAATATGGAAAATTTCTGCCTTTTTGCCCCAAAATAAGAACAAATTCTGCAATTTTGTACCTAAATAAAAGAAATTTCTGACTTTTTGCCCCAAAAAAGAAAATTTCTGCTTTTTTTTCTGAAATAAGTGAAATTTCTGCAATATTGCCCCAAAATAACGGAAATTTCTGAGTTTTGCCCCAAAATAAGGAGAATTTCTGTCTTTTTGCAACAACATATAGGGAATTTCTGCCTTTTTGCCCCACAATTAGGGGATTTTCTGCAATTTTGCTCTAAAATACGGGGAATTTCTGCCTTTTTGCCCGAAAATAAGAAGAATGCATACCTTTTTGCCACAAGAGGGAAATTTTTTCATTTTTGCTCCAAAATAAGGGGAATTTATGCTTTTTTGCCTCTAAATAAGTGGAATTTCTGACTTTTTCCTCCAAATTAAAGGGAATTTCTGGTTTTTTACCCCAAAATAAGGAAAATTTTTGACTTATTACCCTGAAATAAGTGAAATTTCTGCAATTTTGCCCCAAAATGAGGGAAATTTCTGCCTTTTTGCCCCCAAATAAGGAAAATATCAGCCTTTTTATCTCAAAATAAGGGAAATTTCTGCATTTTTGCCCCAAAATATGGGAAATTTCTGCGTTTTTGCCCCAAAATAAGAACAAATTCTGCAATTTTGTACCTAAATAAAAGAAATTTCTGACTTTTTGCCCCAAAAAAGAAATTTTTTGCTTTTTTTTCTGAAATAAGTGGTATTTCTGCAATTTTGCCCCAAAATAAGTGAAATTTCTGAGTTTTGCCCCATAATAAAAAGAATTTCTGTCTTTTTGCCCCAACATATAGGGAATTTCTGGCTTTTTGCCCCACAATTTGGGGAATTTCTGCAATTTTGCTCCAAAATACAAAAAATTTCTGTCTTTTTGCCCGAAAATAAGAAGAATGCATACCTTTTTGCCATAAAAAAGGGAAATTTCTTCATTTTTGCTCCAAAATAAGGGGAATTTCTGCTTTTTTGCCTCTTAATAAGTGGAATTTCTGTCTTTTTCCCCCAATACAAAGGGAATTTCTGTCTTTTTGCCACATAATAAGGTAAATTTCTGACTTGTTACCCTGAAGTAAGTGAAATTTCTGCAATCTTTCCCCAAAATATGGGAAATTTCTGCCTTTTTTTCCCAAATAAGGGGAATTTTAGCCTTTTTACCTCAAAAAAGGGCATTTCTGCATTTTTGCCACAAAATATTTGGAATTTCTGCCTTTTTGTCCCAAAATAAGGAAAACTTCTGCCTTTTTTCCTGAAATAAGTGAAATTTTTGCTATTTTGCCTTAAAATAAAAGAAATTTCTGCAATTTTTCCCCATAATAAAGGAATTTTCTGCAATTTTGCCCCTAAATAAAGGGAATTTCTTTTTTTTGTCCCCAAATAAGGGAAATTTCTGCAATTTTGCCCTAAAATAAGGGGAATTTCTGCCTTTTGCCCGAAAATAAGGGGAATTTCTGCATTTTTGCCCCAAAATAAATAAAATTACTGCATGTTTTACCCCAAAATTAGGTGAATATCTGCAATTTTGCTCCAAAATACGGGGATTTTCTGCATTTTTCGCCGAAAATAAAGAGAATTTTTGCCATTTTGCCGTGAAATAAGTGAAATTTCTGGAGTTTTACCCCAAATTAAGGGGAAGTTATGCGTTTTTACCCAAAAATTAGGGGAATTTCTGCAATTTTGCTCCAAAATACGGGGAATTTCTGCCTTTTTGCCCGAAAATAAAGAGAATGTATATCTTTTTGCCATAAAAAAGGGAAATTTCTTTATTTTTACCCCAAAATAAAAGAATTTTCCAACTTTTTGACTCAAAATAAGTGCAATTTCTCACTTTTCCCCAAAAATAACAGAATTTCTGTCTTTTTGCCCCAAAATAAGGGGACTTTCTGACTTTTTGCCCTGAAATAAGTTAAATTTCTGAAATTTTTCCCCAAAATAAGGGAAATGTTTGCTTTTTGCCCCAAAATAAGGGAATTTCTGCCTTTTGCCACAAAAATAAGGGGAATTTCAGAATTTATACCGCAAAATAAGAGGAATTTCTGCATTTTTTTCCTAAATATCGAAATTTCTGCCTTTTTGCCCAAAATAAGAAAAATTTCTGCCTTTTTGCCCCAAATTAAGAAAATTTCTGCTTTTTTTCCCTGAAATAAGTGAAATTTCTGCAATTTTGCCCCAAAATAAGTGAAATTTTTGCAATTTTGCCCCAAAATAAGGGAAATTTCTAGAATTTTTCCCCATAATAAGTGGAATTTCTGAGTTTTGCCCCAAAATAAGGAGAATTTCTGTCTTTTTGCTCCAACATATAGGGAATTTCTGACTTTTTGCCCCACAATTAAGGGAATTTCGGCAATTGTGCTCCAAAATACGAGGAATTTCTGCCTTTTTGCCCGAAAATAAGAAGAATGCATATCTTTTTGCCATAAAAAGGGAAATTTCTTTATTTTTGCACCAAAATAAGGGGAATTTCTGCTTTTTTGCCTCTAAATAAGTGCAATTTCTTTGTTTTTCCCCCAAAACAAAGGGAATTTCTGTCTTTTGCCCCAAAATAAGGAAAATTTCTGACTTATTACCCTGAAATAAGTGAAATTTCTGCAATTTTGCCCCAAAATGAGTGAAATTTCTGCCTTTTTGCCCCCAAATAAGGGGAATTTCAGACTTTTTACCTTAACATAAGGGGAATTTCTGCATTTTGCCCCAAAATATGGGAAATGTCTGCCTTTTTGCCCCAAAATATAAAAAATTTCTGCAATTTTGTACTAAAATAAAAGAAATATCTGCCTTTTTGCCCCAAAATTAGAAAGTTTTTGCTTTTTTTTCGGAAATAAGTGAAATTTCTGCAATTTTGCCTTAAAATAATTGAAATTTCTGAGTTTTGCCCCAAAATAAGGGAAATTTCTGCCTTTTTGCCACCAAATAAGGGGAATTTCCGCATTTTTACCTTAAAATAAGGGGAATTTCTGCATTTTTGCCCCAAAATATGGGAAATTTTTGTTTTTTTCCCAAAAGAAGAAAAATTTCTGCAATTTTGTACCAAAATAAAAGAAATTTCTTCCTTTTTGCCCCAAAATAAGAAAATTTCTGCTTCTTTTCTGAAATAAGTGAAATTTCTTCAATTTTGCCCCAAAATAAGTGAAATTTCTGAGTTTTGCCCCAAAATAAGGAGAATTTCTGTCTTTTTGCCCCAACATATAGGGAATTTCTGCCTTTTTGCCCCACAATTAGGGGATTTTCTGCAATTTTGCTCTAAAATACGGGGAATTTCTGCCTTTTTGCCCGAAAATAAGAAGAATGCATACCTTTTTGCCATAAGAGGGAAATTTCTTCATTTTTGCTCCAAAATAAGGGGAATTTCTGCTTTTTTGCCTCTAAATAAGTGGAATTTCTGTCTTTTTCCCCCAAAACAAAGGGAATTTCTGTCTTTTTTGCCCCAAAATAAGGAAAATTTCTGACTTATTACCCTGAAATAAGTGAAATTTCTGCAATTTTGCCCCAAAATGAGAGAAATTTCTGCCTTTTTGCCCCCAAATAAGGAAAATATCAGCCTTTTTACCTGAAAATAAGGGAAATTTCTGCATTTTTGCCCCAAAATATGGGAAATTTCTACCTTTTTGCCCCAAAATAAGAACAAATTCTGCAATTTTGTACCTAAATAAAAGAAATTTCTGACTTTTTGCCCCAAAAAAGAAAATTTTTGCTTTTTTTCTGAAATAAGTGATATTTCTGCAATTTTGCCCCAAAATATGTGAAATTTCTGCAATTTTGCCCCAAAATAAGTGAAATTTCTGAGTTTTGCCCCATAATAAAAAGAATTTCTGTCTTTTTGCCCAAACATATAGCGAATTTCTGGCTTTTTGCCCCACAATTAGGGGAATTTCTGCAATTTTGCTCGAAAATACGGGGAATTTCTGCCTTTTTGCCCGAAAATAAGAAGAATGCATACCTTTTTGCCATAAAAAAGGGAAATTTCTACATTTTTGCTCCAAAATAAGGGGAATTTCTGCTTTTTGCCTCTTAATAAGTGGAATTTCTGTCTTTTTCCCCAATACAAAGGGAATTTCTGTCTTTTTTGCCCTAAAATAAGGAAAATTTCTGACTTGTTACCCAGAAGTAAGTGAAATTTCTGCAATTTTGTCCCAAAATAAGGGAAATTTCTGCCTTTTTTCCCCGATATAAGGGGAATTTCAGCATTTTTACCTCAAAATAAGGGGAATTTCTGCATTTTTGCCACAAAATATTTGGAATTTCTGCCTTTTTGCTCCAAAATAAGGAAAACTTCTGCCTTTTTTTCTGAAATAAGTGAAATTTCTGCAATTTTGCCTTAAAATAAAAGAAATTTCTGCAATTTTTCCCCATAATAAAGGAATTTTCTGCAATTTTGCTCCAAAATAAAGGGAATTTCTGTTTTTTGTCCCCAAATAAGGGAAATTTCTGCAATTTTGCACTAAAATAAGGGAAATTTCTGCCTTTTGCCCCCAAAAAAGGGGAATTTCTGCATTTTTGCCCCAAAATAAAGAAAATTACTTCATGTTTTACCCCAAAATTAGGTGAATTTCTGCAATTTTGCTCCAAAATATGGGGATTTTCTGCCTTTTTCGCTGAAAATAAAGGGAATTACTTCCATTTTTCCGCGAAATAAGTGAAATTTCTTCAGTTTTACCCCAAAATAAGGGGAAGTTCTGCGTTTTTGCCCAAAAATTAGGGGAATTTCTGCAATTTTGCTCCAAAATACGGGGAATTTCTGCCCTTTTTCCTCCAATAAAAAGGGAATGTATATCTTTTTGCCATAAAAAAGGGAAATTTCTTCATTTTTACCCCAAAATAAGGGACTTTTCCACCTTTTTGACTCAAAAGTAGTGCAATTTCTCACTTTTCCCCAAAAATAAACCGAATTTCTGTCTTTTTGCCCCAAAATAAGGGGAATTTCAGACTTTTTGCCCTGAAATAAGTTAAATTTCTAAAATTTTTTCCCAAAATAAGGGAAATGTCTGTTTTTGCCCCAAAATAATGGGAATTTCTGCCTTTTTGCCACAAAATAAGGGGAATTTCAGAATTTTTACCTCAAAATAAGGGGAATTTCTGCAATTTTGTACCAAAATAAAAGAAATTTCTGCCTTTTTGCCCAAAATAAGAAAAATTTCTGAAATTGTACAAAAATAAAAGAAATTTCTGCCTTTTTGCCCCAAAATAAGAAAATTTCTACATTTTTCCCTGAAATAAGTGAAATTTCTGCAATTTTGCCCTAAAATAACTGAAATTTCTGCAATTTCACCCCAAAATAAGGGAAATTTCTGGAATTTTGCCCCAAAATAAGGAATTTCTGATTTTTGCCCTAAAATAAGGAGAATTTCTGTCTTTTTGACCCAACATATAGGGAATATCTGCCTTTTTGCCCCACAATTAGGGGAATTTCTGCAATTTTGCACCAAAATACGAGGAATTTCTGCCTTTTTGGACGAAAACAAGAAGAATGCATAGCTTTTTGCCATAAAAAAGGGAAATTTCTTCATTTTTGCTCCAAAATAAGGGGAATTTCTGCATTTTTGCCTCTAAATAAGTGGAATTTCTGTCTCTTTACCCCAAAACAAAGGGAATTTCTGTCTTTTTTGCCCCAAAATAAGGAAAATTTCTGACTTATTATTCTGAAATAAGTGAAATTTCTGCAATTTTGCCCCTAAATAAGGGAAATTTCTGCTTTTGCCCCCAAATAAAGGGAATTTCAGCCTTTTTACCTCAAAATAAGGGGAATTTCTGCATTTTTGCCCCAAAATATGGGAAATGTTTGCCTTTTTGCCCCAAAATAAGAAAAATTTCTGCAATTTTGTACCAAAATAAAAGAAATATCTGCCTTTTTGCCCCAAAATTAGAAAATTTCTGCTTTTTTTTCGGAAATAAGTGAAATTTTTGCAATTTTGCCCCAAAATAATTGAAATTTCTAAGTTTTGCCCCAAAATAAGGGAAATTTCTGCCTTTTTGCCCCCAAATAAGGGGAAGTTCAGCATTTTTACCTTAAAATAAGAAGAATTTCTGCATTTTTGCCCCAAAATATGAGAAATTTCTGCCTTTTTCCCAAAAAAAGAATAATTTCTGCAATTTTGTATCAAAATAAAAGAAATTTCTGCCTTTTTGCCCCAAAATAAGAAAATTTTTACTTTTTTTCTGAAATAATTAAAATTTCTGCAATTTTGCCCCAGAATAAGTGAAATTTCTGAGTTTTGCCCCAAAATAAGGAGAATTTCTGTCTTTTTGCCCCAACATATAGGGAATTTCTGTCTTTTTTCCCCACAATTAGGGGAATTTCTGCAATTTTCTCCAAAATACGGGGAATTTCTGCCTTTTTGCCCGAAAATAAGAAGAATACATAACTTTTTGCCATAAAAAAGGGAAATTTCTTCATTTTTGCTCCAAAATAAGGGGAATTTCTGCTTTTTTTGCCTCCAAATAAGTGGAATTTCTGTCTTTTTACCCCAAAACAAAGGGAATTTCTTTCTTTTTAGCCCCAAAATAAGGAAAATTTCTGACTTATTACCCTGAAATAAGTGAAATTTCTGCAATTTTGCCCCAAAATGAGGGAAATTTCTGCCTTTTTGCCCCCAAATAAAGAAAATATCAGCCTTTTTACCTCAAAATAAGAGAAATTTCTGCATTTTACCCCAAAATATGGGAAATTTCTGCCTTTTTGCCCCAAAATAAGCAAAATTTCTGCAATTTTGTACCAAAATAAAAGAAATTTCTGCCTTTTTGCCCAAAAATAAGTGAAATTTCTGCTTTTTTTTCTGAAATAAGTGAAATTTCTGCAATTTTGCCCCAAAATAAATGAAAATTCTGAGTTTTGCCCCAAAATAAGGGAAATTTCTCGAATTTTGCCCCAAAATAAGTGGAATTTCTGAGTTTTGCCCCAAAATAAGGAGAATTTCTGTTATTTTGACCCAACATATAGGAAATTTCTGCCTTTTTGCCCCACAATTATGGGAATTTCTGCAATTTTGCTCGAAAATACGGGGAATTTCTGCCTTTTTGCCTGAAAACAAGAAGAATGCATAACTTTTTGCCATAAAAAAGGGAAATTTCTTCATTTTTGCTCCAAAATAAGGGGAACTTCTGCTTTTTTTGCCTCTTTATAATTGGAATTTCTGTCTTTTTCCCCCAAAACAAAGGGAATTTCTGTCTTTTTTGCTCCAAAATAAGGAAATTTTCTGACTTATTACCCTGAAGTAAGTGAAATTTCTGATATTTTGCCCCAAAATAAGGGAAATTTCTGCCTTTTTGCGCCCAAATAAGAAGAATTTCAGCATTTTTACCTCAAAATAAGGGGAATTTCTGCATTTTTGCCACAAAATATTTGGAATTTCTGACTTTTTGCTCCAAAATAAGGAAAACTTCTGCCTTTTTTCCTGAAATAAGTGAAATTTCTGCAATTTTGCCCCAAAATAAGTGAAATTTCTGCAATTTTGTCCCAAAATAAGTGAAATTTCTGAAATTTGGCCCAAAATAAGGGAAATTTCTGGAATTTTGCCCCAAAATAAGTGGAATTTCTGAGTTTTTCCCCAAAATGAGGAGAATTTCTGTCTTTTTGCCCTAACATATAGGGAATTTCTGCCTTTTTGCCCCACAATTAGGGGAATTTCTGCAATTTTGCATCAAAATACAGGGAATTTCTGCCTTTTTGCCTGAAAATAAAAAGATGCATACCTTTTTGCCATGAAAAAGGGAAATTTCTTCATTTTTGCTCCAAAATAAGGGGAATTTCTGATTTTTTGCCTCTAAATAAGTGGAATTTCTGTCTTTTTCCCCCAAAACAAGGGGAATTTCTGTCTTTTTTGCCCCAAAATAAAGAAAATTTCAGACTTATTACCCTGAAATAAGTGAAATTTCTGCAATTTTGCTCCAAAATAATTGAAATTTCTGAGTTTTGCCCCAAAATAAGGGAAATTTCTGCCTTTTTGCCCCCAAATAAGGGGAATTTCAGCATTTTTACTTCAAAATAAGGGGAATTTCTGCATTTTTGCCCCAAAATATGGGAAATTTCTGCCTTATTGCCCATAATAAGAAAAATTTCTGCAATTTTGTACCAAAATAAAAGAAATTTCTGCCTTTTTGCTTCAAAATAAGAAAATTTCTGTTTTTTTTCTGAAATAAGTGAAATTTCTGCAATTTTGCCCCAAAATAAGTGAAATTTCTGAGTTTTGCCCCAAAATAAGGAGAATTTCTGTGTTTTTGCCCCAACATATTGGGCATTTCTGCCTTTTTGCCCCACAGTAAGGGAAATTTCTGCAATTTTGCTCCAAAAAACGGGGAATTTCTGCCTTTTTGCCCGAAAACAAGCAGAATGCATACCTTTTTGCCATAAAAAGGGAAATTTCTTCATTTTTGCTCCAAAATAAGGGGAATTTCTGCTTTTTTTGCCTCCAAATAAGTGGAATTTCTGTCTTTTTACCCCAAAACAAAGGGAATTTCTTTCTTTTTAGCCCCAAAATAAGGAAAATTTCTGACTTATTACCCTGAAATAAGTGAAATTTCTGCAATTTTGCCCCAAAATGAGGGAAATTTCTGCCTTTTTGCCCCCAAATAAAGAAAATATCAGCCTTTTTACCTCAAAATAAGAGAAATTTCTGCATTTTACCCCAAAATATGGGAAATTTCTGCCTTTTTGCCCCAAAATAAGCAAAATTTCTGCAATTTTGTACCAAAATAAAAGAAATTTCTGCCTTTTTGCCCAAAAATAAGTGAAATTTCTGCTTTTTTTTCTGAAATAAGTGAAATTTCTGCAATTTTGCCCCAAAATAAATGAAAATTCTGAGTTTTGCCCCAAAATAAGGGAAATTTCTCGAATTTTGCCCCAAAATAAGTGGAATTTCTGAGTTTTGCCCCAAAATAAGGAGAATTTCTGTTATTTTGACCCAACATATAGGAAATTTCTGCCTTTTTGCCCCACAATTATGGGAATTTCTGCAATTTTGCTCGAAAATACGGGGAATTTCTGCCTTTTTGCCTGAAAACAAGAAGAATGCATAACTTTTTGCCATAAAAAAGGGAAATTTCTTCATTTTTGCTCCAAAATAAGGGGAACTTCTGCTTTTTTTGCCTCTTTATAATTGGAATTTCTGTCTTTTTCCCCCAAAACAAAGGGAATTTCTGTCTTTTTTGCTCCAAAATAAGGAAATTTTCTGACTTATTACCCTGAAGTAAGTGAAATTTCTGATATTTTGCCCCAAAATAAGGGAAATTTCTGCCTTTTTGCGCCCAAATAAGAAGAATTTCAGCATTTTTACCTCAAAATAAGGGGAATTTCTGCATTTTTGCCACAAAATATTTGGAATTTCTGACTTTTTGCTCCAAAATAAGGAAAACTTCTGCCTTTTTTCCTGAAATAAGTGAAATTTCTGCAATTTTGCCCCAAAATAAGTGAAATTTCTGCAATTTTGTCCCAAAATAAGTGAAATTTCTGAAATTTGGCCCAAAATAAGGGAAATTTCTGGAATTTTGCCCCAAAATAAGTGGAATTTCTGAGTTTTTCCCCAAAATGAGGAGAATTTCTGTCTTTTTGCCCTAACATATAGGGAATTTCTGCCTTTTTGCCCCACAATTAGGGGAATTTCTGCAATTTTGCATCAAAATACAGGGAATTTCTGCCTTTTTGCCTGAAAATAAAAAGATGCATACCTTTTTGCCATGAAAAAGGGAAATTTCTTCATTTTTGCTCCAAAATAAGGGGAATTTCTGATTTTTTGCCTCTAAATAAGTGGAATTTCTGTCTTTTTCCCCCAAAACAAGGGGAATTTCTGTCTTTTTTGCCCCAAAATAAAGAAAATTTCAGACTTATTACCCTGAAATAAGTGAAATTTCTGCAATTTTGCTCCAAAATAATTGAAATTTCTGAGTTTTGCCCCAAAATAAGGGAAATTTCTGCCTTTTTGCCCCCAAATAAGGGGAATTTCAGCATTTTTACTTCAAAATAAGGGGAATTTCTGCATTTTTGCCCCAAAATATGGGAAATTTCTGCCTTATTGCCCATAATAAGAAAAATTTCTGCAATTTTGTACCAAAATAAAAGAAATTTCTGCCTTTTTGCTTCAAAATAAGAAAATTTCTGTTTTTTTTCTGAAATAAGTGAAATTTCTGCAATTTTGCCCCAAAATAAGTGAAATTTCTGAGTTTTGCCCCAAAATAAGGAGAATTTCTGTGTTTTTGCCCCAACATATTGGGCATTTCTGCCTTTTTGCCCCACAGTAAGGGAAATTTCTGCAATTTTGCTCCAAAAAACGGGGAATTTCTGCCTTTTTGCCCGAAAACAAGCAGAATGCATACCTTTTTGCCATAAAAAAGGGAAATTTCTTTATTTTTGCTCCAAAATAAGGGGAATTTCTGCTTTTTTGCTTGTAAATAAGTGGAATTTCTGTTTTTTTTCCCCCAGAACGAAGGGAATTTCTGTCTTTTTTGCCCCAAAATAAGGAAAATTTCTGACTTATTACCCTGAAATAAGTGAAATTTCTGCAATTTTGCCCCTAAATAAGGGAAATTTCTGCCTTTTTGCCCACAAATAAAGGGAATTTCAGCCTTTTTACCTCAAAATAAGGAGAATTTCTTCATTTTTGTTCCAAAATATGAGGAATTTCTGCCTTTTTGCCCAAAAATAAGAAAAATTTCTGCAATTTTGTACCAAAATGAAAGAAATTTCTGCCTTTTTGCCCCAAAATAAGTGAAATTTCTGCTTTTTTTTGAAATAAGTGAAATTTCTGCAATTTTGCCCCAAAATAAGTGAAAATTCTGAGTTTTGCCCCAAAATAAGGAGAATTTCTGTATTTTTGCCCTAATGTATAGGGAATTTCTGCCTTTTTGTCCCACAATTAAAGGAATTTCTGCAATTTTGCTCAAAATACGGGGATTTTCTGCCTTTTTGCCCGAAAATAAGAAAAATGCATACCTTTTTGCCATAAAAAAGGAAAATTTCTTCATTTTTGCTCCAAAATAAGGGGAATTTCTGCTTTTTTGCCTCTAAATAAGTGGAATTTCTGTCTTTTTCCCCCAAAACAAAGGGAATTTCTGTCTTTTTTGCCCCAATATAAGGAAAATTTCTGACTTATTCCCTGAAATAAGTGAAATTTCTGCAATTTTGCCCCAAAATGAGGAAAATTTTTGCCTTTTTGCCCCCAAATAAAAGAAATTTCAGCCTTTTTACCACAAAATAATGGGAATTTCTGCATTTTTGCCTCAAAATATGGGAAATTTCTGCGTTTTTGCCCCAAAATAAGAACAATTTCTACAATTTTGTACCAAAATAAAAGAAATTTCTGACTTTTTGCCCCAAAAAAGAAAAGTTCTGCTTTTTTTTACTGACATAAGTGAAATTTGTGCAATTTTGCCCCAAAATAAGTGAAATTTCTGCAATTTCGCCTCAAAATAAGAGAAATTTCTGGAATTTTGCCCCAAAATAAGTGGAATTTCTGAGTTTTGCCCCAAAATAAAGAGAATTTCTGTCTTTTTGCCCCAACATATAGGGAATTTCTGCCTTTTTGCTCCACAATTAGGGGAATTTCTGCAATTTTGCTTTAAAACAGGGGGAATTTCTGCCTTTTTGCCCGAAAACAAGAAGAATGCATACCTTTTTGCCATAAAAAAAGAAAATTCTTCATTTTTGCTCCAAAATAAGGGGAATTTCTGCTTTTTTGGCTCTTAATAAGTGGAATTTCTGTTTTTTCCCCCATAACAAAGGGATTTCCTGTCTTTTTTGCCCCAAAATAAGGAAAATTTCTGACTTATTACCTTGAAGTAAGTGAAATTTCTACAATTTTGCCCAAAAATTAGGGAAATTTCTGCCTTTTTGCCCCCAAAAAAGGGGAATTTCAGCCTTTTTACCTCAAAATAAGGGGAATTTCTGCATTTTTGCCAGAAAATATTTGGAATTTCTGCCTTTTTGCCCCAAAATAAGGAAAACTTCTGCCTTTTTTCCTGAAATAAGTGAAATTTCTGCAATTTTGCCTTAAAATAAGTGAAATTTCTGCAATTTTGCCCCAAAATAAGTGAAATTTCTGCAATTTTGCCCCAAAATAAGGGAAATTTCTGGAATTTTGCCTTAAAACAAGTGGAATTTCTGAGTTTTGCCCCAAAATAAGGAGAATTTCTGTCTTTTTGCCCTAACATATAGGGAATTTCTGCCTTTTTGCCCCACAATTAGGGGAATTTCTGCAATTTTGCTTCAAAAACAGGGAATTTCTGCCTTTTTGCCCGAAAATAAGATGATGCATACCTTTTTGCCATAAAAAAGGGAAATTTCTTCAGTTTTCTTTAAAATAAGGGGAATTTCTGATTTTTTTGCCTCTAAATAAGTGGAATTTCTGTCTTTTTCTCCCAAAACAAAGGTTATTTCTGTCTTTTTTTGCCCCAAAATATGGAAAATTTCAGACTTATTTCCCTGAAATAAGTGAAATTTCTGCAATTTTGCCCCAAAATAATTGAAATTTCTGAGTTTTGCCCCAAAATAAGGGGAATTTCTGCCCTTTTGCACACAAATAAGGGGAATTTCAGCTTTTTTACCTTAAAATAAGGGGAATTTCTGCATTTTTGCCCCAAAATATGGGAAATTTCTGCTTTTTTGCCCCAAAATAAGAACAAATTCTGAAATTTTGTACCTAAATAAAAGAAATTTTTGACTTTTTGCCCCCAAAAAGAAAATTTCTCCTTTTTTTTCTGAAATAAGTGAAATTTCTTCAATTTTGCCCCAAAATATGTCATATTTCTGCAATTTTGCCCCAAAATAAGTGAAATTTCTGAGTTTTGTCCCATAATAAAAAGAATTTCTGTCTTTTTGCCCCAACATATAGGGAATTTCTTCCTTTTTGCCCCACAATTAGGGGAATTTCTGCAATTTTGCTCCAAAATACGGGGAATTTCTGCCTTATTGCCCGAAAATAAGAAGAATGCATACCTTTTTGCCATAAAAAGGGAAATTTCTTCATTATTGCTCCAAAATAAGGGGAATTTCTGGTTTTTTGCCTATTAATAAGTGGAATTTCTGTCTTTTTCCCCCAATACAAAGGGAATTTCTGTCTTTTTTGCCCCAAAATAAGAAAAATTTCTGACTTGTTACCCAGAAGTAAGTGAAATTTCTGCAATTTTGCCCCAAAATAAGGGAAATTTCTGTCTTTTTTCCCTGAAATAAGGGGAATTTCAGCCCTTTTACCTCAAAATAATGGGAATTTCTGCCTTTTTGCCCCAAAATAAGGAAAACTTCTGCCTTTTTTCTGAAATAAGTGAAATTTCTGCAATTTTGCCTTAAAATAAAAGAAATTTCTGCAATTTTTCCCCATAATAAAGGAATTTTCTGCAATTTTGCCCCAAAATAAAGGGAATTTCTGTTTTTTGTCCCCAAATAACGGAAATTTCTGCAAATTTTCCCCTAAAATAAGGGAAATTTCTGCCTTTTGCCCCCAAATAAAGGGAATTTCTGTTTTTTGCCCCAAAATAAAGAAAATTACTGCATGTTTTACCCCAAATTAGGTGAATTTCTGCAATTTTGCTCCAAAATACGGGGATTTTTTGCCCATTTCGCTGAAAATAAAGGGAATTTCTGCCATTTTGCCGCGAAATAAGTGAAATTTCTGCAGTTTTACCCCAAAATAAGGGGAAGTTCTGCGTTTTTGCCCAAAAATTAGGGGAATTTCTGCAATTTTGCTCCAAAATACGGGGAATTTCTGCCTTTTTCCCCCAATAATAAAGGGAATGTATATCTTTTTGCCATAAAAAAGCGAAATTTCTTCATTTTTACCCCAAAATAAGGGAATTTTCTGCCTTTTTTACTCAAAAGAAGTGCAATTTCTCCCCTTTCCCCAAAAATAAACCAAATTTCTGTCTTTTTGCCCCAAAATAAGAAGAATTTCTGACTTTTTGCCCTGATATAAGTTAAATTTCTAAAATTTTTCTTCAAAATAAGGGAAATGTCTGCTTTTTGCCCCAAAATAAGGGGAATTTTTGCCTTTTTGCCACAAAATAAGGAAAATTTCAGAATTTTTACCTCAAAATAAGGGGAATTTCTGCATTTTTGCCCCTAAATATGGAAAAGTTCTGCCTTTTTGCCCAAAATAAGAAAAATTTCTGCAATTTTGTACCAAAATAAAAGAAATTTTTGCCTTTTTGCCCCAAAATAAGAAAATTTCTACTTTTTTCCCTGAAATAAGTGAAATTTCTGCAATTTTGCCCCAAAATAAGTAAAATTTCTGCAATTTTGCCCCCAAATAAGGGAAATTTCTGGAATTTTGCCCCAAAATAAGTGGAATTTCTGAGTTTTGCCCCAAATAAGGAGACTTTCGGTCTTTTTGCCCCAACATATAGGGAATTTCTGACTTTTTGCCCCACAATTAAGGGAATTTCTGCAATTTTGCTCCAAAATACGGGGAATTTCTGCCTTTTTGCCCGAAAATAAGAAGAATGCATAGCTTTTTGCCACAAAAAAGGGAAATTTCTTCATTTTTGCTCCAAAATAAGGGGAATTTCTGCTTTTTTGCCTCTAAATAAGTGGAATTTCTGTATTTTTCCCCCAAAACAAAGGGAATTTCTGTCTTTTTGCACCAAAATAAAGATAATTTCTGACTTATTATTCTGAAATAATTGAAATTTCTGCAATTTTGCCCCAAAATAAAGGAAATTTCTGCCTTTTTGCCCCCAAATAAGGAAAATTTCAGCCTTTTTACCTCAAAAGAAGGGGAATTTCTGCATTTTTGCCCCAAAATATGGGAAATGTTTGCCTTTTTGCCCCAAAATAAGGAAAATTTCTGCAATTTTGTACCAAAATAAAAGAAATATCTGCCCTTTTGCCCCAAAATTAGAAAATTTCTGCTTTTTTTCGGAAATAAGTGAAATTTTTGCAATTTTGCCCCAAAATAATTGAAATTTCTAAGTTTTGCCCCAAAATAAGGGAAATTTCTGCCTTTTTGCCCCCAAATAAGGGGAAGTTCAGCATTTTTACCTTAAAATAAGAGGTATTTCTGCATTTTTGCCCCAAAATATGAGAAATTTCTGCCTTTTTCTCAAAAAAAGAAAAATTTCTGCAATTTTGTATCAAAATAAAAGAAATTTCTGCCTTTTTGCCCCAAATTAAGAAAATTTTTGCTTTTTTTTCTGAAATAAGTGAAATTTCTTCAATTTTGCCCCAGAATAAGTGAAATTTCTGAGTTTTGCCCCAAAATAAGGAGAATTTCTGTCTTTTTGCCCCAACATATAGGGAATTTCTGTCTTTTTGCCCCACAATTAGGGGAATTTCTGCAATTTTCTCCAAAATACGGGGAATTTCTGCCTTTTTGCCCGAAAATAAGAAGAATACATACCTTTTTGCCATAAAAAAGGGAAATTTCTTCATTTTTGCTCCAAAATAAGAAGAATTTCTGCTTTTTTTGCCTCCAAATAAGTGGAATTTCTTTCTTTTTACCCCAAAACAAAGGGAATTTCTTTCTTTTTAGCCCCAAAATAAGGAAAATTTCTGACTTATTACCCTGAAATAAGTGAAGTTTCTGCAATTTTGCCCCAAAATAAGGGAAATTTCTGCCTTTTTGCCCCCAAATAAAGAAAATATCAGCCTTTTTACCTCAAAATAAGAGAAATTTCTGCATTTTACCCCAAAATATGGGAAATTTCTGCCTTTTTGCCCCAAAATAAGCAAAATTTCTGCAATTTTGTACCAAAATAAAAGAAATTTCTGCCTTTTTGCCCAAAAATAAGTGAAATTTCTGCTTTTTTTTCTGAAATAAGTGAAATTTCTGCAATTTTGCCCCAAAATAAATGAAAATTCTGAGTTTTGCCCCAAAATAAGGGAAATTTCTCGAATTTTGCCCCAAAATAAGTGGAATTTCTGAGTTTTGCCCCAAAATAAGGAGAATTTCTGTTATTTTGACCCAACATATAGGGAATTTCTGCCTTTTTGCCCCACAATTATGGGAATTTCTGCAATTTTGCTCGAAAATACGGGGAATTTCTGCCTTTTTGCCTGAAAACAAGAAGAATGCATAACTTTTTGCCATAAAAAAGGGAAATTTCTTCATTTTTGCTCCAAAATAAGGGGAACTTCTGCTTTTTTTGCCTCTTAATAATTGGAATTTCTGTCTTTTTCCCCCAAAACAAAGGGAATTTCTGTCTTTTTTGCTCCAAAATAAGGAAATTTTCTGACTTATTACCCTGAAGTAAGTGAAATTTCTGCAATTTTGCCCCAAAATAAGGGAAATTTCTGCCTTTTTGCGCCCAAATAAGGGGAATTTCAGCATTTTTACCTAAAAATAAGGGGAATTTCTGCATTTTTGCCACAAAATATTTGGAATTTCTGCCTTTTTGCTCCAAAATAAGGAAAACTTCTGCCTTTTTTCCTGAAATAAGTGAAATTTCTGCAATTTTGCCCCAAAATAAGTGAAATTTCTGCAATTTCGTCCCAAAATAAGGGAAATTTCTGGAATTTTGCCCCAAAATAAGTGGAATTTCTGAGTTTTGCCCCAAAATGAGAAGAATTTCTGTCTTTTTGCCCTAATATATAGGGAATTTCTGCCTTTTTGCCCCACAATTAGGGGAATTTCTGCAATTTTGCATCAAAATACAGGGAATTTCTGCCTTTTTGCCTGAAAATAAGAAGATGCATACCTTTTTGCCATGATAAAGGGAAATTTCTTCATTTTTGCTCCAAAATAAGGGGAATTTCTGATTTTTTGCCTCTAAATAAGTGGAATTTCTGTCTTTTTCCCCCAAAACAAAGGGAATTTCTGTCTTTTTTGCCCCAAAATAAGGAAAATTTCAGACTTATTACCCTGAAATAAGTGAAATTTCTGCAATTTTGCTCCAAAATAATTGAAATTTCTGAGTTTTGCCCCAAAATAAGGGAAATTTCTGCCTTTTTGCCCCCAAATAAGGGGAATTTCAGCATTTTTACTTCAAAATAAGGGGAATTTCTGCATTTTTGCCCCAAAATATGGGAAATTTCTGCCTTATTGCCCATAATAAGAAAAATTTCTGCAATTTTGTACCAAAATAAAAGAAATTTCTGCCTTTTTGCCCCAAAATAAGAAAATTTCTGTTTTTTTCTGAAATAAGTGAAATTTCTGCAATTTTGCCCCAAAATAAGTGAAATTTCTGAGTTTTGCCCCAAAATAAGGAGAATTTCTGTGTTTTTGCCCCAACATATTGGGCATTTCTGCCTTTTTGCCCCACAATAAGGGAAATTTCTGCAATTTTGCTCCAAAATACGGGGAATTTCTGCCTTTTTGCCCGAAAACAAGCAGAATGCATACCTTTTTGCCATAAAAAAGGGAAATTTCTTTATTTTTGCTCCAAAATAAGGGGAATTTCTGCTTTTTTGCTTGTAAATAAGTGGAATTTCTGTTTTTTTTCCCCCAGAACGAAGGGAATTTCTGTCTTTTTTGCCCCAAAATAAGGAAAATTTCTGACTTATTACCCTGAAATAAGTGAAATTTCTGCAATTTTGCCCCTAAATAAGAGAAATTTCTGCCTTTTTGCCCACAAATAAAGGGAATTTCAGCCTTTTTACCTCAAAATAAGGAGAATTTCTTCATTTTTGTTCCAAAATATGGGGAATTTCTGCCTTTTTGCCCAAAAATAAGAAAAATTTCTGCAATTTTGTACCAAAATGAAAGAAATTTCTGCCTTTTTGCCCCAAAATAAGTGAAATTTCTGCTTTTTTTCTGAAATAAGTGAAATTTCTGCAATTTTGCCCTAAAATAAGTGAAAATTCTGAGTTTTGCCCCAAAATAAGGAGAATTTCTGCATTTTTGCCCTAATGTATAGGGAATTTCTGCCTTTTTGCCCCACAATTAGGGGAATTTCTGCAATTTTCTCCAAAATACGGGGAATTTCTGCCTTTTTGCCCGAAAATAAGAAAAATGCATACCTTTTTGCCATAAAAAAGGAAAATTTCTTCATTTTTGCTCCAAAATAAGGGGAATTTCTGCTTTTTTGCCTCTAAATAAGTGGAATTTCTGTCTTTTTCCCCCAAAACAAAGGGAATTTCTGTCTTTTTTGCCCCAATATAAGGAAAATTTCTGACTTATTCCCTGAAATAAGTGCAATTTCTGCAATTTTGCCCCAAAATGAGGAAAATTTTTGCCTTTTTGCCCCCAAATAAATGTAATTTCAGCCTTTTTACCACAAAATAATGGGAATTTCTGCATTTTTGCCTCAAAATATGGGAAATTTCTGCGTTTTTGCCCCAAAATAAGAACAATTTCTACAATTTTGTACCAAAATAAAAGAAATTTCTGACTTTTTGCCCCAAAAAAGAAAAGTTCTGCTTTTTTTTACTGACATAAGTGAAATTTGTGCAATTTTGCCCCAAAATAAGTGAAATTTCTGCAATTTCGCCTCAAAATAAGAGAAATTTCTGGAATTTTGCCCCAAAATAAGTGGAATTTCTGAGTTTTGCCCCAAAATAAAGAGAATTTCTGTCTTTTTGCCCCAACATATAGGGAATTTCTGCCTTTTTGCTCCACAATTAGGGGAATTTCTGCAATTTTGCTTTAAAACAGGGGGAATTTCTGCCTTTTTGCCCGAAAACAAGAAGAATGCATACCTTTTTGCCATAAAAAAAAAGAAATTTCTTCATTTTTGCTCCAAAATAAGGGGAATTTCTGCTTTTTTGGCTCTTAATAAGTGGAATTTCTGTTTTTTCCCCCATAACAAAGGGATTTCCTGTCTTTTTTGCCCCAAAATAAGGAAAATTTCTGACTTATTACCTTGAAGTAAGTGAAATTTCTACAATTTTGCCCAAAAATTAGGGAAATTTCTGCCTTTTTGCCCCCAAAAAAGGGGAATTTCAGCCTTTTTACCTCAAAATAAGGGGAATTTCTGCATTTTTGCCAGAAAATATTTGGAATTTCTGCCTTTTTGCCCCAAAATAAGGAAAACTTCTGCCTTTTTTCCTGAAATAAGTGAAATTTCTGCAATTTTGCCTTAAAATAAGTGAAATTTCTGCAATTTTGCCCCAAAATAAGTGAAATTTCTGCAATTTTGCCCCAAAATAAGGGAAATTTCTGGAATTTTGCCTTAAAACAAGTGGAATTTCTGAGTTTTGCCCCAAAATAAGGAGAATTTCTGTCTTTTTGCCCTAACATATAGGGAATTTCTGCCTTTTTGCCCCACAATTAGGGGAATTTCTGCAATTTTGCTCCAAAATACGGGGAATTTCTGCCTTTTTGCCCGAAAATAAGAAGATGCATACCTTTTTGCCATAAAAAAGGGAAATTTCTTCAGTTTTCTCCAAAATAAGGGGAATTTCTGATTTTTTTGCCTCTAAATAAGTGGAATTTTTGTCTTTTTCTCCCAAAACAAAGGTTATTTCTGTCTTTTTTTGCCCCAAAATAAGGAAAATTTCAGACTTATTTCCCTGAAATAAGTGAAATTTCTGCAATTTTGCCCCAAAATAATTGAAATTTCTGAGTTTTGCCCCAAAATAAGGGGAATTTCTGCCCTTTTGCACACAAATAAGGGGAATTTCAGCTTTTTTACCTCAAAATAAGGGGAATTTCTGCATTTTTGCCCCAAAATATGGGAAATTTCTGCCTTTTTGCCCCAAAATAAGAACAAATTCTGAAATTTTGTACCTAAATAAAAGAAATTTTTGACTTTTTGCCCCCAAAAAGAAAATTTCTCCTTTTTTTTTCTGAAATAAGTGAAATTTCTGCAATTTTGCCTCAAAATATGTCATATTTCTGCAATTTTGCCCCAAAATAAGTGAAATTTCTGAGTTTTGTCCCATAATAAAAAGAATTTCTGTCTTTTTGCCCCAACATATAGGGAATTTCTGCCTTTTTGCCCCACAATTAGGGGAATTTCTGCAATTTTGCTCCAAAATACGGGGAATTTCTGCCTTATTGCCCGAAAATAAGAAGAATGCATACCTTTTTGCCATAAAAAAGGGAAATTTCTTCATTTTTGCTCCAAAATAAGGGGAATTTCTGGTTTTTTGCCTCTTAATAAGTGGAATTTCTGTCTTTTTCCCCCAATACAAAGGGAATTTCTGTCTTTTTTGCCCCAAAATAAGGAAAATTTCTGACTTGTTACCCAGAAGTAAGTGAAATTTCTGCAATTTTGCCCCAAAATAAGGGAAATTTCTGTCTTTTTTCCCTGAAATAAGGGGAATTTCAGCCCTTTTACCTCAAAATAATGGGAATTTCTGCCTTTTTGCCCCAAAATAAGGAAAACTTCTGCCTTTTTTCTGAAATAAGTGAAATTTCTGCAATTTTGCCTTAAAATAAAAGAAATTTCTGCAATTTTTCCCCATAATAAAGGAATTTTCTGCAATTTTGCCCCAAAATATAGGGAATTTCTGTTTTTTGTCCCCAAATAACGGAAATTTCTGCAAATTTTCCCCTAAAATAAGGAAAATTTCTGCCTTTTGCCCCCAAATAAAGGGAATTTCTGTTTTTTACCCCAAAATAAAGAAAATTACTGCATGTTTTACCCCAAATTAGGTGAATTTCTGCAATTTTGCTCCAAAATACGGGGATTTTTTTGCCTATTTCGCCGAAAATAAAGGGAATTTCTGCCATTTTGCCGCGAAATAAGTGAAATTTCTGCAGTTTTACCCCAAAATAAGGGGAAGTTCTGCGTTTTTGCCCAAAAATTAGGGGAATTTCTGCAATTTTGCTCCAAAATACGGGGAATTTCTGCCTTTTTCCCCCAATAATAAAGGGAATGTATATCTTTTTGCCATAAAAAAGCGAAATTTCTTCATTTTTACCCCAAAATAAGAGAATTTTCTGCCTTTTTGACTCAAAAGAAGTGCAATTTCTCCCTTTTCCCCAAAAAAAAACCAAATTTCTGTCTTTTTGCCCCAAAATAAGGAGAATTTCTGACTTTTTGCCCTGATATAAGTTAAATTTCTAAAATTTTTCTTCAAAATAAGGGAAATGTCTGCTTTTTGCCCCAAAATAAGGGGAATTTCTGCCTTTTTGCCACAAAATAAGGAAAATTTCAGAATTTTTACCTCAAAATAAGGGGAATTTCTGCATTTTTGCCCCTAAATATGGAAAAGTTCTGCCTTTTTGCCCAAAATAAGAAAAATTTCTGCAATTTTGTACCAAAATAAAAGAAATTTTTGCCTTTTTGCCCCAAAATAAGAAAATTTCTACTTTTTTCCCTGAAATAAGTGAAATTTCTGCAATTTTGCCCCAAAATAAGTAAAATTTCTGCAATTTTGCCCCCAAATAAGGGAAATTTCTGGAATTTTGCCCCAAAATAAGTGGAATTTCTGAGTTTTGCCCCAAATAAGGAGACTTTCGGTCTTTTTGCCCCAACATATAGGGAATTTCTGACTTTTTGCCCCACAATTAAGGGAATTTCTGCAATTTTGCTCCAAAATACGGGGAATTTCTGCCTTTTTGCCCGAAAATAAGAAGAATGCATAGCTTTTTGCCACAAAAAAGGGAAATTTCTTCATTTTTGCTCCAAAATAAGGGGAATTTCTGCTTTTTTGCCTCTAAATAAGTGGAATTTCTGTATTTTTCCCCCAAAACAAAGGGAATTTCTGTTTTTTGCACCAAAATAAAGATAATTTCTGACTTATTATTCTGAAATAATTGAAATTTCTGCAATTTTGCCCCAAAATAAAGGAAATTTCTGCCTTTTTGCCCCCAAATAAGGAAAATTTCAGCCTTTTTACCTCAAAAGAAGTGGAATTTCTGCATTTTTGCCCCAAAATATGGGAAATGTTTGCCTTTTTGCCCCAAAATAAGGAAAATTTCTGCAATTTTGTACCAAAATAAAAGAAATATCTGCCCTTTTGCCCCAAAATTAGAAAATTTCTGCTTTTTTTCGGAAATAAGTGAAATTTTTGCAATTTTGCCCCAAAATAATTGAAATTTCTAAGTTTTGCCCCAAAATAAGGGAAATTTCTGCCTTTTTGCCCCCAAATAAGGGGAAGTTCAGCATTTTTACCTTAAAATAAGAGGTATTTCTGCATTTTTGCCCCAAAATATGAGAAATTTCTGCCTTTTTCCCAAAAAAAGAAAAATTTCTGCAATTTTGTATCAAAATAAAAGAAATTTCTGCCTTTTTGCCCCAAATTAAGAAAATTTTTGCTTTTTTTCTGAAATAAGTGAAATTTCTCCAATTTTGCCCCAGAATAAGTGAAATTTCTGAGTTTTGCCCCAAAATAAGGAGAATTTCTGTCTTTTTGCCCCAACATATAGGGAATTTCTGTCTTTTTGCCCCACAATTAGGGGAATTTCTGCAATTTTCTCCAAAATATGGGGAATTTTTGCCTTTTTGCCCGAAAATAAGAAGAATACATAACTTTTTGCCATAAAAAAGGGAAATTTCTTCATTTTTGCTCCAAAATAAGGGGAATTTCTGCTTTTTTTGCCTCCAAATAAGTGGAATTTCTGTCTTTTTACCCAAAACAAAGGGAATTTCTTTCTTTTTAGCCCCAAAATAAGGAAAATTTCTGACTTATTACCCTGAAATAAGTGAAATTTCTGCAATTTTGCCCCAAAATGAGGGAAATTTCTGCCTTTTTGCCCCCAAATAAAGAAAATATGAGCCTTTTTACCTCAAAATAAGAGAAATTTCTGCATTTTTACCCCAAAATATAAGAAATTTCTGCCTTTTTGCCCCAAAATAAGAAAAATTTCTGCAATTTTGTACCAAAATAAAAGAAATTTCTGCCTTTTTGCCCAAAAATAAGTGAAATTTCTGTTTTTTTTTCTGAAATAAGTGAAATTTCTGCAATTTTGCCCCAAAATAAATGAAAATTCTGAGTTTTGCCCCAAAATAAGGGAAATTTCTCGAATTTTGCCCCAAAATAAGTGGAATTTCTGAGTTTTGCCCCAAAATAAGGAGAATTTCTGTTATTTTGACCCAACATATAGGGAATTTCTGCCTTTTTGCCCCACAATTATGGGAATATCTGCAATTTTGCTCAAAAATACGGGGAGTTTCTGCCTTTTTGCCTGAAAACAAGAAGAATGCATAACTTTTTGCCATAAAAAAGGGAAATTTCTTCATTTTTGCTCCAAAATAAGGGGAACTTCTGCTTTTTTTGCCTCTTAATAATTGGAATTTCTGTCTTTTCCCCCAAAACAAAGGGAATTTCCGTCTTTTTTGCTCCAAAATAAGGAAATTTTCTGACTTATTACCCTGAAGTAAGTGAAATTTCTGCAATTTTGCCCCAAAATAAGGGAAATTTCTGCCTTTTTGCGCCCAAATAAGGGGAATTTCAGCCTTTTTACCTCAAAATAAGGAGAATTTCTGCATTTTTGCTACAAAATATTTAGAATTTCTGACTTTTTGCTCCAAAATAAGGAAAACTTCTGCCTTTTTTCCTGAAATAAGTGAAATTTCTGCAATTTTGCCCCAAAATAAGTGAAATTTCTGCAATTTTGTCCCAAAATAAGTGAAATTTCTGAAATTTGGCCCAAAATAAGGGAAATTTCTGGAATTTTGCCCCAAAATAAGTGGAATTTCTGAGTTTTTCCCCAAAATGAGGAGAATTTCTGTCTCTTTGCCCTAACATATAGGGAATTTCTTTCTTTTTTCCCCACAATTAGGGGAATTTCTGCAATTTTGCGTCAAAGTACAGGGAATTTCTGCCTTTTTGCCCGAAAATAAGAAGATGCATACCTTTTTGTCATAAAAAAGGGAAATTTCTTCATTTTTGCTCCAAAATAAGGGGAATTTCTGATTTTTTGCCTCTAAATAAGTGGAATTTCTGTCTTTGTCCCCCAAAACAAAGGGAATTTTTGTCTTTTTTGCCCCAAAATAAGGAAAATTTCAGACTTATTACCCTGAAATAAGTGAAATTTCTGCAATTTTGCTCCAAAATAATTGAAATTTCTGAGTTTTGCCCCAAAATAAGGGGAATTTCATCCTTTTTGCCCACAAATAAGGGGAATTTCAGCATTTTTACTTCAAAATAAGAGGAATTTCTGCATTTTTGCCCCAAAATATGGGAAATTTCTGCCTTATTGCCCATAATAAGAAAAATTTCTGCAATTTTGTACCAAAATAAAAGAAATTTCTGCCTTTTTGCCACAAAATAAGAAAATTTCTGTTTTTTTTTCTGAAATAAGTGAAATTTCTGCAATTTTGCCCCAAAATAAGTGAAATTTCTGAGTTTTGCCCCAAAATAATGAGAATTTCTGTCTTTTTGCCCCAACATATAGGGCATTTCTGCCTTTTTGCCCCACAATAAGAAAAATTTCTGCAATTTTGCTCCAAAAAACGGGGAATTTCTGCCTTTTTGCCCGAAAACAAGAAGAATGCATACCTTTTTGCCTTAAAAAAGGGAAATTTCTTTATTTTTGCTCCAAAATAAGGAGAATTTCTGCTTTTTTGCTTGTAAATAAGTGGAATTTCTGTTTTTTTACCCCAAAACGAAGGGAATTTCTGTCTTTTTTGCCCCAAAATAAGGAAAATTTCTGACTTATTACCCTGAAATAAGTGAAATTTCAGCAATTTTGCCCCTAAATAAGGAAAATTTCTGCCTTTTTGCCCACAAATAAAGGGAATTTCAGCCTTTTTACCTCAAAATAAGGGGAATTTCTTCATTTTTGTTCCAAAATATGGGAAATTTCTGCCTTTTTGCCCCAAAATAAGAAAAATTTCTGCAATTTTGTACCAAAATGAAAGAAATTTCTGCCTTTTTGACCCAAAATAAGTGAAATTTCTGCTTTTTTTACTGAAATAAGTGAAATTTCTGCAATATTGAACCAAAATAAGTGAAAATTCTGAGTTTTGCCCCAAAATAAAGAGAATTTCTGTATTTTTGCCCTAATGTATAGGGAATTTCTGCCTTTTTGTCCCACAATTAAAGTAATTTCTGCCATTTTGCTCAAAATACAAAGAATTTCTGCCTTTTTGCTCGAAAATAAGAAAAATGCATACCTTTATGCCATAAAAAAGGAAAATTTCTTCATTTTTGCTCCAAAATAAGGGGAATTTCTGCTTTTCTGCCTCTAAATAAGTGGAATTTTTGTCTTTTTCCCCCAAAACAAAGGGAATTCCTGTCTTTTTTGCCCAAAAATAAGAAAAATTTCTGACTTATTACCCTGAAATAAGTGAAATTTCTGCAATTTTGCCCCAAAATGAGGGAAATTTCTGCCTTTTTGCCCCCAAATAAGAAAATATCAGCCTTTTTATCTTAAAATAAGGGAAATTTCTGCATTTTTGCCCCAAAATATGGGAAATTTCTGCCCTTTTGCCCCAAAATAAGAACAAATTCTGCAATTTTGTACCTAAATAAAAGAAATTTCTGACTTTTTGCCTCAAAAAAGAAAATTTCTGCTTTTTTTTCTGAAATAAGTGAAATTTATGCAATTTTGCCCCAAAATATGTGAAATTTCTGCAATTTTGCCCCAAATAAGGGAAATTTCTGAGTTTTGCCAAAAAATAAGGAGAATTTCTGTCTTTTTGCCCCAACATATAAAGAATTTCGGCCTTTTTGCCCCACAATTAGGGGAGTTTCTTAAATTTTGCTCCAAAATACGGGGAATTTCTGCCTGTTTGCCCGAAAACAAGAAGAATGCATACCTTTTTGCCATAAAAAAGGGAAATTTCTTCATTTTTGCTCCAAAATAAGAGGAATTTCTGCTCTTTTGCCTCTAAATAAGTGGAATTTCTGTTTTTTTCCCCCAAAACAAATGGAATTTCTGTCTTTTTTGCCCCAAAATAAGGAAAATTTCTGACTTATTACCCTGAAATAAGTGAAATTTCTGCTATTTTGCCCCTAAATAAGGAAAATTTCTGCCTTTTTGCCCCCAAATAAAGGGAATTTCAGCCTTTTTACCTCAAAATAAGGGGAATTTCTGCATTTTTGCCCCAAAATATGGAAAATTTCTGCCTTTTTGCCCCAAAATAAGAACAAATTCTGCAATTTTGTACCAAAATAAAAAAAATTTCTGCCTTTTTGCCCCAAAATAAGTGAAATTTCTGCTTTTTTTCTGAAATAAGTGAAATTTCTGCAATTTTGCTCCAAAATAATTGAAATTTCTGAGTTTTGCCCCAAAATAAGGGGAATTTCTGCCTTTTTGCCCCCAAATAAGGGGAATTTCAGCATTTTTACTTCAAAATAAGAGGAATTTCTGCATTTTTGCCCTAAAATATGGGAAATTTCTGCCTTATTGCCCATAATAAGAAAAATTTCTGCAATTTTGTACCAAAATAAAAGAAATTTCTTTCTTTTTGCCCCAAAATAAGAAAATTTCTGTTTTTTTCTGAAATAAGTGAAATTTCTGCAATTTTGCCCCAAAATAAGTGAAATTTCTGAGTTTTGCCCCAAAATAAGGAGAATTTCTGTCTTTTTGCCCCAACATATAGGGCATTTCTGCCTTTTTGCCCCACAATAAGGGAAATTTCTGCAATTTTGCTCCAAAAAACGGGGAATTTCTGCCTTTTTGCCCGAAAACAAGAAGAATGCATACCTTTTTGCCTTAAAAAAGGGAAATTTCTTTATTTTTGCTCCAAAATAAGGAGAATTTCTGCTTTTTTGCTTGTAAATAAGTGGAATTTCTGTTTTTTTCCCCCAAAACGAAGGGAATTTCTGTCTTTTTTGACCCAAAATATGGAAAATTTCTGCCTTTTTGCCCCAAAATAAGAACAAATTCTGCAATTTTGTACCAAAATAAAAAAAATTTCTGCCTTTTTGCCCCAAAATAAGTGAAATTTCTGCTTTTTTTCTGAAATAAGTGAAATTTCTGCAATTTTGCCCCAAAATAAGTGAAATTTCTGAGTTTTGCCCCAAAATAAGGAGAATTTCTGTCTTTTTGCCCCAACATATAGGGCATTTCTGCCTTTTTGCCCCACAATAAGGGAAATTTCTGCAATTTTGCTCCAAAAAACGGGGAATTTCTGCCTTTTTGCCCGAAAACAGGAAGAATGCATACCTTTTTGCCTTAAAAAAGGGAAATTTCTTTATTTTTGCTCCAAAATAAGGAGAATTTCTGCTTTTTTGCTTGTAAATAAGTGGAATTTCTGTTTTTTTTCCCCCAAAACGAAGGGAATTTCTGTCTTTTTTGCCCCAAAATAAGGAAAATTTCTGACTTATTACCCTGAAATAAGTGAAATTTCTGCAATTTTGCCCCTAAATAAGGGAAATTTCTGCCTTTTTGCCCACAAATAAAGGGAATTTCAGCCTTTTTACCTCAAAATAAGGGGAATTTCTTCATTTTTGTTCCAAAATATGGGAAATTTCTGCCTTTTTGATCCAAAATAAGAAAAATTTCTGCAGTTTTGTACCAAAATGAAAGAAATTTCTGCCTTTTTGCCCCAAAATAAGTGAAATTTCTGCTTTTTTTACTGAAATAAGTGAAATTTCTGCAATTTTGAACCAAAATAAGTGAAAATTCTGAGTTTTGCCCCAAAATAAGGAGAATTTCTGTATTTTTGCCCTAATGTATAGGGAATTTCTGCCTTTTTGTCCCACAATTAAAGGAATTTCTGCAATTTTGCTCAAAATACGGGGAATTTCTGCCTTTTTGCCCGAAAATAAGAAAAATGCATACCTTTTTGCCATAAAAAAGGAAAATTTCTTCATTTTTGCTCCAAAATAAGGGGAATTTCTGCTTTTCTGCCTCTAAATAAGTGGAATTTCTGTCTATTTCCCCCAAAACAAAGGGAATTCCTGTCTTTTTAGCCCAAAAATAAGAAAAATTTCTGACTTATTACCCTGAAATAAGTGAAATTTCGGCAATTTTTCCCCAAAATGAGAGAAAATTCTGCCTTTTTGCCCCCAAATAAGAAAATATCAGCCTTTTTACCTTAAAATAAGGGAAATTTCTGCATTTTTGCCCCAAAATATGGGAAATTTCTGCCCTTTTGCCCCAAAATAAGAAAAATTTCTGCAATTTTGTACCAAAATAAAAGAAATTTCTGCCTTTTTGCCCAAAAATAAGTGAAATTTCTGCTTTTTTTCTGAAATAAGTCAAATTTTTGCAATTTTGCCCCAAAATAAATGAAAATTTTGAGTTTTGCCCCAAAATAAGGGAAATTTCTCGAATTTTGCCCCAAAATAAGTGGAATTTCTGAGTTTTGCCCCAAAATAAGGAGAATTTCTGTTATTTTGACCCAACATATAGGGAATTTCTGCCTTTTTGCCCCACAATTATGGGAATATCTGCAATTTTGCTCGAAAATACGGGGAGTTTCTGCCTTTTTGCCTGAAAACAAGAAGAATGCATAACTTTTTGCCATAAAAAAGGCAAATTTCTTCATTTTTGCTCCAAAATAAGGGGAACTCCTGCTTTTTTTGCCTCTTAATAATTGGAATTTCTGTCTTTTTCCCCCAAAACAAAGGGAATTTCCGTCTTTTTTGCTCCAAAATAAGGAAATTTTCTGACTTATTACCCTGAAGTAAGTGAAATTTCTGCAATTTTGCCCCAAAATAAGGGAAATTTCTGCCTTTTTGCGCCCAAATAAGGGGAATTTCAGCCTTTTTACCTCAAAATAAGGGGAATTTCTGCATTTTTGCTACAAAATATTTAGAATTTCTGCCTTTTTGCTCCAAAATAAGGAAAACTTCTGCCTTTTTTCCTGAAATAAGTGAAATTTCTGCAATTTTGCCCCAAAATAAGTGAAATTTCTGCAATTTTGTCCCAAAATAAGTGAAATTTCTGAAATTTGGCCCAAAATAAGGGAAATTTCTGGAATTTTGCCCCAAAATAAGTGGAATTTCTGAGTTTTTCCCCAAAATGAGGAGAATTTCTGTCTCTTTGCCCTAACATATAGGGAATTTCTTTCTTTTTGCCCCACAATTAGGGGAATTTCTGCAATTTTGCGTCAAAATACAGGGAATTTCTGCCTTTTTGCCCGAAAATAAGAAGATGCATACCTTTTTGCCATAAAAAAGGGAAATTTCTTCATTTTTGCTCCAAAATAAGGGGAATTTCTGATTTTTTGCCTCTAAATAAGTGGAATTTCTGTCTTTTTCCCCCAAAACAAAGGGAATTTTTGTCTTTTTTGCCCCAAAATAAGGAAAATTTCAGACTTATTACCCTGAAATAAGTGAAATTTCTGCAATTTTGCTCCAAAATAATTGAAATTTCTGAGTTTTGCCCCAAAATAAGGGGAATTTCTGCCTTTTTGCCCACAAATAAGGGGAATTTCAGCATTTTTACTTCAAACTAAGAGGAATTTCTGCATTTTTGCCCCAAAATATGGGAAATTTCTGCCTTATTGCCCATAATAAGAAAAATTTCTGCAATTTTGTACCAAAATAAAAGAAATTTCTGCCTTTTTGCCCCAAAATAAGAAAATTTCTGCTTTTTTTCTGAAATAAGTGAAATTTCTGCAATTTTGCCCCAAAATAAGTGAAATTTCTGAGTTTTGCCCCAAAATAAGGAGAATTTCTGTCTTTTTGCCCCAACATATAGGGCATTTCTGCCTTTTTGCCCCACAATAAGGGAAATTTCTGCAATTTTGCTCCAAAAAACGGGGAATTTCTGCCTTTTTGCCCGAAAACAGGAAGAATGCATACCTTTTTGCCTTAAAAAAGAGAAATTTCTTTATTTTTGCTCCAAAATAAGGAGAATTTCTGCTTTTTTGCTTGTAAATAAGTGGAATTTCTGTTTTTTTCCCCCAAAACGAAGGGAATTTCTGTCTTTTTTGCCCCAAAATAAGGAAAATTTCTGACTTATTACCCTGAAATAAGTGAAATTTCTGAAATTTTGCCCCTAAATAAGGGAAATTTCTGCCTTTTTGCCCACAAATAAAGGGAATTTCAGCCTTTTTACCTCAAAATAAGGGGAATTTCTTCATTTTTGTTCCAAAATATGGGAAATTTCTGCCTTTTTGCCCCAAAATAAGAAAAATTTCTGCAATTTTGTACCAAAATAAAAGAAATTTCTGCCTTTTTGCCCCAAAATAAGTGAAATTTCTGCTTTTTTACTGAAATAAGTGAAATTTCTGCAATATTGAACCAAAATAAGTGAAAATTCTGAGTTTTGCCCCAAAATAAAGAGAATTTCTGTATTTTTGCCCTAATGTATAGGGAATTTCTGCCTTTTTGTCCCACAATTAAAGTAATTTCTGCCATTTTGCTCAAAATACAAGGAATTTCTGCCTTTTTGCCCGAAAATAAGAAAAATGCATACCTTTTTGCCATAAAAAAGGAAAATTTCTTCATTTTTGCTCCAAAATAAGGGGAATTTCTGCTTTTCTGCCTCTAAATAAGTGGAATTTTTGTCTTTTTCCCCCAAAACAAAGGGAATTCCTGTCTTTTTTGCCCAAAAATAAGAAAAATTTATGACTTATTACCCTGAAATAAGTGACATTTCGGCAATTTTTCCCCAAAATGAGGGAAAATTCTGCCTTTTTGCCCCCAAATAAGAAAATATCAGCCTTTTTACCTTAAAATAAGGGAAATTTCTGCATTTTTGCCCCAAAATATTGGAAATTTCTGCCCTTTTGCCCCAAAATAAGAACAAATTCTGCAATTTTGTACCTAAATAAAAGAAATTTCTGACTTTTTGCCTCAAAAAAGAAAATTTCTGCTTTTTTTTCTGAAATAAGTGAAATTTATGCAATTTTGCCCCAAAATATGTGAAATTTCTGCAATTTTGCCACAAAATAAGGGAAATTTCTGAGTTTTGCCCCAAAATAAGGAGAATTTCTGTCTTTTTGCCCCAACATATAAAGAATTTCGGCCTTTTTGCCCCACAATTAGGGGAGTTTCTTAAATTTTGCTCCAAAATATGGGGAATTTCTGCCTGTTTGCCCGAAAACAAGAAGAATGCATACCTTTTTGCCATAAAAAAGGGAAATTTCTTCATTTTTGCTCCAAAATAAGAGGAATTTCTGCTCTTTTGCCTCTAAATAAGTGGAATTTCTGTTTTTTTCCCCCAAAACAAATGGAATTTCTGTCTTTTTTGCCCCAAAATAAGGAAAATTTCTGACTTATTACCCTGAAATAAGTGAAATTTCTGCTATTTTGCCCCTAAATAAGGAAAATTTCTGCCTTTTTGCCCCCAAATAAAGGGAATTTCAGCCCTTTTACCTCAAAATAAGGGGAATTTCTGCATTTTTGCCCCAAAATATGGAAAATTTCTGCCTTTTTGCCCCAAAATAAGAACAAATTCTGCAATTTTGTACCAAAATAAAAAAAATTTCTGCCTTTTTGCCCCAAAATAAGTGAAATTTCTGCTTTTTTTCTGAAATAAGTGAAATTTCTGCAATTTTGCTCCAAAATAATTGAAATTTCTGAGTTTTGCCCCAAAATAAAGGGAATTTCTGCCTTTTTGCCCCCAAATAAGGGGAATTTCAGCATTTTTACTTCAAAATAAGAGGAATTTCTGCATTTTTGCCCCAAAATATGGGAAATTTCTGCCTTATTGCCCATAATAAGAAAAATTTCTGCAATTTTGTACCAAAATAAAAGAAATTTCTTTCTTTTTGCCCCAAAATAAGAAAATTTCTGTTTTTTTCTGAAATAAGTGAAATTTCTGCAATTTTGCCCCAAAATAAGTGAAATTTCTGAGTTTTGCCCCAAAATAAGGAGAATTTCTGTCTTTTTGCCCCAACATATAGGGCATTTCTGCCTTTTTGCCCCACAATAAGGGAAATTTCTGCAATTTTGCTCCAAAAAACGGGGAATTTCTGCCTTTTTGCCCGAAAACAGGAAGAATGCATACCTTTTTGCCTTAAAAAAGGGAAATTTCTTTATTTTTGCTCCAAAATAAGGAGAATTTCTGCTTTTTTGCTTGTAAATAAGTGGAATTTCTGTTTTTTTCCCCCAAAACGAAGGGAATTTCTGTCTTTTTTGACCCAAAATATGGAAAATTTCTGCCTTTTTGCCCCAAAATAAGAACAAATTCTGCAAATTTGTACCAAAATAAAAAAAATTTCTGCCTTTTTGCCCCAAAATAAGTGAAATTTCTGCTTTTTTTCTGAAATAAGTGAAATTTCTGCAATTTTGCCCCAAAATAAGTGAAATTTCTGAGTTTTGCCCCAAAATAAGGAGAATTTCTGTCTTTTTGCCCCAACATATAGGGCATTTCTGCCTTTTTGCCCCACAATAAGGGAAATTTCTGCAATTTTGCTCCAAAAAACGAGGAATTTCTGCCTTTTTGCCCGAAAACAAGAAGAATGCATACCTTTTTGCCTTAAAAAAGGGAAATTTCTTTATTTTTGCTCCAAAATAAGGAGAATTTCTGCTTTTTTGCTTGTAAATAAGTGGAATTTCTGTTTTTTTTCCCCCAAAACGAAGGGAATTTCTGTCTTTTTTGCCCCAAAATAAGGAAAATTTCTGACTTATTACCCTGAAATAAGTGAAATTTCTGAAATTTTGCCCCTAAATAAGGGAAATTTCTGCCTTTTTGCCCACAAATAAAGGGAATTTCAGCCTTTTTACCTCAAAATAAGGGGAATTTCTTCATTTTTGTTCCAAAATATGGGAAATTTCTGCCTTTTTGATCCAAAATAAGAAAAATTTCTGCAGTTTTGTACCAAAATGAAAGAAATTTCTGCCTTTTTGCCCCAAAATAAGTGAAATTTCTGCTTTTTTTACTGAAATAAGTGAAATTTCTGCAATTTTGAACCAAAATAAGTGAAAATTCTGAGTTTTGCCCCAAAATAAGGAGAATTTCTGTATTTTTGCCCTAATATATAGGGAATTTCTGCCTTTTTGTCCCACAATTAAAGGAATTTCTGCAATTTTGCTCAAAATACGGGGAATTTCTGCCTTTTTGCCCGAAAATAAGAAAAATGCATACCTTTTTGCCATAAAAAAGGAAAATTTCTTCATTTTTGCTCCAAAATAAGGGGAATTTCTGCTTTTCTGCCTCTAAATAAGTGGAATTTCTGTCTATTTCCCCCAAAACAAAGGGAATTCCTGTCTTTTTAGCCCAAAAATAAGAAAAATTTCTGACTTATTACCCTGAAATAAGTGAAATTTCGGCAATTTTTCCCCAAAATGAGAGAAAATTCTGCCTTTTTGCCCCCAAATAAGAAAATATCAGCCTTTTTACCTTAAAATAAGGGAAATTTCTGCATTTTTGCCCCAAAATATGGGAAATTTCTGCCCTTTTGCCCCAAAATAAGAAAAATTTCTGCAATTTTGTACCAAAATAAAAGAAATTTCTGCCTTTTTGCCCAAAAATAAGTGAAATTTCTGCTTTTTTTTCTGAAATAAGTCAAATTTTTGCAATTTTGCCCCAAAATAAATGAAAATTTTGAGTTTTGCCCCAAAATAAGGGAAATTTCTCGAATTTTGCCCCAAAATAAGTGGAATTTCTGAGTTTTGCCCCAAAATAAGGAGAATTTCTGTTATTTTGACCCAACATATAGGGAATTTCTGCCTTTTTGCCCCACAATTATGGGAATATCTGCAATTTTGCTCGAAAATACGGGGAGTTTCTGCCTTTTTGCCTGAAAACAAGAAGAATGCATAACTTTTTGCCATAAAAAAGGCAAATTTCTTCATTTTTGCTCCAAAATAAGGGGAACTCCTGCTTTTTTTGCCTCTTAATAATTGGAATTTCTGTCTTTTTCCCCCAAAACAAAGGGAATTTCCGTCTTTTTTGCTCCAAAATAAGGAAATTTTCTGACTTATTACCCTGAAGTAAGTGAAATTTCTGCAATTTTGCCCCAAAATAAGGGAAATTTCTGCCTTTTTGCGCCCAAATAAGGGGAATTTCAGCCTTTTTACCTCAAAATAAGGGGAATTTCTGCATTTTTGCTACAAAATATTTAGAATTTCTGCCTTTTTGCTCCAAAATAAGGAAAACTTCTGCCTTTTTTCCTGAAATAAGTGAAATTTCTGCAATTTTGCCCCAAAATAAGTGAAATTTCTGCAATTTTGTCCCAAAATAAGTGAAATTTCTGAAATTTGGCCCAAAATAAGGGAAATTTCTGGAATTTTGCCCCAAAATAAGTGGAATTTCTGAGTTTTTCCCCAAAATGAGGAGAATTTCTGTCTCTTTGCCCTAACATATAGGGAATTTCTTTCTTTTTGCCCCACAATTAGGGGAATTTCTGCAATTTTGCGTCAAAATACAGGGAATTTCTGCCTTTTTGCCCGAAAATAAGAAGATGCATACCTTTTTGCCATAAAAAAGGGAAATTTCTTCATTTTTGCTCCAAAATAAGGGGAATTTCTGATTTTTTGCCTCTAAATAAGTGGAATTTCTGTCTTTTTCCCCCAAAACAAAGGGAATTTTTGTCTTTTTTGCCCCAAAATAAGGAAAATTTCAGACTTATTACCCTGAAATAAGTGAAATTTCTGCAATTTTGCTCCAAAATAATTGAAATTTCTGAGTTTTGCCCCAAAATAAGGGGAATTTCTGCCTTTTTGCCCACAAATAAGGGGAATTTCAGCATTTTTACTTCAAACTAAGAGGAATTTCTGCATTTTTGCCCCAAAATATGGGAAATTTCTGCCTTATTGCCCATAATAAGAAAAATTTCTGCAATTTTGTACCAAAATAAAAGAAATTTCTGCCTTTTTGCCCCAAAATAAGAAAATTTCTGCTTTTTTTCTGAAATAAGTGAAATTTCTGCAATTTTGCCCCAAAATAAGTGAAATTTCTGAGTTTTGCCCCAAAATAAGGAGAATTTCTGTCTTTTTGCCCCAACATATAGGGCATTTCTGCCTTTTTGCCCCACAATAAGGGAAATTTCTGCAATTTTGCTCCAAAAAACGGGGAATTTCTGCCTTTTTGCCCGAAAACAGGAAGAATGCATACCTTTTTGCCTTAAAAAAGGGAAATTTCTTTATTTTTGCTCCAAAATAAGGAGAATTTCTGCTTTTTTGCTTGTAAATAAGTGGAATTTCTGTTTTTTTCCCCCAAAACGAAGGGAATTTCTGTCTTTTTTGCCCCAAAATAAGGAAAATTTCTGACTTATTACCCTGAAATAAGTGAAATTTCTGAAATTTTGCCCCTAAATAAGGGAAATTTCTGCCTTTTTGCCCACAAATAAAGGGAATTTCAGCCTTTTTACCTGAAAATAAGGGGAATTTCTTCATTTTTGTTCCAAAATATGGGAAATTTCTGCCTTTTTGCCCCAAAATAAGAAAAATTTCTGCAATTTTGTACCAAAATAAAAGAAATTTCTGCCTTTTTGCCCCAAAATAAGTGAAATTTCTGCTTTTTTACTGAAATAAGTGAAATTTCTGCAATATTGAACCAAAATAAGTGAAAATTCTGAGTTTTGCCCCAAAATAAAGAGAATTTCTGTATTTTTGCCCTAATGTATAGGGAATTTCTGCCTTTTTGTCCCACAATTAAAGTAATTTCTGCCATTTTGCTCAAAATACAAGGAATTTCTGCCTTTTTGCCCGAAAATAAGAAAAATGCATACCTTTTTGCCATAAAAAAGGAAAATTTCTTCATTTTTGCTCCAAAATAAGGGGAATTTCTGCTTTTCTGCCTCTAAATAAGTGGAATTTTTGTCTTTTTCCCCCAAAACAAAGGGAATTCCTGTCTTTTTTGCCCAAAAATAAGAAAAATTTATGACTTATTACCCTGAAATAAGTGACATTTCGGCAATTTTTCCCCAAAATGAGGGAAAATTCTGCCTTTTTGCCCCCAAATAAGAAAATATCAGCCTTTTTACCTTAAAATAAGGGAAATTTCTGCATTTTTGCCCCAAAATATTGGAAATTTCTGCCCTTTTGCCCCAAAATAAGAACAAATTCTGCAATTTTGTACCTAAATAAAAGAAATTTCTGACTTTTTGCCTCAAAAAAGAAAATTTCTGCTTTTTTTTCTGAAATAAGTGAAATTTATGCAATTTTGCGCCAAAATATGTGAAATTTCTGCAATTTTGCCACAAAATAAGGGAAATTTCTGAGTTTTGCCCCAAAATAAGGAGAATTTCTGTCTTTTTGCCCCAACATATAAAGAATTTCGGCCTTTTTGCCCCACAATTAGGGGAGTTTCTTAAATTTTGCTCCAAAATACGGGGAATTTCTGCCTGTTTGCCCGAAAACAAGAAGAATGCATACCTTTTTGCCATAAAAAAGGGAAATTTCTTCATTTTTGCTCCAAAATAAGAGGAATTTCTGCTCTTTTGCCTCTAAATAAGTGGAATTTCTGTTTTTTTCCCCCAAAACAAATGGAATTTCTGTCTTTTTTGCCCCAAAATAAGGAAAATTTCTGACTTATTACCCTGAAATAAGTGAAATTTCTGCTATTTTGCCCCTAAATAAGGAAAATTTCTGCCTTTTTGCCCCCAAATAAAGGGAATTTCAGCCCTTTTACCTCAAAATAAGGGGAATTTCTGCATTTTTGCCCCAAAATATGGAAAATTTCTGCCTTTTTGCCCCAAAATAAGAACAAATTCTGCAATTTTGTACCAAAATAAAAAAAATTTCTGCCTTTTTGCCCCAAAATAAGTGAAATTTCTGCTTTTTTTCTGAAATAGGTGAAATTTCTGCAATTTTGCTCCAAAATAATTGAAATTTCTGAGTTTTGCCCCAAAATAAAGGGAATTTCTGCCTTTTTGCCCCCAAATAAGTGGAATTTCAGCATTTTTACTTCAAAATAAGAGGAATTTCTGCATTTTTGCCCCAAAATATGGGAAATTTCTGCCTTATTGCCCATAATAAGAAAAATTTCTGCAATTTTGTACCAAAATAAAAGAAATTTCTGCCTTTTTGCCCCAAAATAAGAAAATTTCTGTTTTTTTTCTGAAATAAGTGAAATTTCTGCAATTTTGCCCCAAAATAAGTGAAATTTCTGAGTTTTGCCCCAAAATAAGGAGAATTTCTGTCTTTTTGCCCCAACATATAGGGCATTTCTGACTTTTTGCCCCACAATAAGGGAAATTTCTGCAATTTTGCTCCAAAAAACGGGGAATTTCTGACTTTTTGCCCGAAAACAAGAAGAATGCATACCTTTTTGACTTAAAAAAGGGAAATTTCTTTATTTTTGCTCCAAAATAAGGAGAATTTCTGCTTTTTTGCTTGTAAATAAGTGGAATTTCTGTTTTTTTTCCCCAAAACGAAGGGAATTTCTGTCTTTTTTGCCCCAAAATATGGAAAATTTCTGCCTTTTTGCCCCAAAATAAGAACAAATTCTGCAATTTTGTACCAAAATAAAAAAAATTTCTGCCTTTTTGCCCCAAAATAAGTGAAATTTCTGCTTTTTTTCTGAAATAAGTGAAATTTCTGCAATTTTGCCCCAAAATAAGTGAAATTTCTGAGTTTTGCCCCAAAATAAGGAGAATTTCTGTCTTTTTGCCCCAACATATAGGGCATTTCTGCCTTTTTGCCCCACAATAAGGGAAATTTCTGCAATTTTGCTCCAAAAAACGAGGAATTTCTGCCTTTTTGCCCGAAAACAAGAAGAATGCATACCTTTTTGCCTTAAAAAAGGGAAATTTCTTTATTTTTGCTCCAAAATAAGGAGAATTTCTGCTTTTTTGCTTGTAAATAAGTGGAATTTCTGTTTTTTTTCCCCCAAAACGAAGGGAATTTCTGTCTTTTTTGCCCCAAAATAAGGAAAATTTCTGACTTATTACCCTGAAATAAGTGAAATTTCTGCAATTTTGCTCCAAAATAATTGAAATTTCTGAGTTTTGCCCGAAAATAAGGGGAATTTCTGCCTTTTTGCCCCCAAATATGGGGAATTTCAGCATTTTTACTTCAAAATAAGAGGAATTTCTGCATTTTTGCCCCAAAATATGGGAAATTTCTGCCTTATTGCCCATAATAAGAAAAATTTCTGCAATTTTGTACCAAAATAAAAGAAATTTCTGCCTTTTTGCCCCAAAATAAGAAAATTTCTGTTTTTTTCTGAAATAAGTGAAATTTCTGCAATTTTGCCCCAAAATAAGTGAAATTTCTGAGTTTTGCCCCAAAATAAGGAGAATTTCTGTCTTTTTGCCCCAACATATAGGGCATTTCTGCCTTTTTGCCCCACAATAAGGGAAATTTCTGCAATTTTGCTCCAAAAAACGAGGAATTTCTGCCTTTTTGCCCGAAAACAAGAAGAATGCATACCTTTTTGCCTTAAAAAAGGGAAATTTCTTTATTTTTGCTCCAAAATAAGGAAAATTTCTGCTTTTTTGCTTGTAAATAAGTGGAATTTCTGTTTTTTTTCCCCCAAAACGAAGGGAATTTCTGTCTTTTTTGCCCCAAAATAAGGAAAATTTCTGACTTATTACCCTGAAATAAGTGAAATTTCTGCAATTTTGCCCCTAAATAAGGGAAATTTCTGCCTTTTTGCCCACAAATAAAGGGAATTTCAGCCTTTTTACCTCAAAATAAGGGGAATTTCTTCATTTTTGTTCCAAAATATAGGAAATTTCTGCCCTTTTGCCCCAAAATAAGAAAAATTTCTGCAATTTTTTACCAAAATAAAAGAAATTTCTGCCTTTTTGCCCAAAAATAAGTGAAATTTCTGCTTTTTTTCTGAAATAATTCAAATTTCTGCAATTTTGCCTCAAAATAAATGAAAATTCTGAATTTTTCCCCAAAATAAGGGAAATTTCTCGAATTTTGCCCCAAAATAAGTGGAATTTCTGAGTTTTGCCCCAAAATAAGGAGAATTTCTGTTATTTTGACCCAACATATAGGGAATTTCTGCCTTTTTGCCCCACAATTATGGGAATATCTGCAATTTTGCTCGAAAATACGGGGAGTTTCTGCCTTTTTGCCTGAAAACAAGAAGAATGCATAACTTTTTGCCATAAAAAAGGGAAATTTCTTCATTTTTGCTCCAAAATAAGGGGAACTCCTGCTTTTTTTGCCTCTTAATAATTGGAATTTCTGTCTTTTTCCCCCAAAACAAAGGGAATTTCCGTCTTTTTTGCTCCAAAATAAGGAAATTTTCTGACTTATTACCCTGAAGTAAGTGAAATTTCTGCAATTTTGCCCCAAAATAAGGGAAATTTCTGCCTTTTTGCGCCCAAATAAGGGGAATTTCAGCCTTTTTACCTCAAAATAAGGGGAATTTCTGCATTTTTGCTACAAAATATTTAGAATTTCTGCCTTTTTGCTCCAAAATAAGGAAAACTTCTGCCTTTTTTCCTGAAATAAGTGAAATTTCTGCAATTTTGCCCCAAAATAAGTGAAATTTCTGCAATTTTGTCCCAAAATAAGTGAAATTTCTGAAATTTGGCCCAAAATAAGGGAAATTTCTGGAATTTTGCCCCAAAATAAGTGGAATTTCTGAGTTTTTCCCCAAAATGAGGAGAATTTCTGTCTCTTTGCCCTAACATATAGGGAATTTCTTTCTTTTTGCCCCACAATTAGGGGAATTTCTGCAATTTTGCGTCAAAATACAGGGAATTTCTGCCTTTTTGCCCGAAAATAAGAAGATGCATACCTTTTTGCCATAAAAAAGGGAAATTTCTTCATTTTTGCTCCAAAATAAGGGGAATTTCTGATTTTTTGCCTCTAAATAAGTGGAATTTCTGTCTTTTTCCCCCAAAACAAAGGGAATTTTTGTCTTTTTTGCCCCAAAATAAGGAAAATTTCAGACTTATTACCCTGAAATAAGTGAAATTTCTGCAATTTTGCTCCAAAATAATTGAAATTTCTGAGTTTTGCCCCAAAATAAGGGGAATTTCTGCCTTTTTGCCCACAAATAAGGGGAATTTCAGCATTTTTACTTCAAAATAAGAGGAATTTCTGCATTTTTGCCCCAAAATATGGGAAATTTCTGCCTTATTGCCCATAATAAGAAAAATTTCTGCAATTTTGTACCAAAATAAAAGAAATTTCTGCCTTTTTGCCCCAAAATAAGAAAATTTCTGTTTTTTTTCTGAAATAAGTGAAATTTCTGCAATTTTGCCCCAAAATAAGTGAAATTTCTGAGTTTTGCCCCAAAATAAGGAGAATTTCTGTCTTTTTGCCCCAACATATAGGGCATTTCTGCCTTTTTGCCCCACAATAAGGGAAATTTCTGCAATTTTGCTCCAAAAAACGGGGAATTTCTGCCTTTTTGCCCGAAAACAAGAAGAATGCATACCTTTTTGCCTTAAAAAAGGGAAATTTCTTTATTTTTGCTCCAAAATAAGGAGAATTTCTGCTTTTTTGCTTGTAAATAAGTGGAATTTCTGTTTTTTTCCCCCAAAACGAAGGGAATTTCTGTCTTTTTTGCCCCAAAATAAGGAAAATTTCTGACTTATTACCCTGAAATAAGTGAAATTTCTGCAATTTTGCCCCTAAATAAGGGAAATTTCTGCCTTTTTGCCCACAAATAAAGGGAATTTCAGCCTTTTTACCTCAAAATAAGGGGAATTTCTTCATTTTTGTTCCAAAATATGGGAAATTTTCGCCTTTTTGCCCCAAAATAAGAAAAATTTCTGCAATTTTGTACCAAAATAAAAGAAATTTCTGCCTTTTTGCCCCAAAATAAGTGAAATTTCTGCTTTTTTTACTGAAATAAGTGAAATTTCTGCAATATTGAACCAAAATAAGTGAAAATTCTGAGTTTTGCCCCAAAATAAAGAGAATTTCTGTATTTTTGCCCTAATGTATAGGGAATTTCTGCCTTTTTGTCCCACAATTAAAGTAATTTCTGCCATTTTGCTCAAAATACAAGGAATTTCTGCCTTTTTGCCCGAAAATAAGAAAAATGCATACCTTTTTGCCATAAAAAAGGAAAATTTCTTCATTTTTGCTCCAAAATAAGGGGAATTTCTGCTTTTCTGCCTCTAAATAAGTGGAATTTCTGTCTATTTCCCCCAAAACAAAGGGAATTCCTGTCTTTTTAGCCCAAAAATAAGAAAAATTTCTGACTTATTACCCTGAAATAAGTGAAATTTCGGCAATTTTTCCCCAAAATGAGGGAAAATTCTGCCTTTTTGCCCCCAAATAAGAAAATATCAGCCTTTTTACCTTAAAATAAGGGAAATTTCTGCATTTTTGTCCCAAAATATGGGAAATTTCTGCCCTTTTGCCCCAAAATAAGAACAAATTCTGCAATTTTGTACCTAAATAAAAGAAATTTCTGACTTTTTGCCTCAAAAAAGAAAATTTCTGCTTTTTTTTCTGAAATAAGTGAAATTTATGCAATTTTGCCCCAAAATATGTGAAAATTCTGCAATTTTGCCCCAAAATAAGGGAAATTTCTTAGTTTTGCCCCAAAATAAGGAGAATTTCTGTCTTTTTGCCCCAACATATAAAGAATTTCGGCCTTTTTGCCCCACAATTAGGGGAGTTTCTTAAATTTTGCTCCAAAATATGGGGAATTTCTGCCTGTTTGCCCGAAAACAAGAAGAATGCATACCTTTTTGCCATAAAAAAGAGAAATTTCTTCATTTTTGCTCCAAAATAAGAGGAATTTCTGCTCTTTTGCCTCTAAATAAGTGGAATTTCTGTTTTTTTCCCCCAAAACAAATGGAATTTCTGTCTTTTTTGCCCCAAAATAAGGAAAATTTCTGACTTATTACCCTGAAATAAGTGAAATTTCTGCTATTTTGCCCCTAAATAAGGAAAATTTCTGCCTTTTTGCCCCCAAATAAAGGGAATTTCAGCCTTTTTACCTCAAAATAAGGGGAATTTCTGCATTTTTGCCCCAAAATATGGAAAATTTCTGCATTTTTGCCCCAAAATAAGAACAAATTCTGCAATTTTGTACCAAAATAAAAAAAATTTCTGCCTTTTTGCCCCAAAATAAGTGAAATTTCTGCTTTTTTTCTGAAATAAGTGAAATTTCTGCAATTTTGCTCCAAAATAATTGAAATTTCTGAGTTTTGCCCCAAAATAAGGGGAATTTCTGCCTTTTTGCCCCCAAATAAGGGGAATTTCAGCATTTTTACTTCAAAATAAGAGGAATTTCTGCATTTTTGCCCCAAAATATGGGAAATTTCTGCCTTATTGCCCATAATAAGAAAAATTTCTGCAATTTTGTACCAAAATAAAAGAAATTTCTGCCTTTTTGCCCCAAAATAAGAAAATTTCTGTTTTTTGTCTGAAATAAGTGAAATTTCTGCAATTTTGCCCCAAAATAAGTGAAATTTCTGAGTTTTGCCCCAAAATAAGGAGAATTTCTGTCTTTTTGCCCCAACATATAGGGCATTTCTGCCTTTTTGCCCCACAATAAGGGAAATTTCTGCAATTTTGCTCCAAAAAACGGGGAATTTCTGCCTTTTTGCCCGAAAACAAGAAGAATGCATACCTTTTTGCCTTAAAAAAGGGAAATTTCTTTATTTTTGCTCCAAAATAAGGAGAATTTCTGCTTTTTTGCTTGTAAATAAGTGGAATTTCTGTTTTTTTCCCCCAAAACGAAGGGAATTTCTGTCTTTTTTGCCCCAAAATATGGAAAATTTCTGCCTTTTTGCCCCAAAATAAGAACAAATTCTGCAATTTTGTACCAAAATAAAAAAAATTTCTGCCTTTTTGCCCCAAAATAAGTGAAATTTCTGCTTTTTTTCTGAAATAAGTGAAATTTCTGCAATTTTGCCCCAAAATAAGTGAAATTTCTGAGTTTTGCCCCAAAATAAGGAGAATTTCTGTCTTTTTGCCCCAACATATAGGGCATTTCTGCCTTTTTGCCCCACAATAAGGGAAATTTCTGCAATTTTGCTCCAAAAAACGAGGAATTTCTGCCTTTTTGCCCGAAAACAAGAAGAATGCATACCTTTTTGCCTTAAAAAAGGGAAATTTCTTTATTTTTGCTCCAAAATAAGGAGAATTTCTGCTTTTTTGCTTGTAAATAAGTGGAATTTCTGTTTTTTTTTCCCCAAAACGAAGGGAATTTCTGTCTTTTTTGCCCCAAAATAAGGAAAATTTCTGACTTATTACCCTGAAATAAGTGAAATTTCTGCAATTTTGCTCCAAAATAATTGAAATTTCTGAGTTTTGCCCGAAAATAAGGGGAATTTCTGCCTTTTTGCCCCCAAATATGGAAAATTTCAGCATTTTTACTTCAAAATAAGAGGAATTTCTGCATTTCTGCCCCAAAATATGGGAAATTTCTGCCTTATTGGCCATAATAAGAAAAATTTCTGCAATTTTGTACCAAAATAAAAGAAATTTCTGCCTTTTTGCCCCAAAATAAGAAAATTTCTGTTTTTTTTCTGAAATAAGTGAAATTTCTGCAATTTTGCCTCAAAATAAGTGAAATTTCTGAGTTTTGCCCCAAAATAAGGAGAATTTCTGTCTTTTTGCCCCAACATATAGGGCATTTCTGCCTTTTTGCCCCACAATAAGGGAAATTTCTGCAATTTTGCTCCAAAAAACGAGGAATTTCTGCCTTTTTGCCCGAAAACAAGAAGAATGCATACCTTTTTGCCTTAAAAAAGGGAAATTTCTTTATTTTTGCTCCAAAATAAGGAAAATTTCTGCTTTTTTGCTTGTAAATAAGTGGAATTTCTGTTTTTTTTCCCCCAAAACGAAGGGAATTTCTGTCTTTTTTGCCCCAAAATAAGGAAAATTTCTGACTTATTACCCTGAAATAAGTGAAATTTCTGCAATTTTGCCCCTAAATAAGGGAAATTTCTGCCTTTTTGCCCACAAATAAAGGGAATTTCAGCCTTTTTACCTCAAAATAAGGGGAATTTCTTCATTTTTGTTCCAAAATATAGGAAATTTCTGCCCTTTTGCCCCAAAATAAGAAAAATTTCTGCAATTTTGTACCAAAATAAAAGAAATTTCTGCCTTTTTGCCCAAAAATAAGTGAAATTTCTGCTTTTTTTCTGAAATAATTCAAATTTCTGCAATTTTGCCTCAAAATAAATGAAAATTCTGAATTTTTCCCCAAAATAAGGGAAATTTCTCGAATTTTGCCCCAAAATAAGTGGAATTTCTGAGTTTTGCCCCAAAATAAGGAGAATTTCTGTTATTTTGACCCAACATATAGGGAATTTCTGCCTTTTTGCCCCACAATTATGGGAATATCTGCAATTTTGCTCGAAAATACGGGGAGTTTCTGCCTTTTTGCCTGAAAACAAGAAGAATGCATAACTTTTTGCCATAAAAAAGGGAAATTTCTTCATTTTTGCTCCAAAATAAGGGGAACTCCTGCTTTTTTTGCCTCTTAATAATTGGAATTTCTGTCTTTTTCCCCCAAAACAAAGGGAATTTCCGTCTTTTTTGCTCCAAAATAAGGAAATTTTCTGACTTATTACCCTGAAGTAAGTGAAATTTCTGCAATTTTGCCCCAAAATAAGGGAAATTTCTGCCTTTTTGCGCCCAAATAAGGGGAATTTCAGCCTTTTTACCTCAAAATAAGGGGAATTTCTGCATTTTTGCTACAAAATATTTAGAATTTCTGCCTTTTTGCTCCAAAATAAGGAAAACTTCTGCCTTTTTTCCTGAAATAAGTGAAATTTCTGCAATTTTGCCCCAAAATAAGTGAAATTTCTGCAATTTTGTCCCAAAATAAGTGAAATTTCTGAAATTTGGCCCAAAATAAGGGAAATTTCTGGAATTTTGCCCCAAAATAAGTGGAATTTCTGAGTTTTTCCCCAAAATGAGGAGAATTTCTGTCTCTTTGCCCTAACATATAGGGAATTTCTTTCTTTTTGCCCCACAATTAGGGGAATTTCTGCAATTTTGCGTCAAAATACAGGGAATTTCTGCCTTTTTGCCCGAAAATAAGAAGATGCATACCTTTTTGCCATAAAAAAGGGAAATTTCTTCATTTTTGCTCCAAAATAAGGGGAATTTCTGATTTTTTGCCTCTAAATAAGTGGAATTTCTGTCTTTTTCCCCCAAAACAAAGGGAATTTTTGTCTTTTTTGCCCCAAAATAAGGAAAATTTCAGACTTATTACCCTGAAATAAGTGAAATTTCTGCAATTTTGCTCCAAAATAATTGAAATTTCTGAGTTTTGCCCCAAAATAAGGGGAATTTCTGCCTTTTTGCCCACAAATAAGGGGAATTTCAGCATTTTTACTTCAAAATAAGAGGAATTTCTGCATTTTTGCCCCAAAATATGGGAAATTTCTGCCTTATTGCCCATAATAAGAAAAATTTCTGCAATTTTGTACCAAAATAAAAGAAATTTCTGCCTTTTTGCCCCAAAATAAGAAAATTTCTGTTTTTTTTTTCTGAAATAAGTGAAATTTCTGCAATTTTGCCCCAAAATAAGTGAAATTTCTGAGTTTTGCCCCAAAATAAGGAGAATTTCTGTCTTTTTGCCCCAACATATAGGGCATTTCTGCCTTTTTGCCCCACAATAAGGGAAATTTCTGCAATTTTGCTCCAAAAAACGGGGAATTTCTGCCTTTTTGCCCGAAAACAAGAAGAATGCATACCTTTTTGCCTTAAAAAAGGGAAATTTCTTTATTTTTGCTCCAAAATAAGGAGAATTTCTGCTTTTTTGCTTGTAAATAAGTGGAATTTCTGTTTTTTTCCCCCAAAACGAAGGGAATTTCTGTCTTTTTTGCCCCAAAATAAGGAAAATTTCTGACTTATTACCCTGAAATAAGTGAAATTTCTGCAATTTTGCCCCTAAATAAGGGAAATTTCTGCCTTTTTGCCCACAAATAAAGGGAATTTCAGCCTTTTTACCTCAAAATAAGGGGAATTTCTTCATTTTTGTTCCAAAATATGGGAAATTTTCGCCTTTTTGCCCCAAAATAAGAAAAATTTCTGCAATTTTGTACCAAAATAAAAGAAATTTCTGCCTTTTTGCCCCAAAATAAGTGAAATTTCTGCTTTTTTTACTGAAATAAGTGAAATTTCTGCAATATTGAACCAAAATAAGTGAAAATTCTGAGTTTTGCCCCAAAATAAAGAGAATTTCTGTATTTTTGCCCTAATGTATAGGGAATTTCTGCCTTTTTGTCCCACAATTAAAGTAATTTCTGCCATTTTGCTCAAAATACAAGGAATTTCTGCCTTTTTGCCCGAAAATAAGAAAAATGCATACCTTTTTGCCATAAAAAAGGAAAATTTCTTCATTTTTGCTCCAAAATAAGGGGAATTTCTGCTTTTCTGCCTCTAAATAAGTGGAATTTCTGTCTATTTCCCCCAAAACAAAGGGAATTCCTGTCTTTTTAGCCCAAAAATAAGAAAAATTTCTGACTTATTACCCTGAAATAAGTGAAATTTCGGCAATTTTTCCCCAAAATGAGGGAAAATTCTGCCTTTTTGCCCCCAAATAAGAAAATATCAGCCTTTTTACCTTAAAATATGGGAAATTTCTGCATTTTTGTCCCAAAATATGGGAAATTTCTGCCCTTTTGCCCCAAAATAAGAACAAATTCTGCAATTTTGTACCTAAATAAAAGAAATTTCTGACTTTTTGTCTCAAAAAAAAAATTTCTGCTTTTTTTTCTGAAATAAGTGAAATTTATGCAATTTTGCCCCAAAATATGTGAAATTTCTGCAATTTTGCCCCAAAATAAGGGAAATTTCTGAGTTTTGCCCCAAAATAAGGAGAATTTCTGTCTTTTTGCCCCAACATATAAAGAATTTCGGCCTTTTTGCCCCACAATTAGGGGAGTTTCTTAAATTTTGCTCCAAAATACGGGGAATTTCTGCCTGTTTGCCCGAAAACAAGAAGAATGCATACCTTTTTGCCATAAAAAAGGGAAATTTCTTCATTTTTGCTCCAAAATAAGAGGAATTTCTGCTCTTTTGCCTCTAAATAAGTGGAATTTCTGTTTTTTTCCCCCAAAACAAATGGAATTTCTGTCTTTTTTGCCCCAAAATAAGGAAAATTTCTGACTTATTACCCTGAAATAAGTGAAATTTCTGCTATTTTGCCCCTAAATAAGGAAAATTTCTGCCTTTTTGCCCCCAAATAAAGGGAATTTCAGCCTTTTTACCTCAAAATAAGGGGAATTTCTGCATTTTTGCCCCAAAATATGGAAAATTTCTGCCTTTTTGCCCCAAAATAAGAACAAATTCTGCAATTTTGTACCAAAATAAAAAAAAATTTCTGCCTTTGTGCCCCAAAATAAGTGAAATTTCTGCTTTTTTTCTGAAATAAGTGAAATTTCTGCAATTTTGCTCCAAAATAATTGAAATTTCTGAGTTTTGCCCCAAAATAAGGGGAATTTCTGCCTTTTTGCCCCCAAATAAGGGGAATTTCAGCATTTTTACTTCAAAATAAGAGGAATTTCTGCATTTTTGCCCCAAAATATGGGAAATTTCTGCCTTATTGCCCATAATAAGAAAAATTTCTGCAATTTTGTACCAAAATAAAAGAAATTTCTGCCTTTTTGCCCCAAAATAAGAAAATTTCTGTTTTTTTTCTGAAATAAGTGAAATTTCTGCAATTTTGCCCCAAAATAAGTGAAATTTCTGAGTTTTGCCCCAAAATAAGGAGAATTTCTGTCTTTTTGCCCCAACATATAGGGCATTTCTGCCTTTTTGCCCCACAATAAGGGAAATTTCTGCAATTTTGCTCCAAAAAACGGGGAATTTCTGCCTTTTTGCCCGAAAACAAGAAGAATGCATACCTTTTTGCCTTAAAAAAGGGAAATTTCTTTATTTTTGCTCCAAAATAAGGAGAATTTCTGCATTTTTGCTTGTAAATAAGTGGAATTTCTGTTTTTTTCCCCCAAAACGAAGGGAATTTCTGTCTTTTTTGCCCCAAAATATGGAAAATTTCTGCCTTTTTGCCCCAAAATAAGAACAAATTCTGCAATTTTGTACCAAAATAAAAAAAATTTCTGCCTTTTTGCCCCAAAATAAGTGAAATTTCTGCTTTTTTTCTGAATAAGAGAAATTTCTGCAATTTTGCCCCAAAATAAGTGAAATTTCTGAGTTTTGCCCCAAAATAAGGAGAATTTCTGTCTTTTTGCCCCAACATATAGGGCATTTCTGCCTTTTTGCCCCACAATAAGGGAAATTTCTGCAATTTGCTCTAAAAAACAAGGAATTTCTGCCTTTTTGCCCAAAAATAAGAAGAATGCATACCTTTTTGCCATAAAAAGGAAATTTCTTCATTTTTGCTCCAAAATAAGGGGAATTTCTGCTTTTTTGCCTCCAAATAAGTGGAATTTTTGTCTTTTTCTCCCAAAACAAAGGGAATTTCTGTCTTTTTTGCCCCAAAATTAAGAAAATTTCTGACTTATTACCCTGAAATAAATGAAATTTCTGAAATTTTGCCCCAAAATAAGGGAAATTTCTGCATTTTTGCCCCTAAAGAAGGGGAATTTCAGCCTTTTTACCTCAAAATAAGAAGAATTTCTGCATTTTTGCCCCAAAATATTGGAAATTTCTGCCTTTTTGCCCCAAAACAAAAAAATTTCTGCTTTTTTTTCTGAAATAAGTGAAATTTCTGCAATTTTGCCCCAAAATAAGTGAAAATTCTGAGTTTTGCTCCCAAATAAGGAGAATTTCTGTATTTTTGTTCCAATATATAGGGAATTTCTGCCTTTTGCCCCACAATTAAAGGAATTTCTGCAATTTTGCTGTAAAATACGGGGATTTTCTGCCTTTTTGCCTGAAAATAAAAAGAATGCATATCTTTTTGCCATAAAAAAGGGAAATTTCTTCCTTTTTTCTCCAAAATAAGGGGAATTTCTGCTTTTTTGGCTCTAAATAAGTGGAATTTCTGTTTTTTTCCCCCAAAACAAAGGGAATTTCTTCTTTTTTGCCCCAAAATAAGGAAAATTTCTGACTTATTACCCTGAAAGAAGTGAAATTTCTGCAATTTTGCCCCAATATGAGGAAAATTTCTGCCTTTTTGTCCCCAAATAAGGGGAATTTCAGCCTTTTTAACTCAAAATAATAGGATTTTCTGCATTTTTGCCTCAAAATATGGGAAATTTCTGCCTTTTTGACCCAAAATGAGAACAATTTCTGCAATTTTCTACCAAAATTAAAGAAATTTCTGCCTTTTTGCCCCAAAATCAGAAAATTTCTGCTTTTTTTCTGAAATACGTTAAATTTCTGCAATTTTGCCCTAAAATAAGTGAAATTTCTGAGTTTTGCCCCAAAATAAAGAGAATTTCTGTCTTTTTGCCCCAACATATAGGGAATTTCTGCCTTTTGGCCCACAATTAGGGGGATTTCTGCAATTTTGCTCCAAAAAACGAAAAATTTCTGTCTTTTTGCCCGAAAATAAGAAGAATGCATACCTTTTTGCCATCAAAAAAGGAAATTTCTTCATTTTTGCTCCAAAATAAGGGGAATTTCTGCTTTTTTGCCTCTAAATAAGTGGAATTTCTGTCTTTTTACCCCAATACAAAGGGAATTTCTGTATTTTTACACCAAAATAAAGATAATTTCTGACTTATTATTCTGAATTAAGTGAAATTTCTGCAATTTTGCCCCAAAATAAGGGAAATTTCTGCCTTTTTGCCCCCAAATAAGGGGAATTTCAGCATTTTTACCACAAAATAAGGGGAATTTCTGCATTTTTGCCGCAAAATATGGGAAATGTCTGCCTTTTTGACCCAAAATAAGGAAAATTTCTGCAATTTTGTACCAAAATAAAAGAAATATCTGCCTTTTTGCTCCAAAATTAGAAAATTTCTGCTTTTTTTTTTCGGAAATAAGTGAAATTTCTGCAATTTTGCCCCAAAATAATTGAAATTTCTAAGTTTTGCCCCAAAATAAAGGCAATTTCTGCCTTTTTGCCACCAAATAAGGGGAAGTTCAGCATTTTTACCTTAAAATAAGGGGAATTTCTGCATTTTTGCCCCAAAATATGAGAAATTTCTGCCTTTTTCCCAAAATAAGAAAAATTTCTGCAATTTTGTACCAAAATAAAAGAAATTTCTGCCTTTTTGCCCTCAAATAAAGGGAATTTCAGCCTTTATACCTCAAAATAAGAGGAATTTCTGCATTTTTGCCCCAAAATATGGGAAATTTCTGCCATTTTGCCCCAAAATAAGAAAAATTTCTGCAATTTTGTACCAAAATAGAAGAAATTTCTGCATTTTTCCCCAAAATAAGTGAAATTTCTGCTTTTTTTCTGAAATAAGTGAAATTTCTGCAATTTTGCCCCAAAATAAGTGAAAATTCTGAGTTTTGCCCCAAAATAAGGAGAATTTCTCTATTTTTACCCTAATATATAGGGAATTTCTGCCTTTTTGTACCACAATTGAAGGAATTTCTGCAATTTTGCTCCCAATATGGGGAATTTCTGCCTTTTTGCCTGAAAATAAGAAAAATGCATACCTTTTTGCCATAAAAAAGGAAAATTTCTTCATTTTTGCTCCAAAATAAGGGGAATTTCTGCTTTTCTGCCTCTAAATAAGTGGAATTTCTGTCTATTTCCCCCAAAACAAAGGGAATTCCTGTCTTTTTAGCCCCAAAATAAGGAAAATTTCTGACTTATTACCCTGAAATAAGAGAAATTTCTGCAATTTTTCCCCAAAATGAGGGAAATTTCTGCCTTTTTACCACAAATAAGAAAATATCAGCCTTTTTACCTTAAAGTAAAAAAAATTTCTGCATTTTTGCCCCAAAATATGGGAAATTTCTGCCCTTTTGCCCCAAAATAAGAACAAATTCTGCAATTTTGTACCTAAATAAAAGAAATTTCTGACTTTTTGCCTCAAAAAAGAAAATTTCTGCTTTTTTTTCTGAAATAAGTGAAATTTATGCAATTTTGCCCCAAAATATGTGAAATTTCTGCAATTTTGCCCCAAAATAAGGGAAATTTCTGAGTTTTGCCCCAAAATAAGGAGAATTTCTGTCTTTTTGCCCCAACATATAAAGAATTTTGGCCTTTTTGCCCCACAATTAGGGGAATTTCTTCAATTTTGCTCCAAAATACGGGGAATTTCTGCCTGTTTGCCCGAAAACAAGAAGAATGCATACCTTTTTGCCAAAAAAAGGGAAATTTCTTCATTTTTGCTCCAAAATAAGAGGAATTTCTGCTTTTTTGCCTCTAAATAAGTGGAATTTCTGTTTTTTTCCTCCAAAACAAATGGAATTTCTGACTTTTTTGCCCCAAAATAAGGAAAATTTCTGACTTATTACCCTGAAATAAGTGAAATTTCTGCTATTTTGCCCCTAAATAAGGGAAATTTCTGCCATTTTGCCCCCAAATAAAGGGAATTTCAGCCTTTTTACCTCAAAATAAGGGGAATTTCTGCATTTTTGCCCCAAAATATGGGAAATTTCTGCCTTTTTGCCCCAAAATAAGAACAAATTCTGCAATTTTGTACCAAAATAAAAGAAATTTCTGCCTTTTTGCCCCAAAATAAGTGAAATTTCTGCTTTTTTCTGAAATAAGTGAAATTTCTGCAATTTTGCCCTAAAATATGTGAAATTTCTGCAATTTTGCTCCAAAATACGGGGATTTTCTGCCTTTTTGCCCGAAAATAAAAAGAATGAATATCTTTTTGCCATAAAAAAGGGAAATTTCTTCATTTTTGCTCCAAAATAAGGGGAATTTCTGCTTTTTTGGTCTAAATAAGTGGAATTTCTGTTTTTTCCCCCAAAACAAAGGGAATTTCTGTCTTTTTTGCCCCAAAATAAGGAAAATTTCTGAATTATTATTCTGAAATAAGTGAAATTTCTGCAATTTTGCCCCAAAATAAGGGAAATTTCTGCCTTTTTGCCCCCAAATAAGGGGAATTTCAGCATTTTTACCTCAAAATAAGGGGAATTTCTGCATTTTTGCCCCAAAATATGGGAAATGTCTGCCTTCTTGCCCCAAAATAAGGAAAATTTCTGCAGTTTTGTACCAAAATAAAAGAAATATCTGCCTTTTTGCCCCAAAATTAGAAAATTTCTGCTTTTTTTTCAGAAATAAGTGAAATTTCTGCAATTTTGCCCCAAAATAATTGAAATTTCTAAGTTTTGCCCCAAAATAAAGGAAATTTCTGCCTTTTTGCCCCCAAATAAGGGGAAGTTCAGCATTTTTACCTTAAAATAAGGGGAATTTCTGCATTTTTGCCCCAAAATATGAGAAATTTCTGCCTTTTTCCCAAAATAAGAAAAATTTCTGCAATTTTTTAACAAAATAAAAGAAATTTCTGCCTTTTTGCCCCAAAATAAGAAAATTTCTGCTTTTTTTCTGAAATAAGTGAAATTTCTGCAATTTTGCCCCAAAATAAGTGAAATTTCTGAGTGTTGCCCCAAAATAAGGAGAATTTCTGTCTTTTTGCCCCAACATATAGGGAATTTCTGCCTTTTTGCCCCACAATTAGGGGAATTTCTGCAATTTTGCTCCAAAATACGGGGAATTTCTGCCTTTTTGCCCGAAAATAAGAAGAATGCATACCTTTTTGCCTTAAAAAAGGGAAATTTCTTTATTTTTGCTCCAAAATAAGGGGAATTTCTGTTTTTTTGCTTGTAAATAAGTGGAATTTCTGTTTTTTTACCCCAAAGCAAAGGGAATTTCTGTCTTTTTTTGCCCCAAAATAAGGAAAATTTCTGACTTATTACCCTGAAATAAGTGAAATTTCTGCAATTTTGCCCCTAAATAAGGGAAATTTCTGCCTTTTTGCCCTCAAATATAGGGAATTTCAGCCTTTATACCTCAAAATAAGAGGAATTTCTGCATTTTTGCCCCAAAATATTGGAAATTTCTGCCTTTTTGCCCCAAAATAAGAAAAATTTCTGCAATTTTGTACCAAAATAAAAGAAATTTCTGCCTTTTTGCCCCAAAATAAGTGAAATTTCTGCTTTTTTTCTGAAATAAGTGAAATTTCTGCAATTTTGCCCCAAAATAAGTGAAAATTCTGAGTTTTGCCCCAAAATAAGGAGAATTTCTCTATTTTTGCCCTAATATATAGGAAATTTCTGCCTTTTAGTCCCACAATTGAAGGAATTTCTGCAATTTTGCTCCCAATACGGGGAATTTCTGCCTTTTTGCCTGAAAATAAGAAAAATGCATACCTTTTTGCCATAAAAAAGGAAAATTTCTTCATTTTTGCTCCAAAATAAAAAAAATTTCTGCTTTTCTGCCTCTAAATAAGTGGAATTTCTGTCTTTTTCCCCCAAAACAAAGGGAATTTCTGTCTTTTTTGCCCCAAAATAAGGAAAATTTCTGACTTATTACCCTGAAATAAGTGAAATTTCTGCAATTTTGCCCCAAAATGAGAGAAATTTCTGCCTTTTTGCCCCAATATGAGAAAATTTCTGCTTTTTTCTGAAATAAGTGAAATTTCTGCAATTTTGCCCTAAAATAAGTGAAATTTCTGAGTTTTGCCCCAAAATAAGGAGAATTTCTGTCTTTTTGCCCCAACATATAGGGAATTTCTGCCTTTTTGGCCCACAATTAGGGGGATTTCTGCAATTTTGTTCCAAAAAACGGGGAATTTCTGTCTTTTTGCCCGAAAATAAGAAGAATGCATACCTTTTTGCCTTTGAAAAGGAAAATTTCTTCATTTTTGCTCCAAAATAAGGGGAATTTCTGCTTTTTTGCCTCTAAATAAGTGGAATTTGTGTCTTTTTCCCCCAAAACAAAGGGAATTTCTGTATTTTTGAACCAAAATAAAGATAATTTCTGACTTATTATTCTGAAATAAGTGAAATTTCTGCAATTTTGCCCCAAAATAAGGGAAATTTCTGCCTTTTTGCCCCCAAATAAGGGGAAGTTCAGCATTTTTACCTTAAAATAAGGGGAATTTCTGCATTTTTGCCCCAAAATATGAGAAATTTCTGCCTTTTTCCCAAAATAAAAAAAAATTTCTGCAATTTTGTAACAAAATAAAAGAAATTTCTGCCTTTTTGACCCAAAATAAGAAAATTTCTGCTTTTTTTCTGAAATAAGTGAAATTTCTGCAATTTTGCCCCAAAATAAGTGAAATTTCTGAGTGTTGCCCCAAAATAAGGAGAATTTCTGTCTTTTTGCCCCAACATATAGGGAATTTCTGCCTTTTTGCCCCACAATTAGGGGAATTTCTGCAATTTTGCTCCAAAATACGGGGAATTTCTGCCTTTTTGCCCGAAAATAAGAAGAATGCATACATTTTTGCCATAAAAAAGGGAAATTTCTTTATTTTTGCTCCAAAATAAGGGAAATTTCTGCTTTTTTGCTTGTAAATAAGTGGAATTTCTGTTTTTTTACCCCAAAGCAAAGGGAATTTCTGTCTTTTTTGCCCCCAAATAAGGAAAATTTCTGACTTATTACCCTGAAATAAGTGAAATTTCTGCAATTTTGCCCCTAAATAAGGGAAATTTCTGCCTTTTTGCCCTCAAATATAGGGAATTTCAGCCTTTATACCTCAAAATAAGAGGAATTTCTGCATTTTTGCCCCAAAATATGGGAAATTTCTGCCTTTTTGCCCCAAAATAAGAAAAATTTCTGCAATTTTGTACCAAAATAAAAGAAATTTCTGCCTTTTTGCCCCAAAATAAGTGAAATTTCTGCTTTTTTTCTGAAATAAGTGAAATTTCTGCAATTTTGCCCCAAAATAAGTGAAAATTCTGAGTTTTGCCCCAAAATAAGGAGAATTTATCTATTTTTGCCCTAATATATAGGAAATTTCTGACTTTTAGTCCCACAATTGAAGGAATTTCTGCAATTTTGCTCCCAATACGGGGAACTTCTGCCTTTTTGCCTGAAAATAAGAAAAATGCATACCTTTTTGCCATAAAAAAGGAAAATTTCTTCATTTTTGCTCCAAAATAAGAAAAATTTCTGCTTTTTTGCCTCTAAATAAGTGGAATTTCTGTCTTTTTCCCCCAAAACAAAGGGAATTTCTGTCTTTTTTGCCCCAAAATAAGGAAAATTTCTGACTTATTACCCTGAAATAAGTGAAATTTCTGCAATTTTGCCCCAAAATGAGGAAAATTTCTGCCTTTTTGCCCCCAAATAAAAGAAATTTCTGAGTTTTTGCCCCAAAATAAGAACAATTTCTGCAATTTTGTACCAAAATAAAAGAAATATCTGACTTTTTGCCCCAATAAAGAAAAGTTCTGCTTTTTTTTACTGACATAAGTGAAATTTCTGCAATTTTGCCCCAAAATAAGTGAAATTTCTGCAATTTCGCCCCAAAATAAGAGAAATTTCTGGAATTTTGCCCCAAAATAAGTGGAATTTCTGAGTTTTGCCCCAAAATAAGTGAAATTTCTGTCTTTTTGCTCCAACATATAGGGAATTTCTGCCTTTTTGCCCCACAATTAGGGGAATTTCTGCAATTTTGCTCCAAAACAGAGGGAATTTCTGACTTTTTGCCCGAAAAATAAGAAGAATGCATACCTTTTTGCCATAAAAAAGGGAAATTTCTTCATTTTTGCTCCAAAATAAGAGGAATTTCTGCTTTTTTGCCTCTTAGTGGAATTTCTGTCTTTTTCCCCCAAAATAAAAGGAATTTATGTCTTTTTTACCCCAAAATAAAAAATTTTTTAATTTATTACCCTGAAGTAAGTGAAATTTCTGCAATTTTGCCCCAAAATAAGGGAAATTTCTGCCTTTTGCCCCCAAATAAAAAGAATTTCTGCATTTTTGCCTCTTAATAAGTGGAATTTCTGTCTTTTTCCCCCAATACAAAGGGAATTTCTGTCTTTTTTGCCCCAAAATAAGGAAAATTTCTGACTTGTTTCCCAGAAGTAAGTGAAATTTCTGCAATTTTGCCCCAAAATAAGGGAATTTTCTGCCTTTTTCCCCGAAATAAGAGGAATTTCAGCCTTTTTACCTCAAAATAAGGGGAATTTCTGCATTTTTGCCACAAAATATTTGGAATTTCTGCCTTTTTGCCTAAAATAAGGAAAACTTCTGCCTTTTTTCCTGAAATAAGTGAAATTTCTGCAATTTTGCCTTAAAATAAAAGAAATTTCTGCAATTTTTCCCCATAATAAAGGAATTTTCTGCAATTTTGCCCCAAAAGAAAGGGAATTTCTGTTTTTTGTCCCCAAATAAGGGAAATTTCTGCAATTTTGCCCTAAAATAAGGGAAATTTCTGCCTTTTGCCCCCAAATAATGGGAATTTCTGCATTTTTGCCCCAAAATAAAGAAAATTACTGCCTGTTTTACCCCAAATTAGGTGAATTTCTGCAATTTTGCTCCAAAATACGAGGATTTTCTTCCTATTTCGCCGAAAATAAACGGAATTTCTGCCATTTTGCCGCGAAATAAGTGAAATTTCTGCAGTTTTACCCCAAAATAAGGGGAAGTTCTGCGTTTTTGCCCAAAAATTAGGGGAATTTCTGCAATTTTGCTCCAAAATACGGGGAATTTCTGCCTTTTTTCCCCAATAATAAAGGGAATGTATATCTTTTAGCCATAAAAAAGGGAAATTTTTTCATTTTTATCCCAAAATAAGGGAATTTTCTGCCTTTTTGACTCAAAAGAAGTGCAATTTCTCCATTTTCCCCAAAAATAAACCGAATTTCTGTCTTTTTGCCCCAAAATAAGGAGAATTTCTGACTTTTTGTCCTGAAATAAGTTAAATTTCTAAAATTTTTCCACAAAATAAGGGAAATGTCTGCTTTTTGCCCCAAAATAACGGGATTTTCTGACTTTTTGCCACAAAATAAGGGGAATTTCAAAATTTTTACCTCAAAATAAGGGGAATTTCAGCAATTTTGCCCCACAATATGTGAAATTTCTGCAATTTTGCCCCACAATAAGTGAAATTTCTGAGTTTTGTCTCATAATAAAAAGAATTTCTGTCTTTTTGCCCCAACATATAGGGAATTTCTGCCTTTTTGCCCCACAATTAGGGGAATTTCTGCAATTTTGCTCCAAAATACGGGGAATTTCTGCCTTTTTGCCCGAAAATAAGAAGAATGCATACCTTTTTGCCATAAAAAAGAAAAATTTCTTCATTTTTGCTCCAAAATAAGGGGAATTTCTGCTTTTTTGCCTCTTAATAAGTGGAATTTATGTCTTTTTCCTCCAATACAAAGGGAATTTCTGTCTTTTTTGCCCCAAAATAAGGAAAATTTCTGACTTGTTACCCAGAAGTAAGTGAAATTTCTGCAATTTTGCCCCAAAATAAGGGAAATTTCTGCCTTTTTTCCCCGAAATAAGGGGAATTTAAGCCTTTTTTCCTCAAAATAAGAGGAATTTCCTCATTTTTGCCACAAAATATTTGGAATTTCTGAGTTTTTGCCCCCAAATAAGGAAAACTTCTGCCTTTTTTCCTGAAATAAGTGAAATTTCTGCAATTTTGCCTTAAAATAAGTGAAAATTCTGTGTTTTGCCTCCAAATAAGGAGAATTTCTGTATTTTTGCCCCAATATATAGGGAATTTCTGCCTTTTTTGCCCCACAATTAAAGGAATTTCTGCAATTTAGCTCCAAAATATGGGGATTTTCTGCCTTTTTGCCCGAAAATAAAAAGAATGCATATCTTTTTGCCATAAACAAGGGAAATTTCTTCATTTTTGCCCCAAAATGAGGAAAATTTCTGCCTTTTTGTCCCCAAATAAGGGGAATTTCAGCTTTTTTAACTCAAAATAATAGGATTTTCTGCATTTTTGCCCCAAAATATGGGAAATTTCTGCCTTTTTGACCCAAAATGAGAACAATTTCTGCAATTTTCTACCAAAATAAAAGAAATTTCTGCCTTTTTGCCCCAAAATAAGAAAATTTCTGCTTTTTTTCTGAAATAAGTGAAATTTCTGCAATTTTGCCCTAAAATAAGTGAAATTTCTGAGTTTTGCCCCAAAATAAGTGAAATTTCTGTCTTTTTGCCCCAACATATAGGGAATTTCTGCCTTTTTGGCCCACAATTAGAGGGATTTCTGCAATTTTGCTCCAAAAAACGGGGAATTTCTGTCTTTTTGCCCGAAAATAAGAAGAATGCATACCTTTTTGCCATCGAAAAGGGAAATTTTTTCATTATTGCTCCTAAATAAGGGGAATTTCTGCTTTTTTGCCTCTAAATAAGTGGAATTTCTGTCTTTTTCCCCCAAAACAAAGGGAATTTCTGTATTTTTGTACCAAAATAAAGATAATTTCTGACTTATTATTCTGAAATAAGTGAAATTTCTGCAATTTTGTCCCAAAATAAAAGAAATTTCTGCCTTTTTGCCCCCAAATAAGGGGAATTTCAGCCTTTTTACCTCAAAATAAGGGGAATTTCTGGGTTTTTGCCCCAAAATATGGGAAATGTCTGCCTTTTTGCCCCAAAATAAGGAAAATTTCTGCAATTTTGTACCAAAATAAAAGAAATATCTGCTTTTTTGCCCCAAAATTAGAAAATTTCTGCTTTTTTTTCGGAAATAAGTGAAATTTCTGCAATTTTGCCCCAAAATAATTGAAATTTCTAAGTTTTGCCCCAAAATAAAGGAAATTTCTGCCTTTTTGCCCCCAAATAAGGGGAAGTTCAGCATTTTTACCTTAAAATAAGGGGAATTTCTGCATTTTTGCCCCAAAATATGAGAAATTTCTTCCTTTTTCCCAAAATAAGAAAAATTTTTGCAATTTTGTACCAAAATAAAAGAAATTTCTGCCTTTTTGCCCCAAAATAAGAAAATTTCTGCTTTTTTTCTGAAATAAGTGAAATTTCTGCAATTTTGCCCCAAAGTAAGTGAAATTTCTGAGTGTTGCCCCAAAATAAGGAGAATTTCTGTCTTTTTGCCCCAACATATAGGGAATTTCTGCCTTTTTGCCCCACAATTAGGGGAATTTCTGAAATTTTGCTCCAAAATACGGGGAATTTCTGCCTTTTTGTCCGAAAATAAGAAGAATGCATACCTTTTTGCCATAAAAAAGGGAAATTTCTTTATTTTTGCTCCAAAATAAGGGGAATTTCTGCTTTTTTGCTTGTAAATAAGTGGAATTTCTGTTTTTTTACCCCAAAGCAAAGGGAATTTCTGTCTTTTTTGCCCCAAAATAAGGAAAATTTCTGACTTATTACCCTGAAATAAGTGAAATTTCTTCAATTTTGCCCCTAAATATGGGAAATTTCTGCCTTTTTGCCCTCAAATAAAGGGATTTTCAGCCTTTATACCTCAAAATAAGAGGAATTTCTGCATTTTTGCCCCAAAATATGGGAAATTTCTGCCTTTTTGCCCCAAAATAAGAAAAATTTCTGCAATTTTGTACCAAAATAAAAGAAATTTCTGCCTTTTTGCCCCAAAATAAGTGAAATTTCTGCTTTTTTTCTGAAATAATGAAATTTCTGCAATTTTGCCCCAAAATAAGTGAAAAATCTGAGTTTTGCCCCAAAATAAGGAGAATTTCTCTATTTTTGCCCTAATATATAGGGAATTTCTGCCTTTTAGTCCCACAATTGAAAGAATTTCTGCAATTTTGCTCCCAATATGGGGAATTTCTGTCTTTTTGCCCGAAAATAAGAAAAATGCATACCTTTTTGCCATAAAAAAGGAAAATTTCTTCATTTTTGCTCCAAAATAAGGGGAATATCTGCTTTTTTGCCTCTAAATAAGTGGAATTTCTTTCTTTTTCCCCCAAAACAAAGGGAATTTCTGTCTTTTTTGCCCCAAAATAAGGAAAATTTCTGACTTATTACCCTGAAATAAGTGAAATTTCTGCAATTTTGCCTCAAAATGAGGAAAATTTCTGCCTATTTGCTCCCAAATAAAAGAAATTTCAGCCTTTTTACCACAAAATAAGGGGAATTTCTGCATTTTTGCCCCAAAATATGGGAAATTTCTGCGTTTTTGCCCCCAAATAAGAACAATTTCTGCAATTTTGTACCAAAATAAAAGAAATATCTGACTTTTTGCCACAAAAAAGAAAAGTTCTGCTTTTTTTTACTGACATAAGTGAAATTTCTGCAATTTTGCCTCAAAATAAGTGAAATTTCTGCAATTTCACCCCAAAATAAGAGAAATTTCTGGAATTTTGCCCCAAAATAAGTGGAATTTCTGAGTTTTGCCCCAAAATAAGTGAAATTTCTGTCTTTTTGCCCCAACATATAGGGAATTTCTGCCTTTTTGCCCCACAATTAGGGGAATTTCTGCAATTTTGCGCCAAAAGAGAGGGAATTTCTGACTTTTTGCCCGAAAAATAAGAAGAATGCATACCTTTTTGCCATAAAAAAGGGAAATTTCTTCATTTTTGCTCCAAAATAAGGGGAATTTCTGCTTTTTTGCCTCTTAATAAGTGGAATTTCTGTCTTTTTCCCCCAAAACAAAGGGAATTTATGTATTTTTTGCCCCAAAATAAGGAAAATTTCTGACTTATTACCCTGAAGTAAGTGAAATTTCTGCAATTTTGCCCCAAAATAAGTGAAATTTCTGAGTGTTGCCCCAAAATAAGGAAAATTTCTGTCTTTTTGCCCCAACATATAGGAAATTTCTGCCTTTTTGCCCCACAATTAGGGGAATTTCTGCAATTTTGCTCCAAAATACGGGGAATTTCTGCCTTTTTGTCCGAAAATAAGAAGAATGCATACCTTTTTGCCATAAAAAAGGGAAATTTCTTTATTTTTGCTCCAAAATAAGGGGAATTTCTGCTTTTTTGCTTGTAAATAAGTGAAATTTCTGTTTTTTTACCCCAAAGCAAAGGGAATTTCTGTCTTTTTTGCCCCAAAATAAGGAAAATTTCTGACTTATTACCCTGAAATAAGTGAAATTTCTTCAATTTTGCCCCTAAATAAGGGAAATTTCTGCCTTTTTGCCCTCAAATATAGGGATTTTCAGCCTTTATACCTCAAAATAAGAGGAATTTCTGCATTTTTGCCCCAAAATATGGGAAATTTCTGCCTTTTTGCCCCAAAATAAGAAAAATTTCTGCAATTTTGTACCAAAATAAAAGAAATTTCTGCCTTTTTGCCCCAAAATAAGTGAAATTTCTGCTTTTTTTCTGAAATAAATGAAATTTCTGCAATTTTGCCCCCAAATAAGTGAAAATTCTGCTTTTTTTCTGAAATAAATGAAATTTCTGCAATTTTGCCCCAAAATAAGTGAAAATTCTGAGTTTTGCCCCAAAATAAGGAGAATTTCTCTATTTTTGCCCTAATATATAGGGAATTTCTGCCTTTTTGTACCACAATTGAAGGAATTTCTGCAATTTTGCTCCCAATACGGGGAATTTCTGCCTTTTTGCCTGAAAATAAGAAAAATGCATACCTTTTTGCCATAAAAAAGGAAAATTTCTTCATTTTTGCTCCAAAATAAGGGGAATTTCTGCATTTTTGCCTCTTAATAAGTGGAATTTCTGTCTTTTTCCCCCAAAACAAAGGGAATTTCTGTCTTTTTTGCCCCAAAATAAGGAAAATTTCTGACTTATTACCCTGAAATAAGTGAAATTTCTGCAATTTTGCCCCAAAATGAGGAAAATTTCTGCCTTTTTGCCCCCAAATTAAAGAAATTTCAGCCTTTTTACCACAAAATAAGGGGAATTTCTGCATTTTTGCCCCAAAATGTGGGAAATTTCTGCGTTTATGCCCCCAAATAAGAACAATTTCTGCAATTTTGTACCAAAATAAAAGAAATATCTGACTTTTTGCCCCAAAAAAGAAAAGTTCTGCTTTTTTTTACTGACATAAGTGAAATTTCTGCAATTTTGCCCCAAAATAAGTGAAATTTCTGCAATTTCGCCCCAAAATAAGAGAAATTTCTGGAATTTTGCCCCAAAATAAGTGGAATTTCTGAGTTTTGCCCCAAAATAAGTGAAATTTCTGTCTTTTTGCCCCAACATATAGGGAATTTCTGCCTTTTTGCCCCACAATTAGGGGAATTTCTGCAATTTTGCTCCAAAAGAGAGGGAATTTCTGACTTTTTGCCCGAAAAATAAGAAGAATGCATACCTTTTTGCCATAAAAAAGGGAAATTTCTTCATTTTTGCTCCAAAATAAGGGGAATTTCTGCTTTTTTGCCTCTTAATAAGTGGAATTTCTGTCTTTTTCCCCCAAAACAAAGGGAATTTATGTCTTTTTTGCCCCAAAATAAGAAAAAATTTCTGACTTATTACCCTGAAGTAAGTGAAATTTCTGCAATTTTGCCCCAAAAATAAGTGAAATTTCTGAGTGTTGCCCCAAAATAAGGAAAATTTCTGTCTTTTTGCCCCAACATATAGGGAATTTCTGCCTTTTTGCCCCACAATTAGGGGAATTTCTGCAATTTTGCTCCAAAATACGGGGAATTTCTGCCTTTTTGTCCGAAAATAAGAAGAATGCATACCTTTTTGCCATAAAAAAGGGAAATTTCTTTATTTTTGCTCCAAAATAAGGGGAATTTCTGCTTTTTTGCTTGTAAATAAGTGGAATTTCTGTTTTTTTACCCCAAAGCAAAGGGAATTTCTGTTTTTTTGCCCCAAAATAAGGAAAATTTCTGACTTATTACCCTGAAATAAGTGAAATTTCTTTAATTTTGCCCCTAAATAAGGGAAATTTCTGCCTTTTTGCCCTCAAATAAAGGGATTTTCAGCCTTTATACCTCAAAATAAGAGGAATTTCTGCATTTTTTCCCCAAAATATGGGAAATTTCTGCCTTTTTGCTCCAAAATAAGAAAAATTTCTGCAATTTTGTACCAAAATAAAAGAAATTTCTGTTTTTTTGCCCCAAAATAAGTGAAATTTCTGCTTTTTTTCTGAAATAAATGAAATTTCTGCAATTTTGCCCCAAAATAAGTGAAAATTCTGAGTTTTGCCCCAAAATAAGGAGAATTTCTCTATTTTTGCCCTAATATATAGGGAATTTCTGCCTTTTTGTCCCACAATTGAAGGAATTTCTGCAATTTTGCTCCCAATACGGGGAATTTCTGCCTTTTTGCCTGAAAATAAGAAAAATGCATAGCTTTTTGCCATAAAAAAGGAAAATTTCTTCATTTTTGCTCCAAAATAAGGGGAATTTCTGCATTTTTGCCTCTTAATAAGTGGAATTTCTGTCTTTTTCCCCCAAAACAAAGGGAATTTCTGTCTTTTTTGCCCCAAAATAAGGAAAATTTCTGACTTATTACCCTGAAATAAGTGAAATTTCTGCAATTTTGCCCCAAAATGAGGAAAATTTCTGCCTTTTTGCCCCCAAATTAAAGAAATTTCAGCCTTTTTACCACAAAATAAGGGGAATTTCTGCATTTTTGCCCCAAAATGTGGGAAATTTCTGCGTTTTTGCCCCCAAATAAGAACAATTTCTGCAATTTTGTACCAAAATAAAAGAAATATCTGACTTTTTGCCACAAAAAAGAAAAGTTCTGCTTTTTTTTACTGACATAAGTGAAATTTCTGCAATTTTGCCCCAAAATAAGTGAAATTTCTGCAATTTCGCCCCAAAATAAGAGAAATTTCTGGAATTTTGCCCCAAAATAAGTGGAATTTCTGAGTTTTGCCCCAAAATAAGTGAAATTTCTGTCTTTTTGCCCCAACATATAGGGAATTTCTGCCTTTTTGCCCCACAATTAGGGGAATTTCTGCAATTTTGCTCCAAAAGAGAGGGAATTTCTGACTTTTTGCCCGAAAAATAAGAAGAATGCATACCTTTTTGCCATAAAAAAGGGAAATTTCTTCATTTTTGCTCCAAAATAAGGGGAATTTCTGCTTTTTTGCCTCTTAATAAGTGGAATTTCTGTCTTTTTCCCCCAAAACAAAGGGAATTTATGTCTTTTTTGCCCCAAAATAAGGAAAATTTCTGACTTATTACCCTGAAGTAAGTGAAATTTCTGCAATTTTGCCCCAAAATAAGTGAAATTTCTGAGTGTTGCCCCAAAATAAGGAAAATTTCTGTCTTTTTGCCCCTACATATAGGAAATTTCTGCCTTTTTGCCCCACAATTAGGGGAATTTCTGCAATTTTGCTCCAAAATACGGGGAATTTCTGCCTTTTTGTCCGAAAATAAGAAGAATGCATACCTTTTTGCCATAAAAAAGGGAAATTTCTTTATTTTTGCTCCAAATAAGGGGAATTTCTGCTTTTTTGCTTGTAAATAAGTGGAATTTCTGTTTTTTTACCCCAAAGCAAAGGGAATTTCTGTCTTTTTTGCCCCAAAATAAGGAAAATTTCTGACTTATTACCCTGAAATAAGTGAAATTTCTTCAATTTTGTCCCTAAATAAGGGAAATTTCTGCCTTTTTGCCCTCAAATAAAGGGATTTTCAGCCTTTATACCTCAAAATAAGAGGAATTTCTGCATTTTTGCCCCAAAATATGGGAAATTTCTGCCTTTTTGCCCCAAAATAAGAAAAATTTCTGCAATTTTCTACCAAAATAAAAGAAATTTCTGCCTTTTTGCCCCAAAATAAGTGAAATTTCTGCTTTTTTTCTGAAATAATGAAATTTCTGCAATTTTGCCCCAAAATAAGTGAAAAATCTGAGTTTTGCCCCAAAATAAGGAGAATTTCTCTATTTTTGCCCTAATATATAGGGAATTTCTGCCTTTTAGTCCCACAATTGAAAGAATTTCTGCAATTTTGCTCCCAATACGGGGAATTTCTGCCTTTTTGCCCGAAAATAAGAAAAATGCATACCTTTTTGCCATAAAAAAGGAAAATTTCTTCATTTTTGCTTCAAAATAAGGGGATATTCTGCTTTTTTGCCTCTAAATAAGTGGAATTTCTGTCTTTTTCCCCCAAAACAAAGGGAATTTCTGTCTTTTTTGCCCCAAAATAAGGAAAATTTCTGACTTATTACCCTGAAATAAGTGAAATTTCTTCAATTTTGTCCCTAAATAAGGGAAATTTCTGCCTTTTTGCCCTCAAATAAAGGGATTTTCAGCCTTTATACCTCAAAATAAGAGGAATTTCTGCATTTTTGCCCCAAAATATGGGAAATTTCTGCGTTTTTGCCCCCAAATAAGAACAATTTCTGCAATTTTGTACCAAAATAAAAGAAATATCTGACTTTTTGCCCCAATAAAGAAAAGTTCTGCTTTTTTTTACTGACATAAGTGAAATTTCTGCAATTTTGCCCCAAAATAAGTGAAATTTCTGCAATTTCACCCCAAAATAAGAGAAATTTCTGGAATTTTGCCCCAAAATAAGTGGAATTTCTGAGTTTTGCCCCAAAATAAGTGAAATTTCTGTCTTTTTGCCCCAACATATAGGGAATTTCTGCCTTTTTGCCCCACACTTAGGGGAATTTCTGCAATTTTGCTCCAAAAGAGAGGGAATTTCTGACTTTTTGCCCGAAAAATAAGAAGAATGCATACCTTTTTGCCATAAAAAAGGGAAATTTCTTCATTTTTGCTCCAAAATAAGGGGAATTTCTGCTTTTTTGCCTCTTAATAAGTGGAATTTTTGTCTTTTTCCCCCAAAACAAAGGGAATTTATGTCTTTTTTGCCCTAAAATAAGGAAAATTTCTGACTTATTACCCTGAAGTAAGTGAAATTTCTGCAATTTTGCCCCAAAATAAGGGAAATTTCTCCCTTTTGCCCCCAAATAAGGAGAATTTCTGCATTTTTGCCTCTTAATAAGTGGAATTTCTGTCTTTTTCCCCCAATACAAAGGGAATTTCTGTCTTTTTTGCCCCAAAATAAGGAAAATTTCTGACTTGTTTCCCAGAAGTAAGTGAAATTTCTGCAATTTTGCCCCAAAATAAGGGAAATTTCTGCCTTTTTTCCCCGAAATAAGGGGAATTTCAGCCTTTTTACCTCAAAATAAGGGGAATTTCTGCATTTTTGCCACAAAATATTTGGAATTTCTGCCTTTTTGCCCCAAAATAAGGAAAACTTCTGCCTTTTTTCCTTAAATAAGTGAAATTTCTGCAATTTTGCCTTAAAATAAAAGAAATTTCTGCAATTTTTCCCCATAATAAAGGAATTTTCTGCAATTTTGCCCCAAAAGAAAGGGAATTTCTGCTTTTTGTCCCCAAATAAGGGAAATTTCTGCAATTTTGCCCTAAAATAAGGGATATTTCTGCCTTTTGCCCCCAAATAAGGGGAATTTCTGCATTTTTGCCCCAAAATAAAGAAAATTACTGCATGTTTTACCCCAAATTAGGTGAATTTCTGCAATTTTGCTCCAAAATACGGGGATTTTCTGCCTATTTCGCCGAAAATAAACGGAATTTCTGCCATTTTGCCGCGAAATAAGTGAAATTTCTGCAGTTTTACCCCAAAATAAGGGGAAATTCTGCGTTTTTGCCCAAAAATTAGGGGAATTTCTGCAATTTTGCTCCAAAATACGGGGAATTTCTGCCTTTTTTCCCCAATAATAAAGGGAATGTATATCTTTTTGCCATAAAACAGCGAAATTTCTTCATTTTTACCCCAAAATAAGGGAAGTTTCCACCTTTTTTACTCAAAAGAAGTGCAATTTCTCCCTTTTCCCCAAAAATAAACCAAATTTCTGTCTTTTTGCCCCAAAATAGGGGAATTTCTGACTTTTTGCCCTGAAATAAGTTAAATTTCTAAAATTTTTCCCCAAAATAAGGGAAATGTCTGCTTTTTGCCCCAAATTAAGGGGAATTTCTGCCTTTTTGCCACAAAATAAGGGGAATTTCAGAATTTTTACCTCAAAATAAGGGGAATTTCAGCAATTTTGCCCCAAAATATGTGAAATTTCTGCAATTTTGCCCCAAAATAAGTGAAATTTCTGAGTTTTGTCTCATAATAAAAAGAATTTCTGTCTTTTTGCCCCAACATATAGGGAATTTCTGCTTTTTTGCCCCACAATTAGGGGAATTTCTGCAATTTTGCTCCAAAATACGGGGAATTTCTGCCTTTATGCCCGAAAATAAGAAGAATGCATACCTTTTTGCCATAAAAAAAATTTCTTCATTTTTGCTCCAAAATAAGGGGAATTTCTGCTTTTTTGCCTCTTAATAAGTGGAATTTCTGTCTTTTTCCTCCAATACAAAGGGAATTTCTGTCTTTTTTGCCCCAAAATAAGGAAAATTTCTGACTTGTTACCCAGAAGTAAGTGAAATTTCTGCAATTTTGCCCCAAAATAAGGGAAATTTCTGCCTTTTTTCCCCGAAATAAGGGGAATTTAAGCCTTTTTTCCTCAAAATAAGGGGAATTTCTGCATTTTTGCCACAAAATATTTGGAATTTCTGACATTTTGCCCCCAAATAAGGAAAACTTCTGCCTTTTTTCCTGAAATAAGTGAAATTTCTGCAATTTTGCCTTAAAATAAGTGAAAATTCTGCGTTTTGCCCCCAAATAAGGAGATTTTCTGTATTTTTGCCCCAATATATAGGGAATTTCTGCCTTTTTGCCCCACAATTAAAGGAATTTCTGCAATTTTGCTCCAAAATACGGGGATTTTCTGCCTTTTTGCCCGAAAATAAAAAGAATGCATATCTTTTTGCCATAAACAAGGGAAATTTCTTCATTTTTGCTCCAAAATAAGGGGAATTTCTGCTTTTTTGGCTCTAAATAAGTGGAATTTCTGTTTTTTTCCCCCAAAACAAAGGGAATTTCTGTCTCTTTTGCCCCAAAATAAGGAAAATTTCTGAATTATTAACCTGAAATAAGTGAAATTTCTGCAATTTTGCCCCAAAATGAGGAAAATTTCTGCCTTTTTGTCCCCAAATAAGGGGAATTTCAGCTTTTTTAACTCAAAATAATAGGATTTTCTGCATTTTTGCCCCAAAATATGGGAAATTTCTGCCTTTTTGACCCAAAATGAGAACAATTTCTGCAATTTTCTACCAAAATTAAAGAAATTTCTGCCTTTTTGCCCCAAAATAAGAAAATTTCTGCTTTTTTTCTGAAATAAGTGAAATTTCTGCAATTTTTCCCTAAAATAAGTGAAATTTCTGAGTTTTGCCCCAAAATAAGTGAAATTTCTGTATTTTGCCCCAACATATAGGGAATTTCTGCCTTTTTGGCCCACAATTAGGGGGATTTCTGCAATTTTGCTCCAAAAAAACGAGGAATTTCTGTCTTTTTGCCCGAAAATAAGAAGAATGCATACCTTTTTGCCATCGAAAAGGGAAATTTCTTCATTTTTGCTCCTAAATAAGGGGAATTTCTGCTTTTTTGCCTCTAAATAAGTGGAATTTCTGTCTTTTTCCCCCAAAACAAAGGGAATTTCTGTATTTTTGCACCAAAATAAAGATAATTTCTGACTTATTATTCTGAAATAAGTGAAATTTCTGCAATTTTGTCCCAAAATAAGGGAAATTTCTGCCTTTTTGCCCCCAAATGAGGGGAATTTCAGCCTTTTTACCTCAAAATAAGGGGAAATTCTGCGTTTTTGCCCCAAAATATGGGAAATGTCTGCCTTTTTGCCCCAAAATAAGGAAAATTTCTGCAATTTTGTACCAAAATAAAAGAAATATCTGCCTTTTTGCCCCAAAATTAGAAAATTTCTGCTTTTTTTTCGGAAATAAGTGAAATTTCTGCAATTTTGCCCCAAAATAATTGAAATTTCTAAGTTTTGCCCCAAAATAAAGGAAATTTCTGCCTTTTTGCCCCCAAATAAGGGGAAGTTCAGCATTTTTACCTTAAAATAAGGGGAATTTCTGCATTTTTGCCCCAAAATATGAGAAATTTCTGCCTTTTTCCCAAAATAAGAAAAATTTCTGCAATTTTGTACCAAAATAAAAGAAATTTCTGCTTTTTTGCCCCAAAATAAGAAAATTTCTGCTTTTTTTCTGAAATAAGTGAAATTTCTGCAATTTTGCCCCAAAGTAAGTGAAATTTCTGAGTGTTGCCCCAAAATAAGGAAAATTTCTGTCTTTTTGCCCCAACATATAGGGAATTTCTGCCTTTTTGCCCCACAATTAGGGGAATTTCTGCAATTTTGCTCCAAAATACGGGGAATTTCTGCCTTTTTGCCCGAAAATATGAAGAATGAATACCTTTTTGCCATAAAAAAGGGAAATTTCTTTATTTTTGCTCCAAAATAAGGGAAATTTCTGCTTTTCTGCTTGTAAATAAGTGGAATTTCTGTTTTTTTACCCCAAAGCAAAGGGAATTTCTGTCTTTTTTGCCCCAAAATAAGGAAAATTTCTGACTTATTACCCTGAAATAAGTGAAATTTCTGCAATTTTGCCCCTAAATAAGGGAAATTTCTGCATTTTTGCCCTCAAATAAAGGGATTTTCAGCCTTTATACCTCAAAATAAGAGGAATTTCCTCATTTTTGCCCAAAAATATGGGAAATTTCTGCCTTTTCCCCCAAAATAAGAAAAATTTCTGCAATTTTGTACCAAAATAAAAGAAATTTCTGCCTTTTTGCCCCAAAATAAGTGAAATTTCTGCTTTTTTTCTGAAATAAGTGAAATTTCTGCAATTTTGCCCCAAAATAATTGAAAATTCTGAGTTTTGCCACAAAATAAGGAGAATTTCTCTATTTTTGCCCTAATAAATAGGGATTTTCTGCCTTTTTTCCAACAATTGAAGGAATTTCTGCAATTTTGCTCCCAATACGGGGAATTTCTGCCTTTTTGCCTGAAAATAAGAAAAATGCATACCTTATTGCCATAAAAAAGGAAAATTTCTTCATTTTTGCTCCAAAATAAGGGGAATTTCTGCTTTTTTGTCTCTAAATAAGTGGAATTTCTGTCTTTTTCCCCCAAAACAAAGGGAATTTCTGTCTTTTTTGCCCCAAAATAAGGAAAATTTCTGACTTATTACCCTGAAATAAGTGAAATTTCTGCAATTTTGCCCCAAAATGAGGAAAATTTCTGCCTTTTTGCCCCCAAATAAAAGAAATTTCAGCCTTTTTACCACAAAATAAAAGGAATTTCTGCATTTTTCCCCCAAAATATGGGAAATTTCTGCGTTTTTGCCCCCAAATAAGAACAATTTCTGCAATTTTGTACCAAAATAAAAGAAATATCTGACTTTTTGCCCCAAAAAAGAAAAGTTCTGCTTTTTTTTACTGACATAAGTGAAATTTCTGCAATTTTGCCCCAAAATAAGTGAAATTTCTGCAATTTCGCCCCAAAATAAGAGAAATTTCTGGAATTTTGCCCCAAAATAAGTGGAATTTCTGTCTTTTTGACCCAACATATAGGGAATTTCTGCTTTTTGCCCCACAATTAGGGGAATTTCTGCAATTTTGCTCCAAAACAGAGGGAATTTCTGACTTTTTGCCCGAAAAATAAGAAGAATGCATACCTTTTTGCCATAAAAAAGGGAAATTTCTTCATTTTTGCTCCAAAATAAGGGGAATTTCTGATTTTGCCTCTTAATAAGTGGAATTTCTGTCTTTTTCCCCCAAAACAAAGGGAATTTATGTCTTTTTTGCCCCAAAATAAGGAAAATTTCTGACTTATTACCCTGAAGTAAGTGAAATTTCTGCAATTTTGCCCCAAAATAAGTGAAATTTCTGAGTGTTGCCCTAAAATAAGGAAAATTTCTGTCTTTTTGCCCCAACATATAGGGAATTTCTGCCTTTTTGCCCCACAATTAGGGGAATTTCTGCAATTTTGCTCCAAAATACGGGGAATTTCTGCCTTTTTGCCCGAAAATAAGAAGAATGCATACCTTTTTGCCATAAAAAAGGGAAATTTCTTTATTTTTGCTCCAAAATAAGGGGAATTTCTGTTTTTTTGCTTGTAAATAAGTGGAATTTCTGTTTTTTTACCCCAAAGCAAAGGGAATTTCTGTCTTTTTTGCCCCAAAATAAGGAAAATTTCTGACTTATTACCCTGAAATAAGTGAAATTTCTGCAATTTTGCCCCTAAATAAGGGAAATTTCTGCCTTTTTGCCTCCAAATAAGGGGAATTTCAGCCTTTTTAACTCAAAATAAGAGGAATTTCCGCATTTTTGCCCCAAAATATGGGAAATTTCTGCCTTTTTGCCCCAAAATAAGAAAAATTTCTGCAATTTTGTACCAAAATAAAAGATTTTTCTGCCTTTTTGCCCCAAAATAAGTGAAATTTCTGCTTTTTTTCTGAAATAAGTGAAATTTCTGCAATTTTGCCCCAAAATAAGTGAAAATTCTGAGTTTTGCCACAAAATAAGGAGAATTTCTCTATTTTTGCCCTAATAAATAGGGAATTTCTGCCTTTTTGTCCCACAATTGAATGAATTTCTGCAATTTTGCTCCCAATACGGGGAATTTCTGCCTTTTTGCCTGAAAATAAGAAAAATGCATACCTTTTTGCCATAAAAAAGGAAAATTTCTTCATTTTTGCTCCAAAATAAAGGGAATTTCTGCTTTTTTGTCTCTAAATAAGTGGAATTTCTGTCTTTTTCCCCCAAAACAAAGGGAATTTCTGTCTTTTTTGCCCCAAAATAAGGAAAATTTCTGACTTATTACCCTGAAATAAGTGAAATTTCTGCAATTTTGCCCCATAATGAGGAAAATTTCTGCCTTTTTGCCCCCAAATAAAAAAATTTCAGCCTTTTTACCACAAAATAAAAGGAATTTCTGCATTTTTTCCCCAAAATATGGGAAATTTCTGCGTTTTTGCCCCCAAATAAGAACAATTTCTGCAATTTTGTACCAAAATAAAAGAAATATCTGACTTTTTGCCCCAAAAAAGAAAAGTTCTGCTTTTTTTTACTGACATAAGTGAAATTTCTGCAATTTTGCCCCAAAATAAGAGAAATTTCTGGAATTTTGCCCCAAAATAAGTGAAATTTCTGTCTTTTTGCCCCAACATATAGGGAATTTCTGCCTTTTTGCCCCACAATTAGGGGAATTTCTGCAATTTTGCTTCAAAACAGAGGGAATTTCTGACTTTTTGCCCGAAAAATAAGAAGAATGCATACCTTTTTGTCATAAAAAAGGGAAATTTCTTCATTTTTGCTCCAAAATAAGGGGAATTTCTGATTTTGCCTCTTAATAAGTGGAATTTCTGTCTTTTTCCCCCAAAACAAAGGGAATTTATGTCTTTTTTGCCCCAAAATAAGGAAAATTTCTGACTTATTACCCTGAAGTAAGTGAAATTTCTGCAATTTTGCCCCAAAATAAGGGAAATTTCTGCCTTTTGCCCCCAAATGAGAATTTCTGCATTTTTGCCTCTTAATAAGTGGAATTTCTGTCTTTTTCCCCCAATACAAAGGGAATTTCTGTCTTTTTTGCCCCAAAATAAGGAAAATTTCTGACTTGTTTCCCAGAAGTAAGTGAAATTTCTGCAATTTTGCCCCAAAATAAGGGAAATTTCTGCCTTTTTTTTCCGAAATAAGGGGAATTTCAGCCTTTTTACCTCAAAATAAAGGGAATTTCTGCATTTTTGCCACAAAATATTTGGAATTTCTGACTTTTTGCCCCAAAATAAGGAAAACTTCTGCCTTTTTTCCTGAAATAAGTGAAATTTCTGCAATTTTGCCTTAAAATAAAAGAAATTTCTGCAATTTTTCTCCATAATAAAGGAATTTTCTGCAATTTTGCCACAAAAGAAAGGGAATTTCTGTTTTTTGTCCCCAAATAAGGGAAATTTCTGCAATTTTGCCCTAAAATAAAGGAAATTTCTGCCTTTTGCCCCCAAATAACGGGAATTTCTGCATTTTTGCCCCAAAATAAAGAAAATTACTGCATGTTTTACCCCAAATTAGGTGAATTTCTGCAATTTTGCTCCAAAATACGGGGATTTTCTGCCTATTTCGCCGAAAATAAACGGAATTTCTGCCATTTTGCCGCGAAATAAGTGAAATTTCTGCAGTTTTACCCCAAAATAAGGGGAAGTTCTGCGTTTTTGCCCAAAAATTAGGGGAATTTCTGCAATTTTGCTCCAAAATACGGGGAATTTCTGCCTTTTTTCCCCAATAATAAAGGGAATGTATATCTTTTTGCCATAAAACAGCGAAATTTCTTCATTTTTACCCCAAAATAAGGGAAGTTTCCGCCTTTTTGACTCAAAAGAAGTGCAATTTCTCCCTTTTCCCCAAAAATAAACCAAATTTCTGTCTTTTTGCCCCTAAATAAGGGGAATTTCTGACTTTTTGCCCTGAAATAAGTTAAATTTCTAAAATTTTTCCCCAAAATAAGGGAAATGTCTGCTTTTTGCCCCAAAATAAGGGGAATTTCTGCCTTTTTGCCACAAAAAAAGGGGAATTTCAGAATTTTTACCTCAAAATAAGGGGAATTTCTGCATTTTTGCCCCTAAATATGGGAAATTTCTACCTTTTTGCCCAAAATAAAAAAAATTTCTGCAATTTTGTACCAAAATAAAAGAAATTTCTGCCTTTTTGCCCCAAAATAGAAAATTTCTACTTTTTTTCCCTGAAATAAGTTAAATTTCTGCAATTTTGCCCCAAAATAAGTGAAATTTCTGCAATTTTGCCCCATAATAAGGGAAATTTCTGGAATTTTGCCCCAAAATAAGTGGAATTTCTGAGTTTTGCCCCAAAATAAGGAGATTTTCTGTCTTTTTGCCCCAACATATTGTAAATTTTGATTTTGGCCCCACAATTAAGGGAATTTCTGCAATTTTGCTCCAAAATACGGGGAATTTCTGCCATTTTGCCCGAAAATAAGAAGAATGCATAGCTTTTTGCCATAAAAAAAGGAAATTTCTTCATTTTTGCTCCAAAATAAGGGGAATTTCTGCTTTTTTGCCTCTCAATAAGTGGAATTTCTGTCTCTTTCCCCCAAAACAAAGGGAATTTCTGTCTTTTTTGCCCCAAAATAAGAAAAATTTCTGACTTATTACCCTGAAATAAGTGAAATTTCTGCAATTTTGCCCCAAAATAAGGGAAATTTCTTTCTTTTTGCCACAAAATAAGGAAAATTTCTGTCTTTTTGCCCCAAAATAAGGGAAATTTCAGCCTTTTTACCTCATAATATGGGTAATCTTTGCTTTTTGCCCTAAAATATGGGGAATTTCTCTATTTTGCCCTAAAATAAAGAAAATTTCTGCAATTTTGTACCAAAATAAAAGCAATTTTTGCCTTTTTGCCCCAAAATAAGAAAAATTTCTGCATTTTTTTCCTGAAATAAGTGAAATTTCTGTAATTTTGCCACAAAATAAGGGAGATTTCTGCAATTTTGCCCCAAAATAATAAAATTTTCTGGAATTTTGCCCCAATATAAGGAAAATTTCTGCCTTTTTGCCCCCAAATAAAGGGAATTTCAGCCTTTTTACCTGAAAATATGGGGAATTTCTGCATTTTTTCCCAAAAATATAAGGAATTTTTGCCTTTTGCCCCAAAATAAGAAAAATTTCTGGAATTTTGTACCAAAATAAAAGAAATTTCTGCCTTTTGGCCCCAAAATAAGAAAACTTCTGCATTTTTTCTGAAATAAGTGAAATTTCTGAAATTTTGCCCCAAAATAAAGGAAATTTCTTCAATTTTGCCCCAAAATAAGAACAATTTCTGCAATTTTGTACCAAAATAAAAGAAATTTCTGCCTTTTTGCCCCAAAATAAAAAAATTTCTGGTTTTTTTTTGGAAATAAGTGAAATTTCTGCAATTTTGCCCCAAAATAATTGAAATTTCTAAGTTTTGCTCCAAAATAAGGGAAATTTCTGCCTTTTTGACCCAAATAAGGGGAAGTTCAGCATTTTTACCTTAAAATAAGGGGAAATTCTGCATTTTTGCCCCAAAATATGAGATATTTCTGCCTTTTTCCCAAAATAAGAAAAATTTCTGCAATTTTGCACCAAAATAAAAGAAATTTCTGCCTTTTTGCCCCAAAATAAGAAAATTTCTGCTTTTTATTCTGAAATAAGTGAAATTTCTGCAATTTTGCCCCAAAATAAGTGAAATTTCTGAGTTTTGCCCCAAAATAAGGAAAATTTCTGTCTTTTTGTCCCAACATATAGGGAATTTCTTCCTTTTTGCCCCACAATTAGGGGAATTTCTGCAATTTTGCTCCAAAACAGGGGGAATTTCTGCCTTTTTGCCCGAAAACAAGAAGAATGCATAACTTTTGGCCATAAAAAAGGGAAATTTCTTTATTTTTGCTCCAAAATAAGGGGAATTTCTGCTTTTTTGCCTCTTAATAAGTGGAATTTCTGTCTTTTTCCCCCAAAACAAAGGGAATTTCTGTCTTTTTTGCCCCAAAATAAGGAAAATTTCTGACTTATTACCCTGAAGTAAGTGAAATTTCTGCAATTTTGCCCCAAAGGAGGGAAATTTCTGCCTTTTTGCCTCCAAATAAGGAAAATATCAGCCTTTTTACCTCAAAATAAGGGAAATTTCTGCATTTTTGCCCCAAAATATGGGAAATTTCTGCCTTTTTGCCCCAAAATAAGAACAAATTCTGCAATTTTGTACAAAAATAAAAGAAATTTCTGACTCTTTCCCAAAAAGAAAATTTCTGCTTTTTTTTTCTGAAATAAGTGAATTTTCTGCAATTTTGCCCCAAAATATGTAAAATTTCTGCAATTTTGCCCCAAAATAAGGGAAATTTCTGAGTTTTGCCCCAAAATAAGAGGAATTTCTGTTTTTACCCCAACATATAGGGAATTTCTGACTTTTTGCCCCACAATTAAAGGAATTTCTGCAATTTTGCTCCAAAACACGGGGATTTTCTGCCTTTTTGACCAAAAATAAGAAGAATGCATACCTTTTTGCCAGAAAAAATGGAAATTTCTTCATTTTTTGCTCCAAAATAAGGGGAATTTCTGCTTTTTTGCCTGTAAATAAGTGGAATTTCTGTTTTTTTCCCCCAAAACAAAGGGAACTTCTGTCTTTTTTGCCCCAAAATAAGGAAAATTTCTGACTTATTACCCTGAAATAAGTGAAATTTCTGCAATTTTGCCCCAAAATAATTGAAATTTCTGAGTTTTGTCCTAAAATAAGGGGAATTTCTGACTTTTTGCCCTCAAATAAGGAGAATTTCAGTATTTTTACCTCAAAATAAGGATAATTTCAGCATTTTGCCCCCAAATATGGGAAATTTCTGCCTTTTTGCCCAAAATAAGAAAAATTTCTGCAATTTTGTACCAAAATAAAAGAAATTTCTGCCTTTTTATCCCAAAATAAGAAAATTTCTGCTTTTTTTTCTGAAATAAGTGAAATTTCTGCAATTTTGCCCCAAAATAAGTGAAATTTCTGAGTTTTGCCCCAAAATAAGGAGAATTTCTGTCTTTTTGCCCCAACATATAGGGAATTTCTGCCTTTTTGCCCCACAATTAGAAGAATTTCTGCAAATTGCTCCAAAATACGGGGAATTTCTGCCTTTTTGCCCGAAAATAAGAAGAATGCATACCTTTTTGCCATAAAAAAGTGAAATTTCTTCATTTTTGCTCCAAAATAAGGGGAATTTCTGCTTTTTTGCTTGTAAATAAGTGGGATTTCTGTTTTTTTACCCCAAAGCAAAGGGAATTTCTGTCTTTTTTGCCCCAAAATAAGGAAAGTTTTTGACTTATTACCCTGAAATAAGTGAAATTTCTGCAATTTTGCCCCTAAATAAGGGAAATTTCTGCCTTTTTGCCCCCAAATAAAGGGAATTTCAGCCTTTATACCTCAAAATAAGGGGAATTTCTGCATTTTTGCCCCAAAATATGGAAAATTTCTGCCTTTTTGCCCCAAAATAAGAAAAATTTCTGCAATTTTGTACCAAAATAAAAGAAATTTCTGCCTTTTTGCCCCAAAATAAGTGAAATTTCTGCTTTTTTTCTGAAATAAGTGAAATTTCTGCAATTTTGCCCCAAAATAAGTGAAAATTCTGAGTTTTGCCCCAAAATAAGGAGAATTTCTGTATTTTTGCCCTAATATATAGGGAATTTCTGCCTTTTTGTCCCACAATTAAAGGAATTTCTGCAATTTTGCTCCTAATACAGGGAATTTCTGCCTTTTTGCCCGAAAATAAGAAAAATGCATACCTTTTTGCCAGAATAAAAGGGAAATTTCTTCATTTTTGCTCCAAAATAAGGGGAAATTCTGCTTTTTTGCCTCTCAATAAGTGGAATTTCTGTCTCTTTCCCCCCAAACAAAGGGAATTTCTGTCTTTTTTGCCCCAAAATAAGGAAAATTTCTGACTTATTACCCTGAAATAAGTGAAATTTCTGTAATTTTGCCCCAAAATAAGGGAAATTTCTTCCTTTTTGCCACAAAATAAGGGACATTTCTGTGTTTTTGCCCCAAAATAAGGGAAATTTCAGCCTTTTTACCTCATAATATGGGTAATCTTTGCTTTTTGCCCTAAAATATGCGGAATTTCTGTATTTTGTCTTAAAATAAAGAAAATTTCTGCAATTTTGTACCAAAATAAAAGCAATTTTTGCCTTTTTGCCCCAAAATAAGAGAAATTTCTGCATTTTTTCCCTGAAATAAGTGAAATTTCTGTAATTTTGCCACAAAATAAGGGAGATTTCTGCAATTTTGCCCCAAAATAAAGAATTTTTTGGAATTTTGCCCCAATATAAGGAAAATTTCTGCCTTTTTGCCCCCAAATAAAAGGAATTTCAGCCTTTTTACCTCAAAATATGGGGAATTTCTGCATTTTTGCCCAAAAATATAAGGAATTTTGCCTTTTGCCCCAAAATAAGAAAAATTTCTGGAATTTTGTACCAAAATAAAAGAAATTTCTGCCTTTTGGCCCCAAAATAAGAAAACTTCTGCATTTTTTCTGAAATAAGTGAAATTTCTGAAATTTTGCCCCAAAATAAAGGAAATTTCTTCAATTTTGCCCCAAAATAAGAACAATTTCTGCAATTTTGTACCAAAATAAAAGAAATTTCTGCCTTTTTGCCCCAAAATAAAAAAATTTCTGCTTTTTTTTTGGAAATAAGTGAAATTTCTGCAATTTTGCCCCAAAATAATTGAAATTTCTAAGTTTTGCTCCAAAATAAGGGAAATTTCTGCCTTTTTGACCCAAATAAGGGGATGTTCAGCATTTTTACTTTAAATTAGGGGAAATTCTGCATTTTTGCCCCAAAATATGAGATATTTCTGCCTTTTTCCCAAAATAAGAAAAATTTCTGCAATTTTGCACCAAAATAAAAGAAATTTCTGCCTTTTTGCCCCAAAATAAGAAAATTTCTGCTTTTTATTCTGAAATAAGTGAAATTTCTGCAATTTTGCCCCAAAATAAGTAAAATTTCTGAGTTTTGCCCCAAAATAAGGAGAATTTCTGTCTTTTTGTCCCAACATATAGGGAATTTCTTCCTTTTTGCCCCACAATTAGGGGAATTTCTGCAATTTTGCTCCAAAACAGGGGGAATTTCTGCCTTTTTGCCCGAAAACAAGAAGAATGCATAACTTTTGGCCATAAAAAAGGGAAATTTCTTTATTTTTGCTCCAAAATAAGGAGAATTTCTGCTTTTTGCCTCTTAATAAGTGGAATTTCTGTCTTTTTCCCCCAAAACAAAGGGAATTTCTGTCTTTTTTGCCCCAAAATAAGGAAAATTTCTGACTTATTACCCTGAAGTAAGTGAAATTTCTGCAATTTTGCCCCAAAGGAGGGAAATTTCTGCCTTTTTGCCTCCAAATAAGGAAAATATCAGCCTTTTTACCTCAAAATAAGGGAAATTTCTGAATTTTTGCCCCAAAATATGGGAAATTTCTGCCTTTTTGCCCCAAAATAAGAACAAATTCTGCAATTTTGTACAAAAATAAAAGAAATTTCTGACTCTTTCCCAAAAAGAAAATTTCTGCTTTTTTTTTCTGAAATAAGTGAAATTTCTGCAATTTTGCCCCAAAATATGTAAAATTTCTGCAATTTTGCCCCAAAATAAGGGAAATTTCTGAGTTTTGCCCCAAAATAAGAGGAATTTCTGTTTTTACCCCAACATATAGGGAATTTCTGACTTTTTGCCCCACAATTAAAGGAATTTCTGCAATTTTGCTCCAAAACACGGGGATTTTCTGCATTTTTGATCAAAAATAAGAAGAATGCATACCTTTTTGCCAGAAAAAATGGAAATTTCTTCATTTTTGCTCCAAAATAAGGGGAATTTCTGCTTTTTTGCCTGTAAATAAGTGGAATTTCTGTTTTTTTCCCCCAAAACAAAGGGAACTTCTGTCTTTTTTGCCCCAAAATAAGGAAAATTTCTGACTTATTACCCTGAAATAAGTGAAATTTCTGCAATTTTGCCCCAAAATAATTGAAATTTCTGAGTTTTGTCCTAAAATAAGGGGAATTTCTGACTTTTTGCCCTCAAATAAGGAGAATTTCAGCATTTTTACCTCAAATTAAGGATAATTTCAGCATTTTGCCCCCAAATATGGGAAATTTCTGCCTTTTTGCCCAAAATAAGAAAAATTTCTGCAATTTTGTACCAAAATAAAAGAAATTTCTGCCTTTTTATCCCAAAATAAAAAAATTTCTGCTTTTTTTTCTGAAATAAGTGAAATTTCTGCAATTTTGCCCCAAAATAAGTGAAATTTCTGAGTTTTGCCCCAAAATAAGGAGAATTTCTGTCTTTTTGCCCCAACATATAGGGAATTTCTGCCTTTTTTGCCCCACAATTAGAAGAATTTCTGCAAATTGCTCCAAAATACGGGGAATTTCTGCCTTTTTGCCCGAAAATAAGAAGAATGCATACCTTTTTGCCATAAAAAAGTGAAATTTCTTCATTTTTGCTCCAAAATAAAGGGAATTTCTGCTTTTTTGCTTGTAAATAAGTGGAATTTCTGTTTTTTTACCCCAAAGCAAAGGGAATTTCTGTCTTTTTTGCCCCAAAATAAGGAAAGTTTTTGACTTATTACCCTGAAATAAGTGAAATTTCTGCAATTTTGCCCTTAAATAAGGGAAATTTCTGCCTTTTTGCCCCCAAATAAAGGGAATTTCAGCCTTTATACCTCAAAATAAGGGGAATTTCTGCATTTTTGCCCCAAAATATGGGAAATTTCTGCCTTTTTGCCCCAAAATAAGAAAAATTTCTGCAATTTTGTACCAAATTAAAAGAAATTTCTGACTTTTTGCCCCAAAAAAGAAAAGTTCTGCTTTTTTTTACTGACATAAGTGAAATTTCTGCAATTTTGCCCCAAAATAAGTGAAATTTCTGCAATTTCACCCCAAAATAAGTGAAAATTCTGAGTTTTGCCCCAAAATAAGGAGAATTTCTGTATTTTTGCCCTAATAATTGGGAATTTCTGCCTTTTTGTCCCACAATTAAAGGAATTTCTGCAATTTTGCTCCAAATACGGGGAATTTCTGCCTTTTTGCCCAAAAACAAGAAGAATGCATACGTTTTTGCCATAAAAAAAGAAATTTCTTCATTTTTTCTCCAAAATAAGGGGAATTTCTGCTTTTTTGCCTCTAAATAAGTGGAATTTCTGTCTTTTCCCCCCAAAACAAAGGGAATTTCTGTTTTTTTTGCCCCAAAATAAGGAAAATTTGTGACTTATTACCCTGAAATAAGTGAAATTTCTGCAATTTTGCACCAAAATAAGGGAAATTTCTGCCTTTTTGCCCCCAAATAAGGGGAATTTCAGCCTTTGTACCTCAAAATAAGGGGAATTTCTGCATTTTTGCCCCAAAATATGGGAAATTTCTGTATTTTTGCCCCAAAATAAGAAAAATTTCTGGAATTTTGTACCAAAATAAAAGAAATTTCTGCCTTTTTTGCCCAAAAATAAGTGAAATTTCTCCTTTTTTTCTGAAATAAGTGAAATTTCTGCAATTTTGCCCCAAAATAAGTGAAAATTCTGAGTTTTGCCCCAAAATAAGGAGAATTTCTGTATTTTTGCCCTAATATATAGGGAATTTCTGCCTTTTTGTCCCACAATTAAAGGAATTTCTGCAATTTTGCTCCAAATACGGGGAATTTCTGCCTCTTTGCCCCAAAATAAGAAAAATGCATACCTTTTTGCCATAAAAAAGGGAAATTTCTTCATTTTTGCTCCAAAATAAGGAGAATTTCTGCATTTTTGCCTCTAAATAAGTGGAATTTCTGTCTTTTTCCCCCAAAACAAAGGGAATTTCTGTCTTTTTTGCCCCAAAATAAGGAAAATTTCTGACTTATTACCCTTAAATACGTGAAATTTCTGCAATTTTGCCACAAAATGAGGAAAATTTCTGCCTATTTGCCCCCAAATAAGGGGAATTTCAGCCTTTTTACCATAAAATAAGGGGAATTTCTGCATTTTTGCCCCAAAGTATGGGAAATTCCGCGTTTTTGCCCCAAAATAAGAACAATTTCTGCAATTTTGTAACAAAATAAAAGAAATTTCTGACTTTTTGCCCCAAAAAAGAAAAGTTCTGCTTTTTTTTACTGACATAAGTGAAATTTCTGCAATTTTGCCCCAAAATAAGTGAAATTTCTGCAATTTCGCCCCAAAATAAAAGAAATTTCTGGAATTTTGCTCCAAAATAAGTGGAATTTCTGAGTTTTGCCCTAAAATAAGGAGAATTTCTGCCTTTTTGCCCCAACATATAGGAAATTTCTACCTATTGCCCCACAATTAGGGGAATTTCTGCAATTTTGCTCCAAAAAACGGGGAATTTCTGCCTTTTTGCCCGAAAACAAGAAGAATGCATACCTTTTTGCCATAAAAAAGGGAAATTTCTTCATTTTTGCTCCAAAATAAGGGGAATTTCTGATTTTTGCCTCTTAGTAAGTGGAATTTCTGTCTTTTTCCCCCAAAACAAAGGAAATTTCTGTCTTTTTGCCCCAAAATAAGGGGAATTTCTGACTTTTTGCCCTGAAATAAGTTAAATTTCTAAAATTTTTTTCCAAAATAAGGGAAATGTCTGCTTTTTGCCCCAAAATAAGGGGAATTTCTGCCTTTTTGCCACAAAATAAAAGGAATTTCAGAATTTTTACCTCAAAATAAGGGGAATTTCTGCATTTTTGCCCCTAAATATGGGAAATTTCTGCCTTTTTGACCAAAATAAGAAAAATTTCTGCAATTTTGTACTAAAATAAAAGAAATTTCTGCCTTTTTGCCCCAAAATAAGAAAATTTCTGACTTATTACCCTGAAATAAGTGAAATTTCTGCAATTTTGCCCCAAAATAAAAGAAAATTCTGTAATTTGGCCCAAAAATAAGTGGAATTTCTGAGTTTTGCCCCAAAATAAGGGAAATTTCTGGAATTTTGCCCCAAAATAAGTGGAATTTCTGAGTTTTGCCCCAAAATAAGGAGAATTTCTGTCTTTTTGCCCCAACATATAGGGAATTTCTGACTTTTTGCCCCACAATTAAGGGAATTTCTGCAATTGTGCTCCAAAATACGGGGAATTTTCGCCTTTTTGCCCGAAAATAAGAAGAATGCATAGCTTTTTGCCATAAAAAAGGGAAATTTCTTCATTTTTGCTCCAAAATAAGGGAAATTTCTGCTTTTTTGCCTCTAAATAAGTGGAATTTCTGTCTCTTTCCCCCATAACAAAGGAAATTTCTGTCTTTTTGCCCCAAAATAAGGAAAATTTCTGACTTATTACCCTGAAATAAGTGAAATTTCTGCAATTTTGCATCAAAATAAGAGAAATTTCTGCATTTTTGCCTCCAAATAAAGGGAATTTCAGCCTTTTTACCTCAAAATAAGGGGAATTTCTGCACTTTTGCCCCAAAATATGGGAAATTTCTGCCTTTTTGTCACAAAATAAGAAAAATTTCTGCAATTTTGTATCAAAATAAAAAATTTCTGCCTTTTTGCCCTAAAATAAGTGAAATTTCTGCTTTTTTTCTGAAATAAGTGAAATTTCTGCAATTTTGCCCCAAAATAAGTGAAAATTCTGAGTTTTGCCCCAAAATAAGGGAAATTTCTGGAATTTTGCCCAAAAATAAGTGGAATTTCTGAGTTTTGCCCCAAAAAAAGAAAAATTTCTGTCTTTTTGCCCCAACATATAGGGAATTTCTGCCTTTTTGCCCCACAATTAGGGGAATTTCTGCAATTGTGCTCCAAAATACAGGGAATTTCTGCCTTTTTGCCCGAAAACAAGAAGAATGCATATCTTTTTGCCATAAAAAAGGAAAATTTCTTCATTTTTGCTCCAAAATAAGGGGAATTTCTGCATTTTTGCCTCTTAATAAGTGGAATTTCTGTCTTTTTCCCCCAAAACAAAGGGAATTTCCGTCTTTTTTGCCCAAAAATAAGGAAAATTTCTGACTTATTACCCTGAAGTAAGTGAAATTTCTGCAGTTTTGCCCCAAAATAAGGGAAATTTATGCCTTTTTGCTCCCAAATAAGGGGAATTTCAGCATTTTTACCTAAAAATAAGGGGAATTTCTGCGTTTTTGCCACAAAATATTTGGAATTTCTGCCTTTTTGCTCCAAAATAAGGAAAACTTCTGCCTTTTTTCCTGAAATAAGTGAAATTTCTGCAATTTTGCCCCAAAATAAGTGAAATTTCTGCAATTTTGTCCCAAAATAAGTGAAATTTCTGAAATTTGGCCCAAAATAAGGGAAATTTCTGAAATTTTTCCCCAAAATAATTGAAATTTCTGAGTTTTGCCCCAAAATAAAAGGAATTTCTGCCTTTTTGCCCCCAAATAATAGGAATTTCAGCATTTTTACCTCAAAATAAGGGGAATTTCTGCATTTTTGCCCCAAAATATGGGAAATTTCAGCCTTTTTGCCCAAAATAAGAAAAATTTCTGCAATTTTGTACCAAAATAAAAAAAATTTCTGCCTTTTTGCCCCAAAATAAGAAAATTTCTGCTTTTTTTATGAAATGAGTGAAATTTCTGCAATTTTACCCCAAAATAAGTGAAATTTCTGAGTTTTGCCCCAAATAAGGAGAATTTTTGTATTTTGCCCCAATATATAGGGAATTTTTGCCTTTTTGCCCCACAATTAGGGGAATTTCTGCAATTTTGCTCCAAAATACGGGGAATTTCTGCCTTTTTGTTCGAAAATAAGAAGAATGCATAACTTTTTGCCATAAAAAAGGGAAATTTCTTCATTTGTGCTCCAAAATAAGGGGAATTTCTGCTTTTTTGCTTCTAAATAATTGGAATTTCTGTTTTTTCCCCCAAAACAAAGAAAATTTCTGTCTTTTTTGCCCCAAAATAAGAAAAATTTCTGACTTATTATCCTGAAATAAGTGAAATTTCTGCAATTTTGCCCCTAAATAGGGGAAATTTCTGCCTTTTTGCCCCCAAATAAAGGGAATTTCAGCCTTTTTACCTCAAAATAAGGGGAATTTCTTTATTTTTGCCCCAAAATATGGGAAATTTTTGCCTTTTTGCCGCAAAATAATAAAAATTTCTGCAATTTTGTACCAAAATAAAAGAAATTTCTGCCTCTTTGCCCCCAAATAAGTGAAATTTCTGCTTTTTTTCTGAAATAAGTGAAATTTCTGCAATTTTGCCCCAAAATAAGTGAAAATTCTGAGTTTTGCCCCAAAATAAGGAGAATTTCTGTATTTTTGCCATAATATATAGGGAATTTCTGCCTTTTTGTGCTACAATTAAAGAATTTCTGCAATTTTGATCCAAAATACGGGGAATTTCTGCCTTTTTGCCCAAAAATAAGAAAAATGCATACCTTTTTGCCAAAAAAGGGAAATTTCTTCATTTTTGCTCCAAAATAAGGGGAATTTCTGCTTTTTTGCCTCTAAATAAATGTAATTTCTGTCTTTTTTCCCCAAAACAAAGGGAATTTCTGTCTTTTTTGCCCCAAAATAAGGAAAATTTCTGGCTTATCACCCTGAAATAAGTGAAATATCTGCAATTTTGCCCCAAAATGAGAAAAATTTCTGCTTTTTGCCCCCAAATAAAAGGAATTTCAGCCTTTTTCCACAAAATAAGGGGAATTTCTGCATTTTTGCCCGAAAATATGGGAAATTTCTGCGTTTTTGCCCCAAAATAAGAACAATTTCTGCAATTTTGTACCAAAATAAAAGAAATTTCTGACTTTTTGCCCCAAAAAAGAAAAGTTCTGCTTTTTTTTACTGACATAAGTGAAACTTCTGCAATTTTGCCCCAAAATAAGTGAAATTTCTGCAATTTTGCCCCAAAATAAGGGAAATTTCTGGAATTTTGCCTTAAAACAAGTGGAATTTCTGAGTTTTGCCCCAAAATAAGGAGAATTTCTGTTTTTTGCCCCACCATATAGGGAATTTCTGCGTTTTTGCCCCACAATTAGGGGAATTTCTGCAATTTTGCTCCAAAATACGGGGAATTTCTGTTTTTTTGCCTTAAAACAAGAAGAATGCATACTTTTTTGCCATAAAAAAGGGAAATTTCTTCATTTTTGCTCCAAAATAAGGGGAATTTCTGCTTTTTTGCCTCTTAATAAGTGGAATTTCTGTCTTTTCCCACCAAAACAAAGGGAATTTCTGTCTTTTTTGCCCCAAAATAAGGAAAATTTCTGATTTATTACCCTGAAGTAAGTGAAATTTCTGCAATTTTGCCCCAAAATAAGGGAAATTTCTGCCTTTTTACCCCCAAATAAGGGGAATTTCAGCCTTTTTACCTCAAAATAAGGGGATCTTCTGCATTTTTGCCACAAAATATTTGGAATTTCTGCCTTTTTGCCCCAAAATAAGGAAAACTTCTGCCCTTTTTCCTGAAATAAGTAAAATTTCTGCAATTTTGCCTTAAAATAGTAAAATTTTTGCAACTTTGCCCCAAAATAAGTGAAATTTCTGCAATTTTGCCCCAAAATAAGGGAAATTTCTGGAATTTTGCCCCAAAACAAGTGGAATTTCTGAGTTTTGCCCCAAAATAAGGAGAATTTCTGTCTTTTTGCCCTAACATACATGGTATTTCTGTTTTTTTGCCCCACAATTAGGGGAATTTCTGCAATTTTGCTTCAAAATACAGGGAATTTCTGCCTTTTTGCCCGAAAATAAGAAGATGAATACCTTTTTTGCCATAAAAAAGGAAATTTCTTCATTTTTCTCCAAAATAAGGGGAATTTCTGATTTTTTGCCTCTAAATAAGTGGAATTTCTGTCTTTTTCCCCCAAAACAAAGAGAATTTCTGTCTTTTTTGCCCCAAAATAAGGAAAATTTCAGACTTATTACCCTGAAATAAGTGAAATTTCTGCAATTTTGCCCCAAAATGAGGGAAATTTCTGCCTTTTTGCCCCCAAATAAGAAAATATCAGCATTTTTACCTCAAAATAAGGGAAATTTCTGCATTTTTGCCGCAAAATATGGGAAATTTCTGCCCTTTTGCCCCAAAATAAGAACAAATTCTGAAATTTTGTACCTAAATAAAAGAAATTTCTGACTTTTTGCCCCAAAAAAGAAAATTTCTGCTTTTTTTTCTGAAATAAGTGAAATTTCTGCAATTTTGCCCCAAAATATGTGAAATTTCTGCAATTTTGCCCCAAAATATGTGAAATTTCTGCAATTTTGCCCCAAAATAAGGGAAATTTCTGAGTTTTGCCCCAAAATAAGGAGAATTTCTGTCTTTTTGCCTCAACATATAGGGAATTTCGGCTTTTTTGCCCCACAAGTAGGGGAATTTCTTCAATTTTGCTCCAAAATTCGGGGAATTTCTGCCTTTTTGCCCGAAAACAAGAAGAATGCATACCTTTTTGCCATAAAAAAGAGGAATTTCTTCATTTTTGCTCCAAAATAAGGGGAATTTCTGCTTTTTTGCCTCTAAATAAGTGGAATTTCTGTTTTTTTCCCCAAAAACAAATATAATTTCTGTCTTTTTTGTTTCAAAATACGGAAAATTTCTGACTTATTACCCTGAAATAAGTGAAATTTCTGCAATTTTGCCCCAAAATGAGGAAAATTTCTGCCTTTTTGCCCCCAAATAAGAAAATATCAGCATTTTTACCTCAAAATAAGGGAAATTTCTGCATTTTTGCCCCAAAATATGGGAAATTTCTGCCCTTTTGCCCCAAAATAAGAACAAATTCTGCAATTTTGTACCTAAATAAAAGAAATTTCTGACTTTTTGCCCCAAATAGATAATTTCTGCTTTTTTTTCTGAAATAAGTGAAATTTTTGTAATTTTGCCCCAAAATATGTGAATTTTCTGCAATTTTGCCCCAAAATAAGGGAAATATCTAAGTTTTGCCCCAAAATAAGGAGAATTTCTGTCTTTTTGCCCCAACATATAGGGAATTTCGGCCTTTTTGCCCCACAATTAAGGGAATTTCTTCAATATTGCTCCAAAATTTGGGGAATTTCTGCCTTTTTGCCCGAAAACAATAAGAATGCATACCTTTTGCCATAAAAGAGGGAAATTTCTTCATTTTTGCTCCAAAATAAGGGGAATTTCTTTTTTTTTGCCTCTAAATAAGTGGAATTTCTGTTTTTTCCCCCAAACAAAGGGAATTTCTGTCTTTTTGCCCCAAAATAAGGAAAATTTCTGACTTATTACCCCGAATAAGTAAAATTTCTGCAATTTTGCCCCTAAATAAGGGAAATTTCTGCCTTTTTGCCCCCAAATAAAGGGAATTTCAGCCTTTTTACCTCAAAATAAGGGGAATTTCTGCATTTTTGCCCCAAAATATGGGAAATTTCTGCCTTTTTGCGCCAAAATAAGAAAATTTCTGCTTTTTTTCTGAAATAAGTGAAATTTCTGCAATTTTGCCCCAAAATAAGTGAAAATTCTGAGTTTTGCCCCCAAATAAGAGGAATTTCTGTATTTTTGCCCCAATATATAGGGAATTTTTGCCTTTTTGCCCCACAATTAAAGGAATTTCTGCAATTTTGCTCCAAAATACGGGGATTTTCTGCCTTTTTGCCCAAAAATAATAAGAATGCATATCTTTTTGCCATAAAAAAGGGAAATTTCTTCATTTTTGCTCCAAAATAAGGGGAATTTCTGCTTTTTTTGCTCTAAATAAGTGTAATTTCTGTTTTTTTCCTTCAAAACAAAGGAAATTTCTGTCTTTTTTGCCCCAGAAGAAGGAAAATTTCTGACTTATTACCCTGAAATAAGTGAAATTTCTGCAATTTTGCCCCAAAATGAGGAAATTTTCTGCCTTTTTGCCCCCAAATAAGGGGAATTTCAGCCTTTTTAACTCAAAATAATAGGAATTTCTGCATTTTTGTCCCAAAATATGGGAAATTTCTACCTTTTTGCCCCAAAATAAGAACAATTTCTGCAATTTTGTACCAAAATAAAAGAAATTTCTGCCTTTTTGCCCCAAAATAAGAAAATTTCTGCTTTTATTCTGAAATAAGTGAAATTTCTGCAATTTTGCCGTAAAATAAGTGAAATTTCTGAGTTTTGCCCCAAAATAAGGAGAATTTCTGTCTTTTCGCCCCAACATATAGGGAATTTCTGCCTTTTTGGCCCACAATTAAAGGGATTTCTGCAATTTTGCTCCAAGAAACGGGGAATTTCTGTCTTTTTGCCCGAAAATATGAAGAATGCATACCTTTTTGCCATAGAAAAGGGAAATTTCTTCATTTTTGCTCCAAAATAAGGGGAATTTCTGCTTTTTGGCCTCTAAATAAGTGGAATATCTCTCTTTTTCCCCCAAAACAAGGGAATTACTGTCTTTTTTGACCCAAAATAAGGAAAATTTCTGACTTATTACCCTGAAATAAGTGAAATTTCTGCAATTTTGCCCCAAAATGAGGAAAATTTCTGCCTTTTTGCCCCCAAATAAAAGGAATTTCAGCTTTTATACCACAAAATAAGAGGAATTTCTGCATTTTTGCCCCAAAATATGGGAAATTTCGGCGTTTTTGACCCAAAATAAGAACAATTTCTGCAATTTTGAACCAAAATAAAAGAAATTTCTGACTTTTTGCCCCAAAAAAGAAAAGTTCTGCTTTTTTTACTGACATAAGTGAAATTTCTGCAATTTTGCCCCAAAATAAGTGAAATTTCTGCAATTTTGCCCCAAAATAAGGGAAATTTCTGGAATTTTGCCTTAAAACAAGTGGAATTTCTGAGTTTTGCCCCAAAATAAGAAGAATTTCTGTCTTTTTGCCCTAACATACAGGGAATTTCTGCCTTTTTGCCCCACAATTCGGGGAATTTCTGCAATTTTGCTTCAAAATTTAGGGAATTTCTGCCTTTTTGACCAAAAATAAGAAGATGAATACCTTTTTGCCATAAAAAAGGGAAATTTCTTCATTTTTCTCCAAAATAAGGGGAATTTCTGATTTTTTGCCTCTAAATAAGTGGAATTTTTGTCTTTTTCCCCCAAAACAAAGGGAATTTCTGTCTTTTTTGCCCCAAAATAAGGAAAATTTCAGACTTATTACAATGAAATAAGTGAAATTTCTGCAATTTTGCTCCAAAATAATTGAAATTTCTGAGTTTTGCCCCAAAATAAGAGGAATTTCTGGATTTTTGTCCCCAAATAAGGGGAATTTCAGCATTTTTACCTCAAAATAAGGGGAATTTCTGCAATTTTGCCCCAAAATATGGGAAATTTCTGCCTTTTTGCCCCCAAATAAGAACAAAGTCTGCAATTTTGTACAAAAATAAAAGAAATTTCTGACTTTTTGCCCCAAAAAGAAAATTTCTGCTTTTTTTTCTGAAATAAGTGAAATTTCTGCAATTTTGCCCCAAAATAAGTGAAATTTCTGAGTTTTGCCCCAAAATAAAGAGAATTTCTGTCTTTTTGCCCCAACATATAGGGAATTTCTGTCTTTTTGCCCCACAATTAGGGGAATTTCTGCAATTTTGCTCCAAAACAGGGGGGATTTCTGCCTTTTTGAACGATAACAGGAAGAATGCATACCTTTTTGCCATAAAAAGGGGAAATTTCTTAATTTTTGCTCCAAAATAAGGGGAATTACTGCTTTTTTTGCCTCTTAATAAGTGGAATTTCTGTCTTTTTCCCCCAAAACAAAGGGAATTTCTGTCTTTTTTGCCCCAAAATACGGAAAATTTCTGACTTATTACCCTGAAGTAAGTGAAATTTCTTCAATTTTGCCACAAAATGAGGGTAATTTCTGCCTTTTTGCCCCCAAATAAGGAAAATATCAGCCTTTTTACCTCAAAATAAGGGAAATTTCTGCATTTTTGCCCCAAAATATGGGAAATTTCTGCCTTTTTGCCCCAAAATAAGAACAAATTCTGCAATTTTGTACAAAAATAAAAGAAATTTCTGACTTTTTGCCCCCCAAAGCAAATTTCTGCTTTTTTTTCCTGAAATAAGTGAAATTTCTGCAATTTTGCCCCAAAATATGTGAAATTTCTGCAATTTTGCCCCAAAATAATGGAAATTTTTGCAATTTTGCCACAAAATAAGTGAAATGTCTGAGTTTTGCCCCAAAATAAGAGGAATTTCTGTTTTTGCCCCAAAATATAGGGAATTTCTGCCTTTTTGCCCCACAATTAGGGAAATATCTGCAATTTTGCTCCAAAATACGGGGATTTTCTGCCTTATTGCCCGAAAATAAGAAGAATGCATATCTTTTTGCCATAAAAAAGGGAAATTTCTTCATTTTTGCTCCAAAATAAGGGGAATTTCTGCTTTTTTGGCTCTAAATATGTGGAATTTCTGTTTTTTTCCCCCAAAACAAAAGGAATTTCTGTGTTTTTTGCCCCAAAATAAAAAAAATTTCTGACTTATTACCCTGAAATAAGTGATATTTCTGCAATTTTGCCCCAAAATGAGAAAAATTTCTACCTTTTTGCCCCCAAATAAGGGGAATTTCAGCCTTTTTATCTCAAAATAATAGGAATTTCCGCATTTTAGCCCCAAAATATGGGAAATTTCTGCCTTTTTGCCCCAAAATAAGAACAATTTCTGCAATTTTGTACCAAAATAAAAGAAATTTCTGCCTTTTTGCCCCAAAATAAGAAAATTTCTGCTTTTTTCAGAAATAAGTGAAATTTCTGCAATTTTGCCCTAAAATAAGTGAAATTTCTGAGTTTTGCCCCAAAATAAGGAGAATTTCTGTCTTTTTGCCCCAACATATAGGGAATTTCTGCCTTTTTGGCCCACAATTAGGGGAATTTCTGCAATTTTTCTCTAAAAAACGGTGAATTTCTGTCTTTTTGCCCGAAAATAAGAAGAATGCATACCTTTTTGCCATAGAAAAGGGAAATTTCTTCATTTTTGCTCCGAAATAAGGGGAATTTCTGCTTTTTGCCTCTAAATAAGTGGAATTTCTGTCTTTTTTTCCCAAAACAAAGGGAATTTCGGTCTTTTTGCACCAAAATAAAGATAATTTCTGACATATTATTCTGAAATAAGTGAAATTTCTGCAATTTTGCCCCAAAATAAGGGAAATTTCTGCATTCTTTGCACCCAAATAAGGGGAATTTCAGCCTTTTTACCTCAAAATAAGGGGAATTTCTGCATTTTTGCCCCAAAATATGGGAAATGTCTGCCTTTTTGTCCCAAAATAAGGAAAATTTCTGCAATTTTGTACCAAAATAAAAGAAATATCTGCCCTTTTGCCCCAAAATTAGAAAATTTCTGCTTTTTTTTCGGAAATAAGTGAAATTTCTGCAATTTTGCCCTAAAATAATTGAAATTTCTAAGTTTTGCCCCAAAATAAGGGAAATTTCTGCCTTTTTGCCCCCAAATAAGAGGAAGTTCAGCATTTTTACCTGAAAATAAGGGGAATTTCTGCATTTTTGTCCCAAAATATGAGAAATTCCTGCCTTTTCCCAAAATAAGAAAAATTTCTGCAATTTTGTACCAAAAGAAAAGAAATTTCTGCCTTTTTGCCCCAAAATAAGAAAATTTCTGCTTTTTTTCTGAAATAAGTGAAATTTCTGCAATTTTGCCCCAAAATAAGTAAAATTTCTGAGTTTTGTTCCAAAATAAAGAGAATTTCTGTCTTTTTGCCCCAACATATAGGGAATTTCTGTCTTTTTGCCCCACAATTAGGGACATTTCTGCATTTTTGCTTTAAAACAGGGGGAATTTCTGCCTTTTTGCCCGAAAACAAGAAGAATGCATACCTTTTTGCCATAAAAAAAGGAAATTTCTTAATTTTTGCTCCAAAATAAGAGGAATTTCTGCTTTTTTGCCTCTTAATAAGTGGAATTTCTGTCTTTTTTCCCCAAAACAAAGGGAATTTCTGTATTTTTTGCCCCAAAATACGGAAAATTTCTGACTTATTACCCTGACGTAAATGAAATTTCTGTAATTTTGCCCCAAAATGAGGGAAATTTCTGCCTTTTTGCCCCCAAATAAGGAAAATATCAGCCTTTTTACCTCAAAATAAGGGAAATTTCTGCATTTTTGCCCCAAAATATGGGAAATTTCTGCCTTTTTGCTCCAAAATAAGAACAAATTCTGCAATTTTCTACAAAAATAAAAGAAATTTCTGACTTTTTGTCCCAAAAAGAAAATTTTTGCTTTTTTTCTGAAATAAGTGAAATTTCTGCAGTTTTGCCCCAAAATAAGGGAAATTTCTGCATTTTTTGCCCCCAAATAAGGGAAATTTCAGACTTTTTACCTCAAAATGAGGGGAATTTCTGCATTTTTGCCCTAAAATATGGGAAATGTCTGCTTTTTTGCCCCAAAATAAAGAAAATTTCTGCAATTTTGTACCAAAATAAAAGAAATGTCTGCCTTTTTGCCCCAAAATTAGAAAATTTCTGCTTTTTTTTGGAAATAAGTGAAATTTCTGCAATTTTGCCCCAAAATAATTGAAATTTCTAAGTTTTGCCCCAAAATAAGGGAAATTTCTGCTTTTTTGCCCCCAAATAAGGGGAAGTTCAGCATTTTTACCTTAAAAGAAAGGGAATTTCTGCATTTTTGCCCCAAATTATGAGAAATTTCTGCCTTTTTCCCAAAATAAGAAAAATTTCTGCAATTTTGCACCAAAATAAGGGAAATTTCTGCCTTTTTGCCCCAAAATAAATGAAATTTCTGCTTTTTTTCTGAAATAAGTGAAATTTCTGCAATTTTGCCCCAAAATAAGTCAAAATTCTGAGTTTTCCCCCAAAATAAGGAGAATTTCTGTCTTTTTGCCCCACAATTAGGGGAATTTCTGCAATTGTGCTCCAAAATACGAGGAATTTCTGCCTTTTTGCCCGAAAACAAGAAGAATGCATACCTTTTTGCCATAAAAAAGGAAAATTTCTTCATTTTTGCTCCAAAATAAGGGGACTTTCTGCTCTTTTGCCTCTTAAGTGGAATTTCTGTCTTTTCCCCCCAAAACAAAGGGAATTTCCATCTTTTTTGCCCCAAAATTAAGAAAATTTCTGACTTATTACCCTGAAGTAAGTGAAATTTCTGCAATTTTGCCCCAAAATAAGGGAAATTTATGCCTTTTTGCCCCCAAATAAGGGGAATTTCAGCATTTTTACCTCAAAATAAGGGGAATTTCTGCATTCTTGCCACAAAATATTTGGTATTTCTGCCTTTTTGCTCCAAAATAAGGAAAACTTCTGCTTTTTTTCCTGAAATAAGTGAAATTTCTGCAATTTTGCCCCAAAATAAGTGAAATTTCTGCAATTTTGTCCCAAAATAAGTGAAATATCTGAAATTTGGCCCAAAATAAGGGAAATTTCTGGAATTTTGCCCCAAAATAATTGAAATTTCTGAGTTTTGCCCCAAAATAAGGGGAATTTCTGCCTTTTTGCCCCCAAATAATAGGAATTTCAGCATTTTTACCTCAAAATAAGAGGAATTTCTGCATTTTTGCCCCAAAATATGGGAAATGTCTGCCTTTTTGCCCCAAAATAAGAAAAATTTCTGCAATTTTGTACCAAAATAAAAGAAAGTTCTGCCTTTTTGCCCCAAAATAAGAAAATTTCTGCTTTTTTTCTAAAATAAGTGAAATTTCTGCAATTTTACCCCAAAATAAGTGAAATTTCTGAGTTTTGCCCCAAATAAGGAGAATTTTTGTATTTTGCCCCAACATATAGGGAATTTTTGCCTTTTTGCCCCACAATTAGGGGAATTTCTGCAATTTTGCTCCAAAATACGGGGAATTTCTGCCTTTTTGTCCGAAAATAAGAAGAATGCATACCTTTTTGCCATAAAAAAGGGAAATTTCTTCATTTGTGCTCCAAAATAAGGGGAATTTCTGCTTTTTTGCTTCTAAATAAGTGGAATTTCTGTTTTTTCCCCCAAAATAAAGAAAATTTCTGTCTTTTTTGCCCCACAATAAGGAAAATTTCTGACTTATTACCCTGAAATAAGTGGAATTTCTGCAATTTTGCCCCTAAATAGGGGAAATTTCTGCCTTTTTGCCCCCAAATAAAGAGAATTTCAGCCTTTTTACCTCAAAATAAAGGGAATTTCTTCATTTTTGCCCCAAAATAAGGGAAATTTCTGCCTTTTTGCCCCAAAATAAAAAAATTTTCTGCAATTTTCTACCAAAATAAAAGAAATTTCTGCCTTTTTGCCCCAAAATAAGTGAAATTTCTGCTTTTTTTCTGAAATAAGTGAAATTTCTGCAATTTTGCTCCAAAATAAGTGAACATTCTGAGTTTTGTCCCAAAATAAGGAGAATTTCTGTATTTTTGCCTTAATATATAGGGAATTTCTGCCTTTTTGTCCTACAATTAAAGGAATTTCTGCAGTTTTGATCCAAAATACAGGGAATTTCTGCCTTTTTGCCCGAAAATAATCAAAATGCATACCTTTTTGCCATAAAAAGGGAAATTTTTTTATTTTTGCTCCAAAATAAGGGGAATTTCTGCTTTTTTGCCTCTAAATAAGTGTAATTTCTGTCTTTTTCCCCCAAAACAATGGGAATTTCTTTCTTTTTTGCCCCAAAATAAGGAATATTTCTGGCTTATTATCCTGAAATAAGTGAAATTTCTGCAATTTTGCCCCAAAATGAAGAAAATTTCTGCCTTTTTGCCCCCAAATAAGGGGAATTTCAGCCTTTTTACCACAAAATAAGGGGAATTTCTGCATTTTTGCCCTAAAATATGGGAAATTTCTGCGTTTTTGCCCCAAATAAGAACAATTTCTGCAATTTTGTAACAAAATAAAAGAAATTTCTGACTTTTTGCCCCAAAAAAGAAAAGTTCTGCTTTTTTTTACTGACATAAGTGAAATTTCTGCAATTTTGCCCCAAAATAAGTGGAATTTCTGAGTTTTGCCCCAAAATAAGGAGAATTTCTGTCTTTTTGCTCTAACATATAGGGATTTTCTGCCTTTTTGCCCCACAATTAGGGGAATTTCTGCAATTTTGCTCCAAAAACGGGGAATTTCTGCCTTTTTGCCCGAAAACAAAAAGAATGTATACCTTTTTGCCATAAAAAAGGGAAATTTCTTCATTTTTGCTCCAAAATAAGGGGAATTTCTGCTTTTTTGCCTCTAATAAGTGGAATTTCTGTCTTTTCCCCCCAAAACAAAGTGAATTTCTGTCTTTTTTGCCCCAAAATAAGGAAAATTTCTGACTTATTACCCTGAAGTAAGTGAAATTTCTGCAATTTTGCCCCAAAATAAGGGAAATTTCTGCCTTTTTGCCCCCAAATAAGGGGAATTTCAGCCTTTTTACCTCAAAATAAAAATAATTTATGCATTTTTGCCCCAAAATATGGGAAATTTCTGCCTTTTTGCCCCACAATAAGAACAATTTCTGCAATTTTGTACCAAAATAAAAGAAATTTTTGCCTTTTTGCCCCGAAATAAGAAAATTTCTGCTTTTTTTCTGAAATAAGTTAAATTTCTGCAATTTTGCCCTAAAATAACTGAAATTTCTGAGTTTTGCTCCAAAATAAAGAGAATTTCTGTCTTTTTGCCCCAACATATAGGGAATTTCTGCCTTTTTGCACCACAATTAGAGGAATTTCTGCAATTTTGCTCCAAAATACGGGGAATTTCTGCCTTTTTGCCCGAAAATAAGAAGAATGCATACTTTTTTGCTATAAAAAAGGAAAATTTGTTCATTTTTGCTCCAAAATAAGGGGAATTTCTGCTTTTTTGCCTCTAAATAAGTGGAATTTCTATCTTTTTCCCCCAAAACAAAGGAAATTTCTGTCTTTTTTGCCCCAAAATAAGAAAAATTTCTGACTTATTACCCTGAAATAAGTGAAATTTCTGCAATTTTGCACCAAAATAAGGGAAATTTCTGTCTTTTTGCCCCCAAATAAGGGGAATTTCAGCCATTTTACCTCAAAATAAGGGGAATTTCTGCATTTTTGCCCCAAAATATGGGAAATGTCTGCCTTTTTGCCCCAAAATAAGAAAAATTTCTGCAATTTTGTACCAAAATAAAAGAAATATCTGCCTTTTTGCCCCAAAATTAGAAAATTTCTACTTTTTTTTTTCGGAAATAAGTGAAATTTCTGCAATTTTGCCCCAAAATAATTGAAATTTCTAAGTTTTGCCCCAAAATAAGGGAAATTTCTGCCTTTTTGCCCCCAAATGAGGGGACGTTCAGCATTTTTACCTTAAAATAAGGGGAATTTCTGCATTTTTGCCACAAAATATGAGAAATTCCTTCCTTTTTCCCAAAATAAGAAAAATTTCTGCAATTTTGTACCAAAATAAAAGAAATTTCTTTTTTTTTGTCTCAAAATAAGTGAAATTTCTGCTTTTTTTTTCTGAAATAAGTGAAATTTCTGCAATTTTGCCCCAAAATAAGTGAAGATTCTGAGTTTTGCCCCAAAATAAGGGAAATTTCTGGAATTTTGCCCCAAAATAAGTGGAATTTCTTAGTTTTGCCCAAATTAAGGAGAATTTCTGTCTTTTTGAACCAACATATAGGGAATTTCTGTCTTTTTGCCCCACAATTAGGGGAATTTCTGCAATTGTGCTCCAAAATACCGGGAATTTCTGCCTTTTTGCCCGAAAACAAGAAGAATGCATACCTTTTTGCCATAAAAAAGGAAAATTTCTTCATTTTTGCTCCAAAATAAGGGGAATTTCTGCATTTTTGCCTCTTAATAAGTGGAATTTCTGTATTTTCCGCAAAACAAAGGGAATTTCCGTCTTTTTTGCCCAAAAATAAGGAAAATTTCTGACTTATTACCCTGAAGTAAGTGAAATTTCTGCAGTTTTGCCCCAAAATAAGGGAAATTTATGCCTTTTTGCTCCAAAATAAGGGGAATTTCAGCATTTTTACCTCAAAATAAGGGGAATTTCTGCATTTTTGCCACAAAATATTTGGTATTTCTGCCTTTTTGCTCCAAAATAAGGAATAGTTCTGCCTTTTTTCCTGAAATAAGTGAAATTTCTGCTATTTTGCTCCAAAATAAGTGAAATTTCTGCAATTTTGCCTCAAAATAATTGAAATTTCTGCAATTTTGCCCAAAAATAAGGGAAATTTGTGGAATTTTGCCCCAAAACAAGTGGAATTTCTGAGTTTTGCCCCAAAATAAGGAGAATTTCTGTCTTTTTGCCCTAACATATTGGGTATTTCTGTTTTTTTGCCCCACAATTAGGGAAATTTCTGCAATTTTGCTTCAAAATACAGGGAATTTCTGCCTTTTTGCCCGAAAATAAGAAGAATGCATACCTTTTTGCCATAAAAAAGGGAAATTTCTTCATTTTTGCTCCAAAATAAGGGGAATTTCTTTTTTTTGCCTCTAAATAAGTGGAATTTCTGTTTTTTCCCCCAAAACAAAGGGAATTTCTGTCTTTTTTGCCCCAAAATAAGGAAAATTTCTGACTTATTACCCTGAATAAGTAAAATTTCTGCAATTTTGCCCCTAAATAAGGGAAATTTCTGCCTTTTTGCCCCCAAATAAAGTGAATTTCAGCCTTTTTACCTCAAAATAAGGAAAATTTCTGCATTTTTGCCCCAAAATATGGGAAATTTCTGCCTTTGTGCGCCAAAATAAGAAAATTTCTGCTTTTTTTCTGAAATAAGTGAAATTTCTGCAATTTTGCCCCAAAATAAGTGAAAATTCTGAGTTTTGCCCCCACATAAGAGGAATTTCTGTATTTTTGCCCCAATATATAGGGAATTTCTGCCTTTTTGCCCCACAATTGAAGGAATTTCTGCAATTTTGCTCCAAAATACGGGGATTTTCTGCCTTTTTGCCCAAAAATAATAAGAATGCATATCTTTTTGCCATAAAAAAGGGAAATTTCTTCATTTTTGCTCCAAAATAAGGGGAATTTCTGCTTTTTTGGCTCTAAATAAGTGGAATTTCTGTTTTTTTCCCCCAAAACAAAGGGAATTTCTGTCTTTTTTGCCCCAGAATAAGGAAAATTTCTGACTTATTACCCTGAAATAAGTGAAATTTCTGCAATTTTGCCCCAAAATGAGGAAATTTTCTGCCTTTTTGCCCCCAAATAAGGGGAATTTCAGCCTTTTTAACTCAAAATAATAGGAATTTCTGCATTTTTGTCCCAAAATATGGGAAATTTCTACCTTTTTGCCCCAAAATAAGAATAATTTCTGCAATTTTGTACCAAAATAAAAGAAATTTCTGCCTTTTTGCCCCAAAATAAGAAAATTTCTGCTTTTATTCTGAAATAAGTGAAATTTCTGCCATTTTGCCGTAAAATAAGTGAAATTTCTGAGTTTTGCCCCAAAATAAGGAGAATTTCTGTATTTTCGCCACAACATATAGGGAATTTCAGCCTTTTTGGCCCACAATTAAAGGGATTTCTGCAATTTTGCTCTAAGAAACGGGGAATTTCTGTCTTTTTGCCCGAAAATATTGAGAATGCATACCTTTTTGCCATAGAAAAGGGAAATTTCTTCATTTTTGCTCCAAAATAAGGGGAATTTCTGCTTTTTTGCCTCTAAATAAGTGGAATTTCTGTCTTTTTCCTCCAATACAAAAGGAATTCCTGTCTTTTTTGTCCCAAAATAAGAAAAATTTCTGACTTATTACCCTGAAATAAGTGAAATTTCTGCAATTTTGCCCCAAAATGAGGGAAATTTCTGCCTTTTTGCCCCCAAATAAGAAAATATCAGCATTTTTACCTCAAAATAAGGGAAATTTCTGCATTTTTGCCGCAAAATATGGGAAATTTCTGCCCCTTTGCCTCAAAATAAGAACAAATTCTGCAATTTTGTACCTAAATAAAAGAAATTTCTGACTTTTTGCCCCAGAAAAGTAAATTTCTGCTTTTTTTTCTGAAATAAGTGAAATTTATGCAATTTTGCCCCAAAATATGTGAAATTTCTGCAATTTTGTCCCAAAATAAGGGAAATTTCTGAGTTTTGCCCCAAAATAAGAAGAATTTCTGTCTTTATGCCTCAACAAATAGGGAATTTCGGCCTTTTTGCCCCACAAGTAGGGGAATTTCTTCAATTTTGCTCCAAAATTCGGGGAATTTCTGCCATTTTGCCTGAAAACAAGAAGAATGCATACCTTTTTGCCATAAAAAAGAGAAATTTCTTCATTTTTGCTCCAAAATAAGGGGAATTTCTGCTTTTTTGCCTCTAAATAAGTGGAATTTCTGTTTTTTTCCCCCAAAACAAAGGGAATTTCTGTCTTTTTTGTCCCAAAATACGGAAAATTTCTGACTTATTACCCTGAAATAAGTGAAATTTCTGCAATTTTGCCCCAAAATGAGGGAAATTTCTGCCTTTTTGCCCCCAAATAAGAAAATATCAGCCTTTTTACCTCAAAATAAGGGAAATTTCTGCATTTTTGCCCCAAAATATGGGAAATTTCTGCCCTTTTGCCCCAAAATAAGAACAAATTCTGCAATTTTGTACCTAAATAAAAGAAATTTCTGAATTTTTGCCCCAAAAAAGATAATTTCTGTTTTTTTTCTGAAATACGTGAAATTTTTGTAATTTTGCCCCAAAATATGTGAAATTTCTGCAATTTTGCCCCAAAATAAGGGAAATTTCTGAGTTTTGCCCCAAAATAAGGAGAATTTCTGTCTTTTTGCCCCAACATATAGGGAATTTCGGCCTTTTTGCCCCACAATTAAGGGAATTTCTTCAATATTGCTCCAAAATTCGGGGAATTTCTGCCTTTTTACCCGAAAACAAGAAGAATGCATACCTTTTTGCCATAAAAAAGGGAAATTTCTTTATTTTTGCTCCAAAATAAGGGGAATTTCTTTTTTTTGCATCTAAATAAGTGGAATTTCTGTTTTTCCCCCAAAACAAAGGGAATTTCTGTTTTTTTTGTCCCAAAATAAGGAAAATTTCTGACTTATTACCCTGAATAAGTAAAATTTCTGCAATTTTGCCCCTAAATAATGGAAATTTCTGCCTTTTTGCTCCCAAATAAAGGGAATTTCAGCTTTTTTACCTCAAAATAAGGGGAATTTCTGCATTTTTGCCCCAAAATATGGGAAATTTCTGCCTTTTTGCACCAAAATAAGAAAATTTCTGCTTTTTTTCTGAAATAAGTGAAATTTCTGCAATTTTGCCCCAAAATAAGTGAAAATTCTGAGTTTTGCCCTCACATAAGAGGAATTTCTGTATTTTTGCCCCAATATATAGGGAATTTCTGCCTTTTTACCCCACAATTAAAGGAATTTCTGCAATTTTGCTCCAAAATACGGGGATTTTCTGCCTTTTTGCCCAAAAATAATAAGAATGCATATCTTTTTGACATAAAAAAGGGAAATTTCTTCATTTTTGCTCCAAAATAAGGGGAATTTCTGCTTTTTTGGCTCTAAATAAGTGGAATTTCTGTTTTTTTCCCCCAAAACAAAGGGAATTTCTGTCTTTTTTGCCCCAGAATAAGGAAAATTTCTGACTTATTACCCTGAAATAAGTGAAATTTCTGCAATTTTGCCCCAAAATGAGGAAATTTTCTGCCTTTTTGCCCCCAAATAAGGGGAATTTCAGCCTTTTTAACTCAAAATAATAGGAATTTCTGCATTTTTGTCCCAAAATATGGGAAATTTCTGCCTTTTTGCCCCAAAATAAGAAAATTTCTGCTTTTATTCTGAAATAAGTGAAATTTCTGCAATTTTGCCGTAAAATAAGTGAAATTTCTGAGTTTTGCCCCAAAATAAGGAGAATTTCTGTCTTTTCGCCCCAACATATAGGGAATTTCTGCCTTTTTGGACCACAATTAAAGGGATTTCTGCAATTTTGCTCGAAGAAACGGGGAATTTCTGTCTTTTTGCCCGAAAATATGAAGAATGCATACCTTTTTGCCATAGAAAAGGGAAATTTCTTCATTTTTGCTCCAAAATAAGGGGAATTTCTGCTTTTTTGCCTCTAAATAAGTGGAATTTCTGTCTTTTTCCCCCAAAACAAAGGGAATTTCTGTCTTTTTGCACCAAAATAAAGATAATTTCTGACTTATTATTCTGAAATAAGTGAAATTTCTGAAATTTTGCCCCAAAATAAGGGAAATTTCTGCATTTTTTGCCCCCAAATAAGGAAAATTTCAGCCTTTTTACCTCAAAATAAGGGGAATTTCTGCATTTTTGCCCCAAAATATGGGAAATGTCTGCCTTTTTGCCCCAAATTAAGGAAAATTTCTGCAATTTTGTACCAAAATAAAAGAAATATCTGCCTTTTTGCCCCAAAATTAGAAAATTTCTTCTTTTTTTTCGGAAATTAGTGAAATTTCTGCAATTTTGCCCCAAAATAATTGAAATTTCTAAGTTTTGCCCCAAAATAAGGGAAATTTCTGCCTTTTTGCCCCCAAATAAGAGTAAGTTCAGCATTTTTACCTTAAAATAAGGGGAATTTCTGCATTTTTGTCCCAAAATATGAGAAATTTCTGCCTTTTTCCCAAAATAAGAAAAATTTCTGCAATTTTGTACCAAAAGAAAAGAAATTTCTGCCTTTTTGCCCCAAAATAAGAAAATTTCTGCTTTTTTTCTGAAATAAGTGAAATTTCTGCAATTTTGCCCCAAAATAAGTAAAATTTCTGAGTTTTGTTCCAAAATAAAGAGAATTTCTGTCTTTTTGCCCCAACATATAGGGAATTTCTGTCTTTTTGCCCCACAATTAGGGAAATTTCTGCAATTTTGCTTTAAAACAGGGGGAATTTCTGCCTTTTTGCCCGAAAACAAGAAGAATGCATACCTTTTTGCCTTAAAAAAAGGAAATTTCTTAATTTTTGCTCCAAAATAAGGGGAATTTCTTCTTTTCTGCCTCTTAATAAGTGGAATTTCTGTCTTTTTTCCCCAAAACAAAGGGAATTTCTGTATAGTTTGCCCCAAAATACGGAAAATTTCTGACTTATTACCCTGACGTAAATGAAATTTCTGCAATTTTGCCCCAAAATGAGGGAAATTTCTGCCTTTTTGGCCCCCAAATAAGGAAAATATCAGCCTTTTTACCTCAAAATAAGGGAAATTTCTGCATTTTTGCCCCAAAATATAAGAAATTTCCACCTTTTTGCTCCAAAATAAGAACAAATTCTGAAATTTTCTACCAAAATAAAAGAAATATCTGCCTTTTTGCCCCAAAATTAGAAAATTTCTGCTTTTTTTGGAAATAAGTGAAATTTCTGCAATTTTGCCCCAAAATAATTGAAATTTCTAAGTTTTGCCCCAAAATAAGGGAAATTTCTGCTTTTTTGCCCCCAAATAAGGGGAAGTTCAGCATTTTTACCTTAAAAGAAAGGGAATTTCTGCATTTTTGCCCCAAATTATGAGAAATTTCTGCCTTTTTCCCAAAATAAGAAAAATTTCTGCAATTTTGCACCAAAATAAGGGAAATTTCTGCCTTTTTGCCCCAAAATAAGTGAAATTTCTGCTTTTTTTCTGAAATAAGTGAAATTTCTGCAATTTTGCCCCAAAATAAGTGAAAATTCTGAGTTTTGCCCCAAAATAAGGAGAATTTCTGTCTTTTTGCCCCACAATTAGGGGAATTTCTGCAATTGTGCTCCAAAATACGAGGAATTTCTGCCTTTTTGCCCGAAAACAAGAAGAATGCATACCTTTTTGCCATAAAAAAGGAAAATTTCTTCATTTTTGCTCCAAAATAAGGGGACTTTCTGCTCTTTTGCCTCTTAATAAGTGGAATTTCTGTCTTTTTCCCCCAAAACAAAGAGAATTTCCATCTTTTTTGCCTCAAATAAGGAAAATTTCTGACTTATTACCCTGAAGTAAGTGAAATTTCTGCAATTTTGCCCCAAAATAAGGGAAATTTATGCCTTTTTACCCCCAAATAAGGGGAATTTCAGCATTTTTACCTCAAAATAAAAGGAACTTCTGCATTTTTGCCACAAAATATTTGGAATTTCTGCCTTTTTGCTCCAAAATAAGAAAAACTTCTGCCTTTTTTCCTGAAATAAGTGAGATTTCTGCAATTTTGCCCCAAAATAAGGGAAATTTCTGCATTTTTGCCTCCAAATAAAGGGAATTTCAGCATTTTTACCTCAAAATAAGGGGAATTTCTGCACTTTTGCCCTAAAATATGGGAAATTTCTGCCTTTTTGTCCCAAAATAAGAAAAATTTCTGCAATTTTGTATCAAAATAAAAAAATTTCTGCCTTTTTGCCCCAAAATAAGTGAAATTTCTGCTTTTTTTTTCTGAAATAAGTGAAATTTCTGCAATTTTGCCCCAAAATAAGTGAAAATTCTGAGTTTTGCCCCAAAATAAGGGAAATTTCTGGAATTTTGCCCCAAAATAAGTGGAATTTCTGAGTTTTGCCCCAAAAAAAGGAAAATTTCTGTCTTTTTGCCCCAACATATAGGGAATTTCTGCCTTTTTGCCCCACAATTAGGGGAATTTCTGCAATTGTGCTCCAAAATACGGGGAATTTCTGCCTTTTTGCCCGAAAACAAGAAGAATGCATACCTTTTTGCCATAAAAAAGGAAAATTTCTTCATTTTTGCTCCAAAGTATGGGGAATTTCTGCTTTTTTGCCTCTTAATAAGTCGAATTTATGTCTTTTTTCCCCAAATCAAAGAGAATTTCCATCTTTTTTGCCCCAAAATAAAGAAAATTTCTGACTTATTACCCTGAAGTAAGTGGAATTTCTGCAATTTTGCCCCAAAATAAGGGAAATTTATGCCTTTTTGCCTCCAAATAAGGGGAATTTCAGCATTTTTACCTCAAAATAAGGGGAATTTCTGCATTTTTGCCACAAAATATTTGGAGTTTCTGCCTTTTTGCTCCAAAATAAGGAAAACTTCTGCCTTTTTTCCTGAAATAAGTGAAATTTCTGCAATTTTGCCCCAAAATAAGTGAAATTTCTGCAATTTTGTCCCAAAATAAGTGAAATTTCTGAAATTTGGCCCAAAATAAGGGAAATTTCTGGAATTTTGCCCCAAAATAATTGAAATTTCTGAGTTTTGCCCCAAAATAAGGGGAATTTCTGCCTTTTTGCCCCCAAATAATAGGAATTTCAGCTTTTATACCACAAAATAAGGGGAATTTCTGCATTTTTGCCCCAAAATATGGGAAATTTCTGCGTTTTTGCCCCAAAATAAGAACAATTTCTGCAATTTTGTACCAAAATAAAAGAAATTTCTGACTTTTTGCCCCAAAAAAGAAAAGTTCTCCTTTTTTTTACTGACATAAGTGAAATTTCTGCAATTTTGCCCCAAAATAAGTGAAATTTCTGCAATTTTGCCCCAAAATAAGGGAAATTTCTGGAATTTTGCCTTAAAACAAGTGGAATTTCTGAGTTTTGCCCCAAAATAAAGAAAATTTCTGTCTTTTTGCCCTAACATACAGGGAATTTCTGCCTTTTGCCCCACAATTCGGGGAATTTCTGCAATTTTGCTTCAAAATTCAGGGAATTTCTGCCTTTTTGACCGAAAATAAGAAGATGAATAACTTTTTGCCATAAAAAAGGGAAATTTCTTCATTTTTCTCCAAAATAAGGGGAATTTCTGATTTTTTGCCTCTAAATAAGTGGAATTTTTGTCTTTTTCCCCCAAAACAAAGGGAATTTCTGTCTTTTTTGCCCCAAAATAAGGAAAATTTCAGAATTATTACCATGAAATTAGTGAAATTTTTGCAATTTTGCTCCAAAATAATTGAAATTTCTGAGTTTTGCCCCAAAATAAGAGGAATTTCTGGATTTTTGTCCCCAAATAAGGGGAATTTCAGCATTTTTACCTCAAAATAAGGGGAATTTCTGCAATTTTGCCCCAAAATATGGGAAATTTCTGCCTTTTTGCTCCAAAATAAGAACAAATTCTGCAATTTTGTACAAAAATAAAAGAAATTTCTGACTTTTTGCCCCAAAAAGAAAATTTCTGCTTTTTTTTTCTGAAATAAGTGAAATTTCTGCAATTTTGCCCCAAAATAAGTGAAATTTCTGAGTTTTGCCCCAAAATAAAGAAAATTTCTGTCTTTTTGCCCCAACATATAGGGAATTTCTGTCTTTTTGTCCCACAATTAGGGGAATTTCTGCAATTTTGCTCCAAAACAGGGGGAATTTCTGCCTTTTTGAACGAAAACAGGAAGAATGCATACCTTTTTGCCATAAAAAAGGGAAATTTCTTAATTTTTGCTCCAAAATAAGGGGAATTACTGCTTTTTTTGCCTCTTAATAAGTGGAATTTCTGTTTTTTTCCCCAAAACAAAGGGAATTTCTGTTTTTTTTGCCCCAAAATACGGAAAATTTCTGACTTATTACCCTGAAGTAAGTGAAATTTCTGCAATTTTGCCAGAAAATGAGGGAAATTTCTGCCTTTTTGCCCCCAAATAAGGAAAATATCAGCCTTTTAACCTCAAAATAAGGGAAATTTCTGCATTTTTGCCCCAAAATATGGGAAATTTCTGCCTTTTTACCGAAAATAAGAACAAATTCTGAAATTTTGTACAAAAAAAAAAGAAATTTCTGACTTTTTGCCCCAAAAAAAAAATTTCTGCTTTTTTTTTCCTGAAATAAGTGAAATTTCTGCAATTTTGCCCCAAAATATGTGAAATTTCTGCTATTTTGCCCCAAAATAATGGAAATTTTTGCAATTTTGCCACAAAATAAGTGAAATGTCTGAGTTTTGCCCCAAAATAAGAGGAATTTCTGTTTTTGCCCCAACATATAGGGAATTTCTGCCTTTTTGCCCCACAATTAGGGGAATATCTGCAATTTTGCTCCAAAATACGGGGATTTTCTGCCTTTTTGCCCGAAAATAAGAAGAATGCATATTTTTTTGCCATAAAAAAGGAAAGTTTCTTTATTTTTGCTCCAAAATAAGGGGAATTTCTGCTTTTTTGGCTCTAAATATGTGGAATTTCTGTTTTTTTCCCCCAAAACGAAAGGAATTTCTGTCTTTTTTGCCCCAAAATAAGGAAAATTTCTGACTTATTACCCTGAAATAAGTTTAATTTCTGCAATTTTGCCCCAAAATGAGGAAAATTTCTGCCTTTTTGCCCCCAAATAAGGGGAATTTCAGCCTTTTTATCTCAAAATAATAGGAATTTCTGCATTTTTGCCCCAAAATATGGGAAATTTCTGCCTTTTTGCCCCAAAATAAGAACAATTTCTGCAATTTTGTACCAAAATAAAAGAAATTTCTGCCTTTTTGCCCCAAAATAAGAAAATTTCTGCTTTTTTTTTCTGAAATAAGTGAAATTTCTGCAATTTTGCCCTAAAATAAGTGAAATTTCTGAGTTTTGCCCCAAAATAAGGAGAATTTCTGTCTTTTTGCCCCAACATATAGGGAATTTCTGCCTTTTTGGCCCACAATTAGGGGGATTTTTGCAATTTTGCTCCAAAAAACGGGGAATTTCTGTCTTTTTGCCCGAAAATAAGAAGAATGCATACCTTTTTGACATAGAAAAGGGAAATTTCTTCATTTTTGCTCCAAAATAAGGGGAATTTCTGCTTTTTGCTTCTAAATAAGTGGAATTTCTGTCTTTTTTTCCCAAAACAAAGGGAATTTCTGTCTTTTTGCACCAAAATATAGATAATTTCTGACTTATTAATCTGAAATAAGTGAAATTTCTGCAATTTTGCCCCAAAATAAGGGAAATTTCTGCATTTTTTGCCCCCAAATAAGGGGAATTTCAGCCTTTTTACCTCAAAATAAGGGGAATTTCTGCATTTTTGCCCCAAAATATTGGAAATGTCTGCCTTTTTGCCCCAAAATAAGGAAAATTTCTGCAATTTTGTACCAAAATAAAAGAAATATCTGCCTTTTTGCCCCAAAATTAGAAAATTTCTGCTTTTTTTTCGGAAATAAGTGAAATTTCTGCAATTTTGCCCCAAAATAATTGAAATTTCTAAGTTTTGCCCCAAAATAAAAGAAATTTCTGCCTTTTTGCCCCCAAATAAGAGGAATTTCAGCATTTTTACCTTAAAATAAGGGGAATTTTTGCATTTTTGTCCCAAAATATGAGAAATTTCTGCCTATTTCCCAAAATAAGAAAAATTTCTGCAATTTTGTACCAAAAGAAAAGAAATTTCTGCCTTTTTGCCCCAAAATAAGAAAATTTCTGCTTTTTTTCTGAAATAAGTGAAATTTCTGCAATTTTGCCCCAAAATAAGTAAAATTTCTGAGTTTTGTTCCAAAATAAAGAGAATTTCTGTCTTTTTGCCCCAACATATAGGGAATTTCTGTCTTTTTGCCCCACAATTATAGAAATTTCTGCAATTTTGCTTTAAAACAGGAGGAATTTCTGCCTTTTTGCCCGAAAACAAGAAGAATGTATACCTTTTTGCCATAAAAAAAGGAAATTTCTTAATTTTTGCTTCAAAATAAGGGGAATTTCTGCTTTTTTGCCTCTTAATAAGTGGAATTTCTGTCTTTTTCCCCAAAACAATGGGAATTTCTTTATTTTTTGCCCCAAAATACGGAAAATTTCTGACTTATTACCCTGACGTTAATGAAATTTCTGCAATTTTGCCCCAAAATGAGGGAAATTTCTGCCTTTTTGCCCCTAAATAAGGAAAATATCAGCCTTTTTACCTCAAAATAAGGGAAATTTCTGCATTTTTGCCCCAAAATATGTGAAATTTCTGCAATTTTGCCTTAAAATAAGGGAAATTTCTGCAATTTTGCCACAAAATAAGTGAAATTTCTGAGTTTTGCCCCAAAATAAGAGGAATTTCTGTTTTTGCCCCAACATATAGGGAATTTCTGCCCTTTTGGCCCACAATTAGGGGATTTTCTGCAATTTTGCTCCAAAATACGGGGATCTTCTGCCTTTTTGCCCGAAAATAACAAGAATGCATATCTTTTTGCCATAAAAAAGAGAATTTACTTCATTTTTGCTCCAAAATAAGGGGAATTTCTGCTTTTTTGGCTCTAAATATGTGGAATTTCTGTTTTTTTCCCCCAAAACGAAGGGAATTTCTGTCTTTTTTGCCCCAAAATAAGGAAAATTTCTGACTCATTACCCTGAAATAAGTGAAATTTCTGCAATTTTGCCAGAAAATGTGGGAAATTTCTGCCTTTTTGCCCCCAATTAAGGAAAATATCAGCCTTTTAACCTCAAAATAAAAGAAATTTCTGCATTTTTGCCCCAAATTATGGGAAATTTCTGCTTTTTTGCCCCAAAATAAGAACAATTTCTGCAATTTTGTACCAAAATAAAAGAAATTTCTGCCTTTTTGCCCCAAAATAAGAAAATTTCTGCTTTTTTTTCTGAAATAAGTGAAATTTCTGCAATTTTGCCCTAAAATAAGTGAAATTTCTGAGTTTTGCCCCAAAATAAGGAGAATTTCTGTCTTTTTGCCCCAACATATAGGGAATTTCTGCCTTTTTGGCCCACAATTACGGGAATTTCTGCAATTTCGCTCCAAAAAACGGGTAATTTCTGTCCTTTTGCCCGAAAATAAGAAGAATGCATACCTTTTTGCCATAGAAAATGGAAATTTCTTCATTTTTGCTCTAAAATAATGGAAATTTCTGCTTTTTGCCTCTAAATAAGTGGAATTTCTGTCTTTTTTCCCAAAACAAAGGAAATTTCTGTCTTTTTGCACCAAAATAAAGATAATTTCTGACTTATTATTCTGAAATAAGTGAAATTTCTGCAATTTTGCCCCAAAATAAGGGAAATTTTTGCATTTTTTGCCCCCAAATAAGGGGAATTTCAGACTTTTTACCTCAAAATAAGGGGAATTTCTGCATTTTTGCCACAAAATATTTGGAATTTCTGCCTTTTTGCCCCAAAATAAGGAAAACTTCTGCCTTGTTTCCTGAAATAAGTAAAATTTCTGCAATTTTGCCTTAAAATAAGTTAAATTTCTGCAATTTTGCCCCAAAATAAGTGAAATTTCTGCAATTTTGCCCCAAAATAAGGGAAATTTCTGGAATTTTGCCCCATAACAAGTGGAATTTCTGAGTTTTGCCCCAAAATAAAGAGAATTTCTGTCTTTTTACCCTAACATACAGGGAATTTCTGCCTTTTTGACCCACAATTAAGGGAATTTCTGCAATTTTGCTTCAAAATTCAGGGAATTTCTGCCTTTTTGCCCGAAAATAAGAAGATGAATACCTTTTTGCCATAAAAAAGGGAAATTTCTTCATTTTTCTTCAAAATAAGGGGAATTTCTGATTTTTTGCCTCTAAATAAGTGGAATTTCTGTCTTTTTCCCCCAAAACAAAGGGAATTTCTGTCTTTTTTGCCCCAAAATAAAAAAAAAATTTCAGACTTATTACCCTGAAATAAGTGAAATTTCTGCAATTTCGCTCCAAAATAATTGAAATTTCTGAGTTTTGCCCCAAAATAAGGGGAATTTTTGGATTTTTGTCTTCAAATAAGGGGAATTTCAGCATTTTTACCTCAAAATAAGGGGAATTTCTGCAATTTTGCCCCAAAATATGGGAAATTTCTGCCTTTTTGCCCCAAAATAAGAACAAATTCTGCAATTTTGTACCTAAATAAAAGAAATTTCTGACTTTTTTTCCCAAAAAAGAAAATTTCTGCTATTTTCTTCTGAAATAAGTGAAATTTCTGCAATTTTGCCCCAAAATATGTGAAATTTCTGCAATTTTGCCCCAAAATATGTGAAATTTCTGCAATTTTGCCCCAAAATAAGAAAAATTTCTGCAATTTTGCCCCAAAATAAGTGAAATTTCTGAGTTTTGCCCCTAAATAAGGAGAATTTCTGTTTTTGCTCCAACATATAGGGAATTTCTGCCTTTTTGCCCCACAATTAGGGGAATATCTGCAATTTTGCTCCAAAATACGGGGAATTTTTGCCTTTTTGCCCGAAAATAAAAAGAATGCATACCTTTTTGCCATAAAAAAAAGAAATTTCTTCATTTTTGCTCCAAAATAAAGGGAATTTCTGCTTTTTTGCCTCTACATAAGTGGAATTTCTGTCTTTTTCCCCCAAAACAAAGGGAATTCCTGTCTTTTTGCCCCAAAATAAGAAAAATTTCTGACTTATTACCCTGAAATAAGTGAAATTTCTGCAATTTTGCCCCAAAATGAGGGAAATTTCTGCCTTCTTGCTCCCAAAGAAGAAAATATCAGCCTTTTTACCTCAAAATAAGGGAAATTTCTGCATTTTTGCCCCAAAATAATGGGACATTTCTGCCCTTTTGCCCCAAAATAAGAACAAATTCTGCAATTTTGTACCTAAATAAAAGAAATTTCTGACTTTTTGACCTAAAAAGAAAATTTCTGCTTTTTTTTCTGAAATAAGTGAAATTTCTGCAATTTTGCCCAAAAATATGTGAAATTTCTGCAATTTTGCCTTAAAATAAGGGAAATTTCTGCATTTTTTGCCCCCAAATAAGGGGAATTTCCGCCTTTTTACCTCAAAATATGGGGAATTTCTGGATTTTTGCTCCAAAATATGGGAAATGTCTGCCTTTTTGCCCCAAAATAAGGAAAATTTCTGCAATTTTGTACCAAAATAAAAGAAATATCTGCCTTTTTGCCCCAAAATTAGAAAATTTCTGCTTTTTTTTCGGAAATAAGTGAAATTTCTGCAATTTTGCCCCAAAATAAATGAAATTTCTAAGTTTTGCCCCAAAATAAGGGAAATTTCTGCTTTTTTGCCCCCAAATAAGAAGAAGTTCAGCATTTTTACCTTAAAATAAGGGGAATTTCTGCATTTTTGCCCCAAAATATGAGAAATTTCTGCCTTTTTCCCATAATAAGAAAAATTTCTGCAATTTTGTACAAAAATAAAAGAAATTTCTGCCTTTTTGCCCCAAAATAAGAAAATTTCTGCTTTTTTTTCTGAAATCAGTGAAATTTCTGCAATTTTGCCCCAAAATAAGTGAAATTTCTGAGTTTTGCCCCAAAATAAGGAGAATTTCTGTCTTTTTGCCCCAACATATAGGGAATTTCTGCCTTTTTGCCCCACAATTAGGGAATTTCTGCAATTTTGCTCCAAAACAGAAGGAATTTCTGCCTTTTTGCCCGAAAACAAGAAGAATGCATACCTTTTTGCCATAAAAAATAGAAATTTCTTAATTTTTGCTCCAAAATAAGGGGAATTTCTGCTTTTTTGCCTCTTAATAAGTGGAATTTCTGTCTTTTTTCCCCAAAACAAAGGGAATTTCTGTCTTTTTTGCCCCAAAATACGGAAAATTTCTGACTTATTACCCTGAAGTAAATGAAATTTCTGCAATTTTGCCCCAAAATGAGGGAAATTTCTGCCTTTTTGCCCCCAAATAAGAAAAATATCAGCCTTTTTATCTCAAAATAAGGGAAATTTCTGCATTTTTGCCCCAAAATAAGTGAAATTTCTGCTTTTTTTCTGAAATAAGTGAAATTTCTGCAATTTTGCCCCAAAATAAGTGAAAATTCTGAGTTTTGCCCCAAAATAAGGAGAATTTCTGTCTTTTTGCCCCACAATTAGGGGAATTTCTGCAATTGTGCTCCAAAATACGAGGAATTTCTGCCTTTTTGCCCGAAAACAAGAAGAATGCATACCTTTTTGCCATAAAAAAGGAAAATTTCTTCATTTTTGCTCCAAAATAAGGGGACTTTCTGCTCTTTTGCCTCTTAATAAGTGGAATTTCTGTCTTTTTCCCCCAAAACAAAGGGAATTTCCATCTTTTTTGCCTCAAAATAAGGAAAATTTCTGACTTATTACCCTGAAGTAAGTGAAATTTCTGCAATTTTGCCCCAAAATAAGGGAAATTTATGCCTTTTTACCCCCAAATAAGGGGAATTTCAGCATTTTTACCTCAAAATAAAAGGAACTTCTGCATTTTTGCCACAAAATATTTGGAATTTCTGCCTTTTTGCTCCAAAATAAGAAAAACTTCTGCCTTTTTTCCTGAAATAAGTGAGATTTCTGCAATTTTGCCCCAAAATAAGGGAAATTTCTGCATTTTTGCCTCCAAATAAAGGGAATTTCAGCATTTTTACCTCAAAATAAGGGGAATTTCTGCACTTTTGCCCTAAAATATGGGAAATTTCTGCCTTTTTGTCCCAAAATAAGAAAAATTTCTGCAATTTTGTATCAAAATAAAAAAATTTCTGCCTTTTAGCCCCAAAATAAGTGAAATTTCTGCTTTTTTTTTTGAAATAAGTGAAATTTCTGCAATTTTGCCCCAAAATAAGTGAAAATTCTGAGTTTTGCCCCAAAATAAGGGAAATTTCTGGAATTTTGCCCCAAAATAAGTGGAATTTCTGAGTTTTTCCCCAAAAAAAGGAAAATTTCTGTCTTTTTGCCCCAACATATAGGGAATTTCTGCCTTTTTGCCCCACAATTAGGGGAATTTCTGCAATTGTGCTCCAAAATACGGGGAATTTCTGCCTTTTTGCCCGAAAACAAGAAGAATGCATACCTTTTTGCCATAAAAAAGGAAAATTTCTTCATTTTTGCTCCAAAGTATGGGGAATTTCTGCTTTTTTGCCTCTTAATAAGTCGAATTTATGTCTTTTTTCCCCAAAACAAAGAGAATTTCCATCTTTTTTGCCCCAAAATAAAGAAAATTTCTGACTTATTACCCTGAAGTAAGTGGAATTTCTGCAATTTTGCCCCAAAATAAGAGAAATTTATGCCTTTTTGCCTCCAAATAAGGGGAATTTCAGCATTTTTACCTCAAAATAAGGGGAATTTCTGCATTTTTGCCACAAAATATTTGGAATTTCTGCCTTTTTGCTCCAAAATAAGGAAAACTTCTGCCTTTTTTCCTGAAATAAGTGAAATTTCTGCAATTTTGCCCCAAAATAAGTGAAATTTCTGCAATTTTGTCCCAAAATAAGTGAAATTTCTGAAATTTGGCCCAAAATAAGGGAAATTTCTGGAATTTTGCCCCAAAATAATTGAAATTTCTGAGTTTTGCCCCAAAATAAGGGGAATTTCTGCCTTTTTGCCCCCAAATAATAGGAATTTCAGCTTTTATACCACAAAATAAGGGGAATTTCTGCATTTTTGCCCCAAAATATGGGAAATTTCTGCGTTTTTGCCCCAAAATAAGAACAATTTCTGCAATTTTGTACCAAAATAAAAGAAATTTCTGACTTTTTGCCCCAAAAAAGAAAAGTTCTCCTTTTTTTACTGACATAAGTGAAATTTCTGCAATTTTGCCCCAAAATAAGTGAAATTTCTGCAATTTTGCCCCAAAATAAGGGAAATTTCTGGAATTTTGCCCCATAACAAGTGGAATTTCTGAGTTTTGCCCCAAAATAAAGAAAATTTCTGTCTTTTTGCCCTAACATACAGGGAATTTCTGCCTTTTGCCCCACAATTCGGGGAATTTCTGCAATTTTGCTTCAAAATTCAGGGAATTTCTGCCTTTTTGACCGAAAATAAGAAGATGAATAACTTTTTGCCATAAAAAAGGGAAATTTCTTCATTTTTCTTCAAAATAAGGGGAATTTCTGATTTTTTGCCTCTAAATAAGTAGAATTTTTGTCTTTTTCCCCCAAAACAAAGGGAATTTCTGTCTTTTTTGCCCCAAAATAAGGAAAATTTCAGAATTATTACCATGAAATAAGTGAAATTTCTGCAATTTTGCTCCAAAATAATTGAAATTTCTGAGTTTTGCCCCAAAATAAGAGGAATTTCTGGATTTTTGTCCCCAAATAAGAGGAATTTCAGCATTTTTACCTCAAAATAAGGGGAATTTCTGCAATTTTGCCCCAAAATATGGGAAATTTCTGCCTTTTTGCCCCAAAATAAGAACAAATTCTGCAATTTTGTACAAAAATAAAAGAAATTTCTGACTTTTTGCCCCAAAAAGAAAATTTCTGCTTTTTTTTTCTGAAATAAGTGAAATTTCTGCAATTTTGCCCCAAAATAAGTGAAATTTCTGAGTTTTGCCCCAAAATAAAGAGAATTTCTGTCTTTTTGCCCCAACATATAGGGAATTTCTGTCTTTTTGCCCCACAATTAGGGGAATTTCTGCAATTTTGCTCCAAAACAGGGGGAATTTCTGCCTTTTTGAACGAAACAGGAAGAATGCATACCTTTTTGCCATAAAAAAGGGAAATTTCTTAATTTTTGCTCCAAAATAAGGGGAATTACTGCTTTTTTTGCCTCTTAATAAGTGGAATTTCTGTCTTTTTCCCCCAAAACAAAGGGAATTTCTGTTTTTTTTGCCCCAAAATACGGAAAATTTCTGACTTATTACCCAGAAGTAAGTGAAATTTCTGCAATTTTGCCAGAAAATGAGGGAAATTTCTGCCTTTTTGCCCCCAAATAAGGAAAATATCAGCCTTTTAACCTCAAAATAAGGGAAATTTCTGCATTTTTGCCCCAAAATATGGGAAATTTCTGCCTTTTTACCCAAAATAAGAACAAATTCTGCAATTTTGTACAAAAATAAAAGAAATTTCTGACTTTTTGCCCCAAAAAGAAAATTTCTGATTTTTTTTTCCTGAAATAAGTGAAATTTTTGCAATTTTGCCACAAAATAAGTGAAATGTCTGAGTTTTGCCCCAAAATAAGAGGAATTTCTGTTTTTGCCCCAACATATAGGGAATTTCTGCCTTTTTGCCCCACAATTAGGGGAATATCTGCAATTTTGCTCCAAAATACGGGGATTTTCTGCCTTTTTGCCTGAAAATAAGAAGAATGCATATCTTTTTGCCATAAAAAAGGAAAGTTTCTTCATTTTTGCTCCAAAATAAGGGGAATTTCTGCTTTTTTGGATCTAAATATGTGGAATTTCTGTTTTGTTCCCCCAAAACGAAAGGAATTTCTGTCTTTTTTGCCCCAAAATAAGGAAAATTTCTGACTTATTACCCTGAAATAAGTAAAATTTCTGCAATTTTGCCCCAAAATGAGGAAAATTTCTGCCTTTTTGCCCCCAAATAAGGGGAATTTCAGCCTTTTTATCTCAAAATAATAGGAATTTCTGCATTTTTGCCCCAAAATATGGGAAATTTCTGCCTTTTTGCCCCAAAATAAGAACAATTTCTGCAATTTTGTACCAAAATAAAAGAAATTTCTGCCTTTTTGCCCCAAAATAAGAAAATTTCTGCTTTTTTTTCTGAAATAAGTGAAATTTCTGCAATTTTGCCCTAAAATAAGTGAAATTTCTGAGTTTTGCCCCAAAATAAGGAGAATTTCTGTCTTTTTGCCCCAACATATAGGGAATTTCTGCCTTTTTGGCCCACAATTAGGGGGATTTTTGCAATTTTGCTCCAAAAACGGGGAATTTCTGTCTTTTTGCCCGAAAATAAGAAGAATGCATACCTTTTTGCCATAGAAAAGGGAAATTTCTTCATTTTTGCTCCAAAATAAGGGGAATTTCTGCTTTTTGCTTCTAAATAAGTGGAATTTCTGTCTTTTTTTCCCAAAACAAAGGGAATTTCTGTCTTTTTGCACCAAAATATAGATAATTTCTGACTTATTAATCTGAAATAAGTGAAATTTCTGCAATTTTGCCCCAAAATAAGGGAAATTTCTGCATTTTTTGCCCCCAAATAAGGGGAATTTCAGCCTTTTTACCTGAAAATAAGGGGAATTTCTGCATTTTTGCCCCAAAATATTGGAAATGTCTGCCTTTTTGTTCCAAAATAAGGAAAATTTCTGCAATTTTGTACCAAAATAAAAGAAATATCTGCCTTTTTGCCCCAAAATTAGAAAATTTCTGCTTTTTTTTCGGAAATAAGTGAAATTTCTGCAATTTTGCCCCAAAATAATTGAAATTTCTAAGTTTTGCCCCAAAATAAAAGAAATTTCTGACTTTTTGCCCCCAAATAAGAGGAATTTCAGCATTTTTACCTTAAAATAAGGGGAATTTTTGCATTTTTGTCCCAAAATATGAGAAATTTCTGCCTATTTCCCAAAATAAGAAAAATTTCTTCAATTTTGTACCAAAAGAAAAGAAATTTCTGCCTTTTTGCCCCAAAATAAGAAAATTTCTGCTTTTTTTCTGAAATAAGTGAAATTTCTGCAATTTTGCCCCAAAATAAGTAAAATTTCTGAGTTTTGTTTCAAAATAAAGAGAATTTCTGTCTTTTTGCCCCAACATATAGGGAATTTCTGACTTTTTGCCCCACAATTATAGAAATTTCTGCAATTTTGCTTTAAAACAGGGGGAATTTCTGCCTTTTTGCCCGAAAACAAGAAGAATGTATACCTTTTTGCCATAAAAAAAGGAAATTTCTTAAATTTTGCTCCAAAATAAGGGGAATTTCTGCTTTTTTGCCTCTTAATAAGTGGAATTTCTGTCTTTTTCCCCAAAACAATGGGAATTTCTTTATTTTTTGCCCCAAAATACGGAAAATTTCTGACTTATTACCCTGACGTTAATGAAATTTCTGCAATTTTGCCCCAAAATGAGGGAAATTTCTGACTTTTTGCCCCTAAATAAGGAAAATATCAGCCTTTTTACCTCAAAATAAGGGAAATTTCTGCATTTTTGCCCCAAAATATGTGAAATTTCTGCAATTTTGCCTTAAAATAAGGGAAATTTCTGCAATTTTGCCACAAAATAAGTGAAATTTCTGAGTTTTGCCCCAAAATAAGAGGAATTTCTGTTTTTGCCCCAACATATAGGGAATTTCTGCCTTTTTGGCCCACAATTAGGGGATTTTCTGCAATTTTGCTCCAAAATACGGGGATTTTCTGCCTTTTTGCCCGAAAATAACAAGAATGCATATCTTTTTGCCATAAAAAAGAGAATTTACTTCATTTTTGCTTCAAAATAAGGGGAATTTCTGCTTTTTTGGCTCTAAATATGTGGAATTTCTGTTTTTTTCCCCCCAAACAAAGGGAATTTCTGTCTTTTTTGCCCCAAAATAAGGAAAATTTCTGACTCATTACCCTGAAATAAGTGAAATTTCTGCAATTTTGCCAGAAAATGAGGGAAATTTTTGCCTTTTTGCCCCCAATTAAAGAAAATATCAGCCTTTTAACCTCAAAATAAGGGAAATTTCTGCATTTTTGCCCCAAAATATGGGAAATTTCTGCTTTTTTGCCCCAAAATAAGAACAATTTCTGCAATTTTGTACGAAAATAAAAGAAATTTCTGCCTTTTTGCCCCAAAATAAGAAAATTTCTGCTTTTTTTCTGAAATAAGTGAAATTTCTGCAATTTTGCCCTAAAATAAGTGAAATTTCTGAGTTTTGCCCCCAAATAAGGAGAATTTCTGTCTTTTTGCCCCAACATATAGGGAATTTCTGCCTTTTTGGCCCACAATTACGGGAATTTCTGCAATTTCGCTCCAAAAAACGGGTAATTTCTGTCCTTTTGCCCGAAAATAAGAAGAATGCATACCTTTTTGCCATAGAAAAGGGAAATTTCTTCATTTTTGCTCTAAAATAATGGAAATTTCTGCTTTTTGCCTCTAAATAAGTGGAATTTCTGTCTTTTTTCCCAAAACAAAGGAAATTTCTGTCTTTTTGCACCAAAATAAAGATCATTTCTGACTTATTATTCTGAAATAAGTGAAATTTCTGCAATTTTGCCCCAAAATAAGGGAAATTTTTGCATTTTTTGCCCCCAAATAAGGGGAATTTCAGACTTTTTACCTCAAAATAAGGGGAATTTCTGCATTTTTGCCACAAAATATTTGGAATTTCTGCCTTTCTGCCCCAAAATAAGGAAAACTTCTGCCTTGTTTCCTGAAATAAGTAAAATTTCTGCAATTTTGCCTTAAAATAAGTGAAATTTCTGCAATTTTGCCCCAAAATAAGTGAAATTTCTGCAATTTTGCCCCAAAATAAGGGAAATTTCTGGAATTTTGCCCCATAACAAGTGGAATTTCTGAGTTTTGCCCCAAAATAAAGAGAATTTCTGTCTTTTTACCCTAACATACAGGGAATTTCTGCCTTTTTGCCCCACAATTAGGGGAATTTCTGCAATTTTGCTTCAAAATTCAGGGAATTTCTGCCTTTTTGCCCGAAAATAAGAAGATGAATACCTTTTTGCCATAAAAAAGGGAAATTTCTTCATTTTTCTTCAAAATAAGGGGAATTTCTGATTTTTTGCCTCTAAATAAGTGGAATTTCTGTCTTTTTCCCCCAAAACAAAGGGAATTTCTGTCTTTTTTGCTCCAAAATAAAAAAAAATTTCAGACTTATTACCCTGAAATAAGTGAAATTTCTGCAATTTCGCTCCAAAATAATTGAAATTTCTGAGTTTTGCCCCAAAATAAGGGGAATTTTTGGATTTTTGTCCCCAAATAAGGGGAATTTCAGCATTTTTACCTCAAAATAAGGGGAATTTCTGCAATTTTGCCCCAAAATATGGGAAATTTCTGCCTTTTTGCCCCAAAATAAGAACAAATTCTGCAATTTTGTACCTAAATAAAAGAAATTTCTGACTTTTTTTCCCAAAAAAGAAAATTTCTGCTATTTTCTTCTGAAATAAGTGAAATTTCTGCAATTTTGCCCCAAAATATGTGAAATTTCTGCAATTTTGCCCCAAAATATGTGAAATTTCTGCAATTTTGCCCCAAAATAAGAAAAATTTCTGCAATTTTGCCCCAAAATAAGTGAAATTTCTGAGTTTTGCCCCTAAATAAGGAGAATTTCTGTTTTTGCTCCAACATATAGGGAATTTCTGCCTTTTTGCCCCACAATTAGGGGAATATCTGCAATTTTGCTCCAAAATACGGGGAATTTCTGCCTTTTTGCCCGAAAATAAGAAGAATGCATACCTTTTTGCCATAAAAAAAAGAAATTTCTTCATTTTTGCTCCAAAATAAAGGGAATTTCTGCTTTTTTGCCTCTACATAAGTGGAATTTCTGTCTTTTTCCCCCAAAACAAAGGGAATTCCTGTCTTTTTGCCCCAAAATAAGAAAAATTTCTGACTTATTACCCTGAAATAAGTGAAATTTCTGCTATTTTGCCCCAAAATGAGGGAAATTTCTGCCTTCTTGCTCCCAAAGAAGAAAATATCAGCCTTTTTACCTCAAAATAAGGGAAATTTCTGCATTTTTGCCCCAAAATAATGGGACATTTCTGCCCTTTTGCCCCAAAATAAGAACAAATTCTGCAATTTTGTACCTAAATAAAAGAAATTTCTGACTTTTTGACCTAAAAAGAAAATTTCTGCTTTTTTTTCTGAAATAAGTGAAATTTCTGCAATTTTGCCCAAAAATATGTGAAATTTCTGCAATTTTGCCTTAAAATAAGGGAAATTTCTGCATTTTTTGCCCCCAAATAAGGGGAATTTCCGCCTTTTTACCTCAAAATATGGGGAATTTCTGGATTTTTGCTCCAAAATATGGGAAATGTCTGCCTTTTTGCCCCAAAATAAGGAAAATTTCTGCAATTTTGTACCAAAATAAAAGAAATATCTGCCTTTTTGCCCCAAAATTAGAAAATTTCTGCTTTTTTTTTGGAAATAAGTGAAATTTCTGCAATTTTGCCCCAAAATAAATGAAATTTCTAAGTTTTGCCCCAAAATAAGGGAAATTTCTGCTTTTTTGCCCCCAAATAAGAAGAAGTTCAGCATTTTTACCTTAAAATAAGGGGAATTTCTGCATTTTTGCCCCAAAATATGAGAAATTTCTGCCTTTTTCCCATAATAAGAAAAATTTCTGCAATTTTGTACAAAAATAAAAGAAATTTCTGCCTTTTTGCCCCAAAATAAGAAAATTTCTGCTTTTTTTTCTGAAATCAGTGAAATTTCTGCAATTTTGCCCCAAAATAAGTGAAATTTCGGAGTTTTGCCCCAAAATAAGGAGAATTTCTGTCTTTTTGCCCCAACATATAGGGAATTTCTGCCTTTTTGCCCCACAATTAGGGGAATTTCTGCAATTTTGCTCCAAAACAGAAGGAATTTCTGCCTTTTTGCCCGAAAACAAGAAGAATGCATACCTTTTTGCCATAAAAAATAGAAATTTCTTAATTTTTGCTCCAAAATAAGGGGAATTTCTGCTTTTTTGCCTCTTAATAAGTGGAATTTCTGTCTTTTTTCCCCAAAACAAAGGGAATTTCTGTCTTTTTTGCCCCAAAATACGGAAAATTTCTGACTTATTACCCTGAAGTAAATGAAATTTCTGCAATTTTGCCCCAAAATGAGGGAAATTTCTGCCTTTTTGCCCCCAAATAAGAAAAATATCAGCCTTTTTATCTCAAAATAAGGGAAATTTCTGCATTTTTGCCCCAAAATAAGTGAAATTTCTGCTTTTTTTCTGAAATAAGTGAAATTTCTGCAATTTTGCCCCAAAATAAGTGAAAATTCTGAGTTTTGCCCCAAAATAAGGAGAATTTCTGTCTTTTTGCCCCACAATTAGGGGAATTTCTGCAATTGTGCTCCAAAATACGAGGAATTTCTGCCTTTTTGCCCGAAAACAAGAAGAATGCATACCTTTTTGCCATAAAAAAGGAAAATTTCTTCATTTTTGCTCCAAAATAAGGGGACTTTCTGCTCTTTTGCCTCTTAATAAGTGGAATTTCTGTCTTTTTCCCCCAAAACAAAGGGAATTTCCATCTTTTTGCCTCAAAATAAGGAAAATTTCTGACTTATTACCCTGAAGTAAGTGAAATTTCTGCAATTTTGCCCCAAAATAAGGGAAATTTATGCCTTTTTACCCCCAAATAAGGGGAATTTCAGCATTTTTACCTCAAAATAAAAGGAACTTCTGCATTTTTGCCACAAAATATTTGGAATTTCTGCCTTTTTGCTCCAAAATAAGAAAAACTTCTGCCTTTTTTCCTGAAATAAGTGAGATTTCTGCAATTTTGCCCCAAAATAAGGGAAATTTCTGCATTTTTGCCTCCAAATAAAGGGAATTTCAGCATTTTTACCTCAAAATAAGGGGAATTTCTGCACTTTTGCCCTAAAATATGGGAAATTTCTGCCTTTTTGTCCCAAAATAAGAAAAATTTCTGCAATTTTGTATCAAAATAAAAAAATTTCTGCCTTTTTGCCCCAAAATAAGTGAAATTTCTGCTTTTTTTTCTGAAATAAGTGAAATTTCTGCAATTTTGCCCCAAAATAAGTGAAAATTCTGAGTTTTGCCCCAAAATAAGGGAAATTTCTGGAATTTTGCCCCAAAATAAGTGGAATTTCTGAGTTTTGCCCCAAAAAAAGGAAAATTTCTGTCTTTTTGCCCCAACATATAGAGAATTTCTGCCTTTTTGCCCCACAATTAGGGGAATTTCTGCAATTGTGCTCCAAAATACGGGGAATTTCTGCCTTTTTGCCCGAAAACAAGAAGAATGCATACCTTTTTGCCATAAAAAAGGAAAATTTCTTCATTTTTGCTCCAAAGTATGGGGAATTTCTGCTTTTTTGCCTCTTAATAAGTCGAATTTATGTCTTTTTCCCCAAAACAAAGAGAATTTCCATCTTTTTTGCCCCAAAATAAAGAAAATTTCTGACTTATTACCCTGAAGTAAGTGGAATTTCTGCAATTTTGCCCCAAAATAAGGGAAATTTATGCCTTTTTGCCTCCAAATAAGGGGAATTTCAGCATTTTTACCTCAAAATAAGGGGAATTTCTGCATTTTTGCCACAAAATATTTGGAGTTTCTGCCTTTTTGCTCCAAAATAAGGAAAACTTCTGCCTTTTTTCCTGAAATAAGTGAAATTTCTGCAATTTTGCCCCAAAATAAGTGAAATTTCTGCAATTTTGTCCCAAAATAAGTGAAATTTCTGAAATTTGGCCCAAAATAAGGGAAATTTCTGGAATTTTGCCCCAAAATAAGTGAAATTTCTGAGTTTTGCCCCAAAATAAGGGGAATTTCTGCCTTTTTGCCCCCAAATAATAGGAATTTCAGCTTTTATACCACAAAATAAGGGGAATTTCTGCATTTTTGCCCCAAAATATGGGAAATTTCTGCGTTTTTGCCCCAAAATAAGAACAATTTCTGCAATTTTGTACCAAAATAAAAGAAATTTCTGACTTTTTGCCCCAAAAAAGAAAAGTTCTCCTTTTTTTACTGACATAAGTGAAATTTCTGCAATTTTGCCCCAAAATAAGTGAAATTTCTGCAATTTTGCCCCAAAATAAGGGAAATTTCTGGAATTTTGCCCCATAACAAGTGGAATTTCTGAGTTTTGCCCCAAAATAAAGAAAATTTCTGTCTTTTTGCCCTAACATACAGGGAATTTCTGCCTTTTGCCCCACAATTCGGGGAATTTCTGCAATTTTGCTTCAAAATTCAGGGAATTTCTGCCTTTTTGACCGAAAATAAGAAGATGAATAACTTTTTGCCATAAAAAAGGGAAATTTCTTCATTTTTCTCCAAAATAAGGGGAATTTCTGATTTTTTGCCTCTAAATAAGTGGAATTTTTGTCTTTTTCCCCCAAAACAAAGGGAATTTCTGTCTTTTTTGCCCCAAAATAAGGAAAATTTCAGAATTATTACCATGAAATAAGTGAAATTTCTGCAATTTTGCTCCAAAATAATTGAAATTTCTGAGTTTTGCCCCAAAATAAGAGGAATTTCTGGATTTTTGTCCCCAAATAAGGGGAATTTCAGCATTTTTACCTCAAAATAAGGGGAATTTCTGCAATTTTGCCCCAAAATATGGGAAATTTCTGCCTTTTTGCCCCAAAATAAGAACAAATTCTGCAATTTTGTACAAAAATAAAAGAAATTTCTGACTTTTTGCCCCAAAAAGAAAATTTCTGCTTTTTTTTTCTGAAATAAGTGAAATTTCTGCAATTTTGCCCCAAAATAAGTGAAATTTCTGAGTTTTGCCCCAAAATAAAGAGAATTTCTGTCTTTTTGCCCCAACATATAGGGAATTTCTGTCTTTTTGCCCCACAATTAGGGGAATTTCTGCAATTTTGCTCCAAAACAGGGGGAATTTCTGCCTTTTTGAACGAAAACAGGAAGAATGCATACTTTTTTGCCATAAAAAAGGGAAATTTCTTAATTTTTGCTCCAAAATAAGGGGAATTACTGCTTTTTTTGCCTCTTAATAAGTGGAATTTCTGTCTTTTTCCCCCAAAACAAAGGGAATTTCTGTTTTTTTTGCCCCAAAATACGGAAAATTTCTGACTTATTACCCTGAAGTAAGTGAAATTTCTGCAATTTTGCCAGAAAATGAGGGAAATTTCTGCCTTTTTGCCCCCAAATAAGGAAAATATCAGCCTTTTAACCTCAAAATAAGGGAAATTTCTGCATTTTTGCCCCAAAATATGGGAAATTTCTGCCTTTTTACCCAAAATAAGAACAAATTCTGCAATTTTGTACAAAAATAAAAGAAATTTCTGACTTTTTGCCCCAAAAAGAAAATTTCTGCTTTTTTTTTCCTGAAATAAGTGAAATTTCTGCAATTTTGCCCCAAAATATGTGAAATTTCTGCTATTTTGCCCCAAAATAATGGAAATTTTTGCAATTTTGCCACAAAATAAGTGAAATGTCTGAGTTTTGCCCCAAAATAAGAGGAATTTCTGTTTTTGCCCCAACATATAGGGAATTTCTGCCTTTTTGCCCCACAATTAGGGGAATATCTGCAATTTTGCTCCAAAATACGGGGATTTTCTGCCTTTTTGCCCGAAAATAAGAAGAATGCATATCTTTTTGCCATAAAAAAGGAAAGTTTCTTCATTTTTGCTCCAAAATAAGGGGAATTTCTGCTTTTTTGGATCTAAATATGTGGAATTTCTGTTTTTTTCCCCCAAAACGAAAGGAATTTCTGTCTTTTTTGCCCCAAAATAAGGAAAATTTCTGACTTATTACCCTGAAATAAGTGAAATTTCTGCAATTTTGCCCCAAAATGAGGAAAATTTCTGCCTTTTTGCCCCCAAATAAGGGGAATTTCAGCCTTTTTATCTCAAAATAATAGGAATTTCTGCATTTTTGCCCCAAAATATAGGAAATTTCTGCCTTTTTGCCCCAAAATAAAAACAATTTCTGCAATTTTGTACCAAAATAAAAGAAATTTCTGCCTTTTTGCCCCAAAATAAGAAAATTTCTGCTTTTTTTTCTGAAATAAGTGAAATTTCTGCAATTTTGCCCTAAAATAAGTGAAATTTCTGAGTTTTGCCCCAAAATAAGGAGAATTTCTGTCTTTTTGCCCCAACATATAGGGAATTTCTGCCTTTTTGGCCCACAATTAGGGGGATTTTTGCAATTTTGCTCCAAAAAACGGGGAATTTCTGTCTTTTTGCCCGAAAATAAGAAGAATGCATACCTTTTTGCCATAGAAAAGGGAAATTTCTTCATTTTTGCTCCAAAATAAGGGGAATTTCTGCTTTTTGCTTCTAAATAAGTGGAATTTCTGTCTTTTTTTCCCAAAACAAAGGGAATTTCTGTCTTTTTGCACCAAAATATAGATAATTTCTGACTTATTAATCTGAAATAAGTGAAATTTCTGCAATTTTGCCCCAAAATAAGGGAAATTTCTGCATTTTTTGCCCCCAAATAAGGGGAATTTCAGCCTTTTTACCTCAAAATAAGGGGAATTTCTGCATTTTTGCCCCAAAATATTGGAAATGTCTGCCTTTTTGCCCCAAAATAAGGAAAATTTCTGCAATTTTGTACCAAAATAAAAGAAATATCTGCCTTTTTGCCCCAAAATTAGAAAATTTCTGCTTTTTTTTCGGAAATAAGTGAAATTTCTGCAATTTTGCCCCAAAATAATTGAAATTTCTAAGTTTTGCCCCAAAATAAAAGAAATTTCTGCCTTTTTGCCCCCAAATAAGAGTAATTTCAGCATTTTTACCTTAAAATAAGGGGAATTTTTGCATTTTTGTCCCAAAATATGAGAAATTTCTGCCTATTTCCCAAAATAAGAAAAATTTCTGCAATTTTGTACCAAAAGAAAAGAAATTTCTGCCTTTTTGCCCCAAAATAAGAAAATTTCTGCTTTTTTTCTGAAATAAGTGAAATTTCTGCAATTTTGCCCCAAAATAAGTAAAATTTCTGAGTTTTGTTCCAAAATAAAGAGAATTTCTGTCTTTTTGCCCCAACATATAGGGAATTTCTGTCTTTTTGCCCCACAATTATAGAAATTTCTGCAATTTTGCTTTAAAACAAGGGGGAATTTCTGCCTTTTTGCCCGAAAACAAGAAGAATGTATACCTTTTTGCCATAAAAAAAGGAAATTTCTTAATTTTTGCTCCAAAATAAGGGGAATTTCTGCTTTTTTGCCTCTTAATAAGTGGAATTTCTGTCTTTTTCCCCAAAACAATGGGAATTTCTTTATTTTTTGCCCCAAAATACGGAAAATTTCTGACTTATTACCCTGACGTTAATGAAATTTCTGCAATTTTGCCCCAAAATGAGGGAAATTTCTGCCTTTTTGCCCCTAAATAAGGAAAATATCAGCCTTTTTACCTCAAAATAAGGGAAATTTCTGCATTTTTGCCCCAAAATATGTGAAATTTCTGCAATTTTGCCTTAAAATAGGGAAATTTCTGCAATTTTGCCACAAAATAAGTGAAATTTCTGAGTTTTGCCCCAAAATAAGAGGAATTTCTGTTTTTGCCCCAACATATAGGGAATTTCTGCCTTTTTGGCCCACAATTAGGGGATTTTCTGCAATTTTGCTCCAAAATACGGGGATTTTCTGCCTTTTTGCCTGAAAATAACAAGAATGCATATCTTTTTGCCATAAAAAAGAGAATTTACTTCATTTTTGCTCCAAAATAAGGGGAATTTCTGCTTTTTTGGCTCTAAATATGTGGAATTTCTGTTTTTTTCCCCCAAAACAAAGGGAATTTCTGTCTTTTTTGCCCCAAAATAAGGAAAATTTCTGACTCATTACCCTGAAATAAGTGAAATTTCTGCAATTTTGCCAGAAAATGAGGGAAATTTCTGCCTTTTTGCCCCCAATTAAGGAAAATATCAGCCTTTTAACCTCAAAATAAGGGAAATTTCTGCATTTTTGCCCCAAAATAAGTGAAATTTCTGCAATTTTGCCCCAAAATAAGGGAAATTTCTGGAATTTTGCCCCATAACAAGTGGAATTTCTGAGTTTTGCCCCAAAATAAAGAGAATTTCTGTCTTTTTACCCTAACATACAGGGAATTTCTGCCTTTTTGCCCCACAATTAGGGGAATTTCTGCAATTTTGCTTCAAAATTCAGGGAATTTCTGCCTTTTTGCCCGAAAATAAGAAGATGAATACCTTTTTGCCATAAAAAAGGGAAATTTCTTCATTTTTCTTCAAAATAAGGGAAATTTCTGATTTTTTGCCTCTAAATAAGTGGAATTTCTGTCTTTTTCCCCCAAAACAAAGGGAATTTCTGTCTTTTTTGCCCCAAAATAAAAAAAAATTTCAGACTTATTACCCTGAAATAAGTGAAATTTCTGCAATTTCGCTCCAAAATAATTGAAATTTCTGAGTTTTGCCCCAAAATAAGGGGAATTTTTGGATTTTTGTCCCCAAATAAGGGGAATTTCAGCATTTTTACCTCAAAATAAGGGGAATTTCTGCAATTTTGCCCCAAAATATGGGAAATTTCTGCCTTTTTGCCCCAAAATAAGAACAAATTCTGCAATTTTGTACCTAAATAAAAGAAATTTCTGACTTTTTTTCCCAAAAAAGAAAATTTCTGCTATTTTCTTCTGAAATAAGTGAAATTTCTGCAATTTTGCCCCAAAATATGTGAAATTTCTGCAATTTTGCCCCAAAATATGTGAAATTTCTGCAATTTTGCCCCAAAATAAGAAAAATTTCTGCAATTTTGCCCCAAAATAAGTGAAATTTCTGAGTTTTGCCCCTAAATAAGGAGAATTTCTGTTTTTGCTCCAACATATAGGGAATTTCTGCCTTTTTGCCCCACAATTAGGGGAATATCTGCAATTTTGCTCCAAAATACGGGGAATTTCTGCCTTTTTGCCCGAAAATAAGAAGAATGCATACCTTTTTGCCATAAAAAAAAGAAATTTCTTCATTTTTGCTCCAAAATAAAGGGAATTTCTGCTTTTTTGCCTCTACATAAGTGGAATTTCTGTCTTTTTCCCCCAAAACAAAGGGAATTCCTGTCTTTTTGCCCCAAAATAAGAAAAATTTCTGACTTATTACCCTGAAATAAGTGAAATTTCTGCAATTTTGCCCCAAAATGAGGGAAATTTCTGCCTTCTTGCTCCCAAAGAAGAAAATATCAGCCTTTTTACCTCAAAATAAGGGAAATTTCTGCATTTTTGCCCCAAAATAATGGGACATTTCTGCCCTTTTGCCCCAAAATAAGAACAAATTCTGCAATTTTGTACCTAAATAAAAGAAATTTCTGACTTTTTGACCTAAAAAGAAAATTTCTGCTTTTTTTTCTGAAATAAGTGAAATTTCTGCAATTTTGCCCAAAAATATGTGAAATTTCTGCAATTTTGCCTTAAAATAAGGGAAATTTCTGCATTTTTTGCCCCCAAATAAGGGGAATTTCCGCCTTTTTACCTCAAAATATGGGGAATTTCTGGATTTTTGCTCCAAAATATGGGAAATGTCTGCCTTTTTGCCCCAAAATAAGGAAAATTTCTGCAATTTTGTACCAAAATAAAAGAAATATCTGCCTTTTTGCCCCAAAATTAGAAAATTTCTGCTTTTTTTTCGGAAATAAGTGAAATTTCTGCAATTTTGCCCCAAAATAAATGAAATTTCTAAGTTTTGCCCCAAAATAAGGGAAATTTCTGCTTTTTTGCCCCCAAATAAGAAGAAGTTCAGCATTTTTACCTTAAAATAAGGGGAATTTCTGCATTTTTGCCCCAAAATATGAGAAATTTCTGCCTTTTTCCCATAATAAGAAAAATTTCTGCAATTTTGTACAAAAATAAAAGAAATTTCTGCCTTTTTGCCCCAAAATAAGAAAATTTCTGCTTTTTTTTCTGAAATCAGTGAAATTTCTGCAATTTTGCCCCAAAATAAGTGAAATTTCTGAGTTTTGCCCCAAAATAAGGAGAATTTCTGTCTTTTTGCCCCAACATATAGGGAATTTCTGCCTTTTTGCCCCACAATTATAGAAATTTCTGCAATTTTGCTCCAAAACAGAAGGAATTTCTGCCTTTTTGCCCGAAAACAAGAAGAATGTATACCTTTTTGCCATAAAAAAAGGAAATTTCTTAATTTTTGCTCCAAAATAAGGGGAATTTCTGCTTTTTTGCCTCTTAATAAGTGGAATTTCTGTCTTTTTCCCCAAAACAATGGGAATTTCTTTATTTTTTGCCCCAAAATACGGAAAATTTCTGACTTATTACCCTGACGTTAATGAAATTTCTGCAATTTTGCCCCAAAATGAGGGAAATTTCTGCCTTTTTGCCCCTAAATAAGGAAAATATCAGCCTTTTTACCTCAAAATAAGGGAAATTTCTGCATTTTTGCCCCAAAATATGTGAAATTTCTGCAATTTTGCCTTAAAATAGGGAAATTTCTGCAATTTTGCCACAAAATAAGTGAAATTTCTGAGTTTTGCCCCAAAATAAGAGGAATTTCTGTTTTTGCCCCAACATATAGGGAATTTCTGCCTTTTTGGCCCACAATTATGGGATTTTCTGCAATTTTGCTCCAAAATACGGGGATTTTCTGCCTTTTTGCCCGAAAATAACAAGAATGCATATCTTTTTGCCATAAAAAAGAGAATTTACTTCATTTTTGCTCCAAAATAAGGGGAATTTCTGCTTTTTTGGCTCTAAATATGTGGAATTTCTGTTTTTTTCCCCCAAAACAAAGGGAATTTCTGTCTTTTTTGCCCCAAAATAAGGAAAATTTCTGACTCATTACCCTGAAATAAGTGAAATTTCTGCAATTTTGCCAGAAAATGAGGGAAATTTCTGCCTTTTTGCCCCCAATTAAGGAAAATATCAGCCTTTTAACCTCAAAATAAGGGAAATTTCTGCATTTTTGCCCCAAAATAAGTGAAATTTCTGCAATTTTGCCCCAAAATAAGGGAAATTTCTGGAATTTTGCCCCATAACAAGTGGAATTTCTGAGTTTTGCCCCAAAATAAAGAGAATTTCTGTCTTTTTACCCTAACATACAGGGAATTTCTGCCTTTTTGCCCCACAATTAGGGGAATTTCTGCAATTTTGCTTCAAAATTCAGGGAATTTCTGCCTTTTTGCCCGAAAATAAGAAGATGAATACCTTTTTGCCATAAAAAAGGGAAATTTCTTCATTTTTCTTCAAAATAAGGGGAATTTCTGATTTTTTGCCTCTAAATAAGTGGAATTTCTGTCTTTTTTCCCCAAAACAAAGGGAATTTCTGTCTTTTTTGCCCCAAAATAAAAAAAAAATTTCAGACTTATTACCCTGAAATAAGTGAAATTTCTGCAATTACGCTCCAAAATAATTGAAATTTCTGAGTTTTGCCCCAAAATAAGGGGAATTTTTGGATTTTTGTCCCCAAATAAGGGGAATTTCAGCATTTTTACCTCAAAATAAGGGGAATTTCTGCAATTTTGCCCCAAAATATGGGAAATTTCTGCCTTTTTGCCCCAAAATAAGAACAAATTCTGCAATTTTGTACCTAAATAAAAGAAATTTCTGACTTTTTTTCCCAAAAAAGAAAATTTCTGCTATTTTCTTCTGAAATAAGTGAAATTTCTGCAATTTTGCCCCAAAATATGTGAAATTTCTGCAATTTTGCCCCAAAATATGTGAAATTTCTGCAATTTTGCCCCAAAATAAGAAAAATTTCTGCAATTTTGCCCCAAAATAAGTGAAATTTCTGAGTTTTGCCCCTAAATAAGGAGAATTTCTGTTTTTGCTCCAACATATAGGGAATTTCTGCCTTTTTGCCCCACAATTAGGGGAATATCTGCAATTTTGCTCCAAAATACGGGGAATTTCTGCCTTTTTGCCCGAAAATAAGAAGAATGCATACCTTTTTGCCATAAAAAAAAGAAATTTCTTCATTTTTGCTCCAAAATAAAGGGAATTTCTGCTTTTTTGCCTCTACATAAGTGGAATTTCTGTCTTTTTCCCCCAAAACAAAGGGAATTCCTGTCTTTTTGCCCCAAAATAAGAAAAATTTCTGACTTATTACCCTGAAATAAGTGAAATTTCTGCAATTTTGCCCCAAAATGAGGGAAATTTCTGCCTTCTTGCTCCCAAAGAAGAAAATATCAGCCTTTTTACCTCAAAATAAGGGAAATTTCTGCATTTTTGCCCCAAAATAATGGGACATTTCTGCCCTTTTGCCCCAAAATAAGAACAAATTCTGCAATTTTGTGCCTAAATAAAAGAAATTTCTGACTTTTTGACCTAAAAAGAAAATTTCTGCTTTTTTTTCTGAAATAAGTGAAATTTCTGCAATTTTGCCCAAAAATATGTGAAATTTCTGCAATTTTGCCTTAAAATAAGGGAAATTTCTGCATTTTTTGCCCCCAAATAAGGGGAATTTCCGCCTTTTTACCTCAAAATATGGGGAATTTCTGGATTTTTGCTCCAAAATATGGGAAATGTCTGCCTTTTTGCCCCAAAATAAGGAAAATTTCTGCAATTTTGTACCAAAATAAAAGAAATATCTGCCTTTTTGCCTCAAAATTAGAAAATTTCTGCTTTTTTTTCGGAAATAAGTGAAATTTCTGCAATTTTGCCCCAAAATAAATGAAATTTCTAAGTTTTGCCCCAAAATAAGGGAAATTTCTGCTTTTTTGCCCCCAAATAAGAAGAAGTTCAGCATTTTTACCTTAAAATAAGGGGAATTTCTGCATTTTTGCCCCAAAATATGAGAAAATTCTGCCTTTTTCCCATAATAAGAAAAATTTCTGCAATTTTGTACAAAAATAAAAGAAATTTCTGCCTTTTTGCCCCAAAATAAGAAAATTTCTGCTTTTTTTTCTGAAATCAGTGAAATTTCTGCAATTTTGCCCCAAAATAAGTGAAATTTCTGAGTTTTGCCCCAAAATAAGGAGAATTTCTGTCTTTTTGCCCCAACATATAGGGAATTTCTGCCTTTTTGCCCCACAATTAGGGGAATTTCTGCAATTTTGCTCCAAAACAGAAGGAATTTCTGCCTTTTTGCCCGAAAACAAGAAGAATGCATACCTTTTTGCCATAAAAAATAGAAATTTCTTAATTTTTGCTCCAAAATAAGGGGAATTTCTGCTTTTTTGCCTCTTAATAAGTGGAATTTCTGTCTTTTTTCCCCAAAACAAAGGGAATTTCTGTCTTTTTTGCCCCAAAATACGGAAAATTTCTGACTTATTACCCTGAAGTAAATGAAATTTCTGCAATTTTGCCCCAAAATGAGGGAAATTTCTGCCTTTTTGCCCCCAAATAAGAAAAATATCAGCCTTTTTATCTCAAAATAAGGGAAATTTCTGCATTTTTGCCGCAAAATAAGTGAAATTTCTGCTTTTTTCTGAAATAAGTGAAATTTCTGCAATTTTGCCCCAAAATAAGTGAAAATTCTGAGTTTTGCCCCAAAATAAGGAGAATTTCTGTCTTTTTGCCCCACAATTAGGGGAATTTCTGCAATTGTGCTCCAAAATACGAGGAATTTCTGCCTTTTTGCCCGAAAACAAGAAGAATGCATACCTTTTTGCCATAAAAAAAAAATTTCTTCATTTTTGCTCCAAAATAAGGGGACTTTCTGCTCTTTTGCCTCTTAATAAGTGGAATTTCTGTCTTTTTCCCCCAAAACAAAGGGAATTTCCATCTTTTTTGCCTCAAAATAAGGAAAATTTCTGACTTATTACCCTGAAGTAAGTGAAATTTCTGCAATTTTGCCCCAAAATAAGGGAAATTTATGCCTTTTTACCCCCAAATAAGGGGAATTTCAGCATTTTTACCTCAAAATAAAAGGAACTTCTGCATTTTTGCCACAAAATATTTGGAATTTCTGCCTTTTTGCTCCAAAATAAGAAAAACTTCTGCCTTTTTTCCTGAAATAAGTGAGATTTCTGCAATTTTGCCCCAAAATAAGGGAAATTTCTGCATTTTTGCCTCCAAATAAAGGGAATTTCAGCATTTTTACCTCAAAATAAGGGGAATTTCTGCACTTTTGCCCTAAAATATGGGAAATTTCTGCCTTTTTGTCCCAAAATAAGAAAAATTTCTGCAATTTTGTATCAAAATAAAAAAATTTCTGCCTTTTTGCCCCAAAATAAGTGAAATTTCTGCTTTTTTTTCTGAAATAAGTGAAATTTCTGCAATTTTGCCCCAAAATAAGTGAAAATTCTGAGTTTTGCCCCAAAATAAGGGAAATTTCTGGAATTTTGCCCCAAAATAAGTGGAATTTCTGAGTTTTGCCCCAAAAAAAGGAAAATTTCTGTCTTTTTGCCCCAACATATAGGGAATTTCTGCCTTTTTGCCCCACAATTAGGGGAATTTCTGCAATTGTGCTCCAAAATACGGGGAATTTCTGCCTTTTTGCCCGAAAACAAGAAGAATGCATACCTTTTTGCCATAAAAAAGGAAAATTTCTTCATTTTTGCTCCAAAGTATGGGGAATTTCTGCTTTTTTGCCTCTTAATAAGTCGAATTTATGTCTTTTTTCCCCAAAACAAAGAGAATTTCCATCTTTTTTGCCCCAAAATAAAGAAAATTTCTGACTTATTACCCTGAAGTAAGTGGAATTTCTGCAATTTTGCCCCAAAATAAGGGAAATTTATGCCTTTTTGCCTCCAAATAAGGGGAATTTCAGCATTTTTACCTCAAAATAAGGAGAATTTCTGCATTTTTGCCACAAAATATTTGGAATATCTGCCTTTTTGCTCCAAAATAAGGAAAACTTCTGCCTTTTTTCCTGAAATAAGTGAAATTTCTGCAATTTTGCCCCAAAATAAGTGAAATTTCTGCAATTTTGTCCCAAAATAAGTGAAATTTCTGAAATTTGGCCCAAAATAAGGGAAATTTCTGGAATTTTGCCCCAAAATAATTGAAATTTCTGAGTTTTGCCCCAAAATAAGGGGAATTTCTGCCTTTTTGCCCCCAAATAATAGGAATTTCAGCTTTTATACCGCAAAATAAGGGGAATTTCTGCATTTTTGACCCAAAATATGGGAAATTTCTGCGTTTTTGCCCCAAAATAAGAACAATTTCTGCAATTTTGTACCAAAATAAAAGAAATTTCTGACTTTTTGCCCCAAAAAAGAAAAGTTCTCCTTTTTTTTACTGACATAAGTGAAATTTCTGCAATTTTGCCCCAAAATAAGTGAAATTTCTGCAATTTTGCCCCAAAATAAGGGAAATTTCTGGAATTTTGCCTTAAAACAAGTGGAATTTCTGAGTTTTGCCCCAAAATAAAGAAAATTTCTGTCTTTTTGCCCTAACATACAGGGAATTTCTGCCTTTTGCCCCACAATTCGGGGAATTTCTGCAATTTTGCTTCAAAATTCAGGGAATTTCTGCCTTTTTGACCGAAAATAAGAAGATGAATAACTTTTTGCCATAAAAAAGGGAAATTTCTTCATTTTTCTCCAAAATAAGGGGAATTTCTGATTTTTTGCCTCTAAATAAGTGGAATTTTTGTCTTTTTCCCCCAAAACAAAGGGAATTTCTGTCTTTTTTGCCCCAAAATAAGGAAAATTTCAGAATTATTACCATGAAATAAGTGAAATTTCTGCAATTTTGCTCCAAAATAATTGAAATTTCTGAGTTTTGCCCCAAAATAAGAGGAATTTCTGGATTTTTGTCCCCAAATAAGGGGAATTTCAGCATTTTTACCTCAAAATAAGGGGAATTTCTGCAATTTTGCCCCAAAATATGGGAAATTTCTGCCTTTTTGCCCCAAAATAAGAACAAATTCTGCAATTTTGTACAAAAATAAAAGAAATTTCTGACTTTTTGCCCCAAAAAGAAAATTTCTGCTTTTTTTTCTGAAATAAGTGAAATTTCTGCAATTTTGCCCCAAAATAAGTGAAATTTCTGAGTTTTGCCCCAAAATAAAGAGAATTTCTGTCTTTTTGCCCCAACATATAGGGAATTTCTGTCTTTTTGCCCCACAATTAGGGGAATTTCTGCAATTTTGCTCCAAAACAGGGGGAATTTCTGCCTTTTTGAACGAAAACAGGAAGAATGCATACCTTTTTGCCATAAAAAAGGGAAATTTCTTAATTTTTGCTCCAAAATAAGGGGAATTACTGCTTTTTTTGCCTCTTAATAAGTGGAATTTCTGTCTTTTTCCCCCAAAACAAAGGGAATTTCTGATTTTTTTGCCCCAAAATACGGAAAATTTCTGACTTATTACCCTGAAGTAAGTGAAATTTCTGCAATTTTGCCAGAAAATGAGGGAAATTTCTGCCTTTTTGCCCCCAAATAAGGAAAATATCAGCCTTTTAACCTCAAAATAAGGGAAATTTCTGCATTTTTGCCCCAAAATATGGGAAATTTCTGCATTTTTACCCAAAATAAGAACAAATACTGCAATTTTGTACAAAAATAAAAGAAATTTCTGACTTTTTGCCCCAAAAAGAAAATTTCTGCTTTTTTTTTCCTGAAATAAGTGAAATTTCTGCAATTTTGCCCCAAAATATGTGAAATTTCTGCTATTTTGCCCCAAAATAATGGAAATTTTTGCAATTTTGCCACAAAATAAGTGAAATGTCTGAGTTTTGCCCCAAAATAAGAGGAATTTCTGTTTTTGCCCCAACATATAGGTAATTTCTGCCTTTTTGCCCCACAATTAGGGGAATATCTGCAATTTTGCTCCAAAATACGGGGATTTTCTGCCTTTTTGCCCGAAAATAAGAAGAATGCATATCTTTTTGCCATAAAAAAGGAAAGTTTCTTCATTTTTGCTCCAAAATAAGGGGAATTTCTGCTTTTTTTGGATCTAAATATGTGGAATTTCTGTTTTTTTCCCCCAAAACGAAAGGAATTTCTGTCTTTTTTGCCCCAAAATAAGGAAAATTTCTGACTTATTACCCTGAAATAAGTGAAATTTCTGCAATTTTGCCCCAAAATGAGGAAAATTTCTGCCTTTTTGCCCCCAAATAAGGGGAATTTCAGCCTTTTTATCTCAAAATAATAGGAATTTCTGCATTTTTGCCCCAAAATATGGGAAATTTCTGCCTTTTTGCCCCAAAATAAGAACAATTTCTGCAATTTTGTACCAAAATAAAAGAAATTTCTGCCTTTTTGCCCCAAAATAAGAAAATTTCTGCTTTTTTTTCTGAAATAAGTGAAATTTCTGCAATTTTGCCCTAAAATAAGTGAAATTTCTGAGTTTTGCCCCAAAATAAGGAGAATTTCTGTCTTTTTGCCCCAACATATAGGGAATTTCTGCCTTTTTGGCCCACAATTAGGGGGATTTTTGCAATTTTGCTCCAAAAAACGGGGAATTTCTGTCTTTTTGCCCGAAAATAAGAAGAATGCATACCTTTTTGCCATAGAAAAGGGAAATTTCTTCATTTTTGCTCCAAAATAAGGGGAATTTCTGCTTTTTGCTTCTAAATAAGTGGAATTTCTGTCTTTTTTTCCCAAAACAAAGGGAATTTCTGTCTTTTTGCACCAAAATATAGATAATTTCTGACTTATTAATCTGAAATAAGTGAAATTTCTGCAATTTTGCCCCAAAATAAGGGAAATTTCTGCATTTTTTGCCCCCAAATAAGGGGAATTTCAGCCTTTTTACCTCAAAATAAGGGGAATTTCTGCATTTTTGCCCCAAAATATTGGAAATGTCTGCCTTTTTGCCCCAAAATAAGGAAAATTTCTGCAATTTTATACCAAAATAAAAGAAATATCTGCCTTTTTGCCCCAAAATTAGAAAATTTCTGCTTTTTTTTCGGAAATAAGTGAAATTTCTGCAATTTTGCCCCAAAATAATTGAAATTTCTAAGTTTTGCCCCAAAATAAAAGAAATTTCTGCCTTTTTGCCCCCAAATAAGAGGAATTTCAGCATTTTTACCTTAAAATAAGGGGAATTTTTGCATTTTTGTCCCAAAATATGAGAAATTTCTGCCTATTTCCCAAAATAAGAAAAATTTCTGCAATTTTGTACCAAAAGAAAAGAAATTTCTGCCTTTTTGCCCCAAAATAAGAAAATTTCTGCTTTTTTTCTGAAATAAGTGAAATTTCTGCAATTTTGCCCCAAAATAAGTAAAATTTCTGAGTTTTGTTCCAAAATAAAGAGAATTTCTGTCTTTTTGCCCCAACATATAGGGAATTTCTGTCTTTTTGCCCCACAATTATAGAAATTTCTGCAATTTTGCTTTAAAACAGGGGGAATTTCTGCCTTTTTGCCCGAAAACAAGAAGAATGTATACCTTTTTGCCATAAAAAAAGGAAATTTCTTAATTTTTGCTCCAAAATAAGGGGAATTTCTGCTTTTTTGCCTCTTAATAAGTGGAATTTCTGTCTTTTTCCCCAAAACAATGGGAATTTCTTTATTTTTTGCCCCAAAATACGGAAAATTTCTGACTTATTACCCTGACGTTAATGAAATTTCTGCAATTTTGCCCCAAAATGAGGGAAATTTCTGCCTTTTTGCCCCTAAATAAGGAAAATATCAGCCTTTTTACCTCAAAATAAGTGAAATTTCTGAGTTTTGCCCCAAAATAAGAGGAATTTCTGTTTTTGCCTTAACATATAGGGAATTTCTGCCTTTTTGGCCCACAATTAGGGGATTTTCTGCAATTTTGCTCCAAAATACGGGGATTTTCTGCCTTTTTGCCCGAAAATAACAAGAATGCATATCTTTTTGCCATAAAAAAGAGAATTTACTTCATTTTTGCTCCAAAATAAGGGGAATTTCTGCTTTTTTTGCTCTAAATATGTGGAATTTCTGTTTTTTTCCCCCCAAACAAAGGGAATTTCTGTCTTTTTTGCCCCAAAATAAGGAAAATTTCTGACTCATTACCCTGAAATAAGTGAAATTTCTGCAATTTTGCCAGAAAATGAGGGAAATTTCTGCCTTTTTGCCCCCAATTAAGGAAAATATCAGCCTTTTAACCTCAAAATAAGGGAAATTTCTGCATTTTTGCCCCAAAATATGGGAAATTTCTGCTTTTTTGCCCCAAAATAAGAACAATTTCTGCAATTTTGTACCAAAATAAAAGAAATTTCTGCCTTTTTGCCCCAAAATAAGAAAATTTCTGCTTTTTTTCTGAAATAAGTGAAATTTCTGCAATTTTGCCCTAAAATAAGTGAAATTTCTGAGTTTTGCCCCAAAATAAGGAGAATTTCTGTCTTTTTGCCCCAACATATAGGGAATTTCTGCCTTTTTGGCCCACAATTAGGGGAATTTCTGCAATTTCGCTCCAAAAAACGGGTAATTTCTGTCCTTTTGCCCGAAAATAAGAAGAATGCATACCTTTTTGCCATAGAAAAGGGAAATTTCTTCATTTTTGCTCTAAAATAATGGAAATTTCTGCTTTTTGCCTCTAAATAAGTGGAATTTCTGTCTTTTTTCCCAAAACAAAGGAAATTTCTGTCTTTTTGCACCAAAATAAAGATAATTTCTGACTTATTATTCTGAAATAAGTGAAATTTCTGCAATTTTGCCCCAAAATAAGGGAAATTTTTGCATTTTTTGCCCCCAAATAAGGGGAATTTCAGACTTTTTACCTCAAAATAAGGGGAATTTCTGCATTTTTGCCACAAAATATTTGGAATTTCTGCCTTTTTGCCCCAAAATAAGGAAAACTTCTGCCTTGTTTCCTGAAATAAGTAAAATTTCTGCAATTTTGCCTTAAAATAAGTGAAATTTCTGCAATTTTGCCCCAAAATAAGTGAAATTTCTGCAATTTTGCCCCAAAATAAGGGAAATTTCTGGAATTTTGCCCCATAACAAGTGGAATTTCTGAGTTTTGCCCCAAAATAAAGAGAATTTCTGTCTTTTTACCCTAACATACAGGGAATTTCTGCCTTTTTGCCCCACAATTAGGGGAATTTCTGCAATTTTGCTTCAAAATTCAGGGAATTTCTGCCTTTTTGCCCGAAAATAAGAAGATGAATACCTTTTTGCCATAAAAAAGGGAAATTTCTTCATTTTTCTTCAAAATAAGGGGAATTTCTGATTTTTTGCCTCTAAATAAGTGGAATTTCTGTCTTTTTCCCCCAAAACAAAGGGAATTTCTGTCTTTTTTGCCCCAAAATAAAAAAAAAATTTCAGACTTATTACCCTGAAATAAGTGAAATTTCTGCAATTTCGCTCCAAAATAATTGAAATTTCTGAGTTTTGCCCCAAAATAAGGGGAATTTTTGGATTTTTGTCTTCAAATAAGGGGAATTTCAGCATTTTTACCTCAAAATAAGGGGAATTTCTGCAATTTTGCCCCAAAATATGGGAAATTTCTGCCTTTTTGCCCCAAAATAAGAACAAATTCTGCAATTTTGTACCTAAATAAAAGAAATTTCTGACTTTTTTTCCCAAAAAAGAAAATTTCTGCTATTTTCTTCTGAAATAAGTGAAATTTCTGCAATTTTGCCCCAAAATATGTGAAATTTCTGCAATTTTGCCCCAAAATATGTGAAATTTCTGCAATTTTGCCCCAAAATAAGAAAAATTTCTGCAATTTTGCCCCAAAATAAGTGAAATTTCTGAGTTTTGCCCCTAAATAAGGAGAATTTCTGTTTTTGCTCCAACATATAGGGAATTTCTGCCTTTTTGCCCCACAATTAGGGGAATATCTGCAATTTTGCTCCAAAATACGGGGAATTTCTGCCTTTTTGCCCGAAAATAAGAAGAATGCATACCTTTTTGCCATAAAAAAAAGAAATTTCTTCATTTTTGCTCCAAAATAAAGAGAATTTCTGCTTTTTTGCCTCTACATAAGTGGAATTTCTGTCTTTTTCCCCCAAAACAAAGGGAATTCCTGTCTTTTTGCCCCAAAATAAGAAAAATTTCTGACTTATTACCCTGAAATAAGTGAAATTTCTGCAATTTTGCCCCAAAATGAGGGAAATTTCTGCCTTCTTGCTCCCAAAGAAGAAAATATCAGCCTTTTTACCTCAAAATAAGGGAAATTTCTGCATTTTTGCCCCAAAATAATGGGACATTTCTGCCCTTTTGCCCCAAAATAAGAACAAATTCTGCAATTTTGTACCTAAATAAAAGAAATTTCTGACTTTTTGACCTAAAAAGAAAATTTCTGCTTTTTTTTCTGAAATAAGTGAAATTTCTGCAATTTTGCCCAAAAATATGTGAAATTTCTGCAATTTTGCCTTAAAATAAGGGAAATTTCTGCATTTTTTGCCCCCAAATAAGGGGAATTTCCGCCTTTTTACCTCAAAATATGGGGAATTTCTGGATTTTTGCTCCAAAATATGGGAAATGTCTGCCTTTTTGCCCCAAAATAAGGAAAATTTCTGCAATTTTGTACCAAAATAAAAGAAATATCTGCCTTTTTGCCCCAAAATTAGAAAATTTCTGCTTTTTTTTCGGAAATAAGTGAAATTTCTGCAATTTTGCCCCAAAATAAATGAAATTTCTAAGTTTTGCCCCAAAATAAGGGAAATTTCTGCTTTTTTGCCCCCAAATAAGAAGAAGTTCAGCATTTTTACCTTAAAATAAGGGGAATTTCTGCATTTTTGCCCCAAAATATGAGAAATTTCTGCCTTTTTCCCATAATAAGAAAAATTTCTGCAATTTTGTACAAAAATAAAAGAAATTTCTGCCTTTTTGCCCCAAAATAAGAAAATTTCTGCTTTTTTTTCTGAAATCAGTGAAATTTCTGCAATTTTGCCCCAAAATAAGTGAAATTTCTGAGTTTTGCCCCAAAATAAGGAGAATTTCTGTCTTTTTGCCCCAACATATAGGGAATTTCTGCCTTTTTGCCCCACAATTAGGAGAATTTCTGCAATTTTGCTCCAAAACAGAAGGAATTTCTGCCTTTTTGCCCGAAAACAAGAAGAATGCATACCTTTTTGCCATAAAAAATAGAAATTTCTTAATTTTTGCTCCAAAATAAGGGGAATTTCTGCTTTTTTGCCTCTTAATAAGTGGAATTTCTGTCTTTTTTCCCCAAAACAAAGGGAATTTCTGTCTTTTTTGCCCCAAAATACGGAAAATTTCTGACTTATTTCCCTGAAGTAAATGAAATTTCTGCAATTTTGCCCCTAAATGAGGGAAATTTCTGCCTTTTTGCCCCCAAATAAGAAAAATATCAGCCTTTTTATCTCAAAATAAGGGAAATTTCTGCATTTTTGCCCCAAAATAAGTGAAATTTCTGCTTTTTTTCTGAAATAAGTGAAATTTCTGCAATTTTGCCCCAAAATAAGTGAAAATTCTGAGTTTTGCCCCAAAATAAGGAGAATTTCTGTCTTTTTGCCCCACAATTAGGGGAATTTCTGCAATTGTGCTCCAAAATACGAGGAATTTCTGCCTTTTTGCCCGAAAACAAGAAGAATGCATACCTTTTTCCCATAAAAAAGGAAAATTTCTTCATTTTTGCTCCAAAATAAGGGGACTTTCTGCTCTTTTGCCTCTTAATAAGTGGAATTTCTGTCTTTTTCCCCCAAAACAAAGGGAATTTCCATCTTTTTGCCTCAAAATAAGGAAAATTTCTGACTTATTACCCTGAAATAAGTGAAATTTCTGCAATTTTGCCCCAAAATAAGGGAAATTTATGCCTTTTTACCCCCAAATAAGGGGAATTTCAGCATTTTTACCTCAAAATAAAAGGAACTTCTGCATTTTTGCCACAAAATATTTGGAATTTCTGCCTTTTTGCTCCAAAATAAGAAAAACTTCTGCCTTTTTTCCTGAAATAAGTGAGATTTCTGCAATTTTGCCCCAAAATAAGGGAAATTTTTGCATTTTTGCCTCCAAATAAAGGGAATTTCAGCATTTTTACCTCAAAATAAGGGGAATTTCTGCACTTTTGCCCTAAAATATGGGAAATTTCTGCCTTTTTGTCCCAAAATAAGAAAAATTTCTGCAATTTTGTATCAAAATAAAAAAATTTCTGCCTTTTTGCCCCAAAATAAGTGAAATTTCTGCTTTTTTTTCTGAAATAAGTGAAATTTCTGCAATTTTGCCCCAAAATAAGTGAAAATTCTGAGTTTTGCCCCAAAATAAGGGAAATTTCTGGAATTTTGCCCCAAAATAAGTGGAATTTCTGAGTTTTGCCCCAAAAAAAGGAAAATTTCTGTCTTTTTGCCCCAACATATAGGGAATTTCTGCCTTTTTGCCCCACAATTAGGGGAATTTCTGCAATTGTGCTCCAAAATACGGGGAATTTCTGCCTTTTTGCCCGAAAAAGAGAAGAATGCATACCTTTTTGCCATAAAAAAGGAAAATTTCTTCATTTTTGCTCCAAAGTATGGGGAATTTCTGCTTTTTTGCCTCTTAATAAGTCGAATTTATGTCTTTTTTCCCCAAAACAAAGAGAATTTCCATCTTTTTTGCCCCAAAATAAAGAAAATTTCTGACTTATTACCCTGAAGTAAGTGGAATTTCTGCAATTTTGCCCCAAAATAAGGGAAATTTATGCCTTTTTGCCTCCAAATAAGGGGAATTTCAGCATTTTTACCTCAAAATAAGGGGAATTTCTGCATTTTTGCCACAAAATATTTGGAATTTCTGCCTTTTTGCTCCAAAATAAGGAAAACTTCTGCCTTTTTTCCTGAAATAAGTGAAATTTCTGCAATTTTGCCCCAAAATAAGTGAAATTTCTGCAATTTTGTCCCAAAATAAGTGAAATTTCTGAAATTTGGCCCAAAATAAGGGAAATTTCTGGAATTTTGCCCCAAAATAATTGAAATTTCTGAGTTTTGCCCCAAAATAAGGGGAATTTCTGCCTTTTTGCCCCCAAATAATAGGAATTTCAGCTTTTATACCACAAAATAAGGGGAATTTCTGCATTTTTGCCCCAAAATATGGGAAATTTCTGCGTTTTTGCCCCAAAATAAGAACAATTTCTGCAATTTTGTACCAAAATAAAAGAAATTTCTGACTTTTTGCCCCAAAAAAGAAAAGTTCTCCTTTTTTTACTGACATAAGTGAAATTTCTGCAATTTTGCCCCAAAATAAGTGAAATTTCTGCAATTTTGCCCCAAAATAAGGGAAATTTCTGGAATTTTGCCCCATAACAAGTGGAATTTCTGAGTTTTGCCCCAAAATAAAGAAAATTTCTGTCTTTTTGCCCTAACATACAGGGAATTTCTGCCTTTTGCCCCACAATTCGGGGAATTTCTGCAATTTTGCTTCAAAATTCAGGGAATTTCTGCCTTTTTGACCGAAAATAAGAAGATGAATAACTTTTTGCCATAAAAAAGGGAAATTTCTTCATTTTTCTCCAAAATAAGGGGAATTTCTGATTTTTTGCCTCTAAATAAGTGGAATTTTTGTCTTTTTCCCCCAAAACAAAGGGAATTTCTGTCTTTTTTGCCCCAAAATAAGGAAAATTTCAGAATTATTACCATGAAATAAGTGAAATTTCTGCAATTTTGCTCCAAAATAATTGAAATTTCTGAGTTTTGCCCCAAAATAAGAGGAATTTCTGGATTTTTGTCCCCAAATAAGGGGAATTTCAGCATTTTTACCTCAAAATAAGGGGAATTTCTGCAATTTTGCCCCAAAATATGGGAAATTTCTGCCTTTTTGCCCCAAAATAAGAACAAATTCTGCAATTTTGTACAAAAATAAAAGAAATTTCTGACTTTTTGCCCCAAAAAGAAAATTTCTGCTTTTTTTTTCTGAAATAAGTGAAATTTCTGCAATTTTGCCCCAAAATAAGTGAAATTTCTGAGTTTTGCCCCAAAATAAAGAGAATTTCTGTCTTTTTGCCCCAACATATAGGGAATTTCTGTCTTTTTGCCCCACAATTAGGGGAATTTCTGCAATTTTGCTCCAAAACAGGGGGAATTTCTGCCTTTTTGAACGAAAACAGGAAGAATGCATACCTTTTTGCCATAAAAAAGGGAAATTTCTTAATTTTTGCTCCAAAATAAGGGGAATTACTGCTTTTTTTGCCTCTTAATAAGTGGAATTTCTGTCTTTTTCCCCCAAAACAAAGGGAATTTCTGATTTTTTTGCCCCAAAATACGGAAAATTTCTGACTTATTACCCTGAAGTAAGTGAAATTTCTGCAATTTTGCCAGAAAATGAGGGAAATTTCTGCCTTTTTGCCCCCAAATAAGGAAAATATCAGCCTTTTAACCTCAAAATAAGGGAAATTTCTGCATTTTTGCCCCAAAATATGGGAAATTTCTGCCTTTTTACCCAAAATAAGAACAAATTCTGCAATTTTGTACAAAAATAAAAGAAATTTCTGACTTTTTGCCCCCAAAAGAAAATTTCTGCTTTTTTTTTCCTGAAATAAGTGAAATTTCTGCAATTTTGCCCCAAAATATGTGAAATTTCTGCTATTTTGCCCCAAAATAATGGAAATTTTTGCAATTTTGCCACAAAATAAGTGAAATGTCTGAGTTTTGCCCCAAAATAAGAGGAATTTCTGTTTTTGCCCCAACATATAGGGAATTTCTGCCTTTTTGCCCCACAATTAGGGGAATATCTGCAATTTTGCTCCAAAATACGGGGATTTTCTGCCTTTTTGCCCGAAAATAAGAAGAATGCATATCTTTTTGCCATAAAAAAGGAAAGTTTCTTCATTTTTGCTCCAAAATAAGGGGAATTTCTGCTTTTTTGGATATAAATATGTGGAATTTCTGTTTTTTCCCCCAAAACGAAAGGAATTTCTGTCTTTTTTGCCCCAAAATAAGGAAAATTTCTGACTTATTACCCTGAAATAAGTGAAATTTCTGCAATTTTGCCCCAAAATGAGGAAAATTTCTGCCTTTTTGCCCCCAAATAAGGGGAATTTCAGCCTTTTAATCTCAAAATAATAGGAATTTCTGCATTTTTGCCCCAAAATATGGGAAATTTCTGCCTTTTTGCCCCAAAATAAGAACAATTTCTGCAATTTTGTACCAAAATAAAAGAAATTTCTGCCTTTTTGCCCCAAAATAAGAAAATTTCTGCTTTTTTTTCTGAAATAAGTGAAATTTCTGCAATTTTGCCCTAAAATAAGTGAAATTTCTGAGTTTTGCCCCAAAATAAGGAGAATTTCTGTCTTTTTGCCCCAACATATAGGGAATTTCTGCCTTTTTGGCCCACAATTAGGGGGATTTTTGCAATTTTGCTCCAAAAAACGGGGAATTTCTGTCTTTTTGCCCGAAAATAAGAAGAATGCATACCTTTTTGCCATAGAAAAGGGAAATTTCTTCATTTTTGCTCCAAAATAAGGGGAATTTCTGCTTTTTGCTTCTAAATAAGTGGAATTTCTGTCTTTTTTTCCCAAAACAAAGGGAATTTCTGTCTTTTTGCACCAAAATATAGATAATTTCTGACTTATTAATCTGAAATAAGTGAAATTTCTGCAATTTTGCCCCAAAATAAGGGAAATTTCTGCATTTTTTGCCCCCAAATAAGGGGAATTTCAGCCTTTTTACCTCAAAATAAGGGGAATTTCTGCATTTTTGCCCCAAAATATTGGAAATGTCTGCCTTTTTGCCCCAAAATAAGGAAAACTTCTGCAATTTTGTACCAAAATAAAAGAAATATCTGCCTTTTTGCCCCAAAATTTGAAAATTTCTGCTTTTTTTTCGGAAATAAGTGAAATTTCTGCAATTTTGCCCCAAAATAATTGAAATTTCTAAGTTTTGCCCCAAAATAAAAGAAATTTCTGCCTTTTTGCCCCCAAATAAGAGGAATTTCAGCATTTTTACCTTAAAATAAGGGGAATTTTTGCATTTTTGTCCCAAAATATGAGAAATTTCTGCCTATTTCCCAAAATAAGAAAAATTTCTGCAATTTTGTACCAAAAGAAAAGAAATTTCTGCCTTTTTGCCCCAAAATAAGAAAATTTCTGCTTTTTTTCTGAAATAAGTGAAATTTCTGCAATTTTGCCCCAAAATAAGTAAAATTTCTGAGTTTTGTTCCAAAATAAAGAGAATTTCTGTCTTTTTGCCCCAACATATAGGGAATTTCTGTCTTTTTGCCCCACAATTATAGAAATTTCTGCAATTTTGCTTTAAAACACGGGGAATTTCTGCCTTTTTGCCCGAAAACAAGAAGAATGTATACCTTTTTGCCATAAAAAAAGGAAATTTCTTAATTTTTGCTCCAAAATAAGGGGAATTTCTGCTTTTTTGCCTCTTAATAAGTGGAATTTCTGTCTTTTTCCCCAAAACAATGGGAATTTCTTTATTTTTTGCCCCAAAATACGGAAAATTTCTGACTTATTACCCTGACGTTAATGAAATTTCTGCAATTTTGCCCCAAAATGAGGGAAATTTCTGCCTTTTTGCCCCTAAATAAGGAAAATATCAGCCTTTTTACCTCAAAATAAGGGAAATTTCTGCATTTTTGCCCCAAAATATGTGAAATTTCTGCAATTTTGCCTTAAAATAAGGGAAATTTCTGCAATTTTGCCACAAAATAAGTGAAATTTCTGAGTTTTGCCCCAAAATAAGAGGAATTTCTGTTTTTGCCCCAACATATAGGGAATTTCTGCCTTTTTGCCCCACAATTAGGGGAATTTCTGCAATTGTGCTCCAAAATACGGGGAATTTCTGCCTATTTGCCCGAAAACAAGAAGAATGCATACCTTTTTGCCATAAAAAAGGAAAATTTCTTCATTTTTGCTCCAAAGTATGGGGAATTTCTGCTTTTTTGCCTCTTAATAAGTCGAATTTATGTCTTTTTTCCCCAAAACAAAGAGAATTTCCATCTTTTTTGCCCCAAAATAAAGAAAATTTCTGACTTATTACCCTGAAGTAAGTGGAATTTCTGCAATTTTGCCCCAAAATAAGGGAAATTTATGCCTTTTTGCCTCCAAATAAGGGGAATTTCAGCATTTTTACCTCAAAATAAGGGGAATTTCTGCATTTTTGCCACAAAATATTTGGAATTTCTGCCTTTTTGCTCCAAAATAAGGAAAACTTCTGCCTTTTTTCCTGAAATAAGTGAAATTTCTGCAATTTTGCCCCAAAATAAGTGAAATTTCTGCAATTTTGTCCCAAAATAAGTGAAATTTCTGAAATTTGGCCCAAAATAAGGGAAATTTCTGGAATTTTGCCCCAAAATAATTGAAATTTCTGAGTTTTGCCCCAAAATAAGGGGAATTTCTGCCTTTTTGCCCCCAAATAATAGGAATTTCAGCTTTTATACCACAAAATAAGGGGAATTTCTGCATTTTTGCCCCAAAATATGGGAAATTTCTGCGTTTTTGCCCCAAAATAAGAACAATTTCTGCAATTTTGTACCAAAATAAAAGAAATTTCTGACTTTTTGCCCCAAAAAAGAAAAGTTCTCCTTTTTTTACTGACATAAGTGAAATTTCTGCAATTTTGCCCCAAAATAAGTGAAATTTCTGCAATTTTGCCCCAAAATAAGGGAAATTTCTGGAATTTTGCCCCATAACAAGTGGAATTTCTGAGTTTTGCCCCAAAATAAAGAAAATTTCTGTCTTTTTGCCCTAACATACAGGGAATTTCTGCCTTTTGCCCCACAATTCGGGGAATTTCTGCAATTTTGCTTCAAAATTCAGGGAATTTCTGCCTTTTTGACCGAAAATAAGAAGATGAATAACTTTTTGCCATAAAAAAGGGAAATTTCTTCATTTTTCTCCAAAATAAGGGGAATTTCTGATTTTTTGCCTCTAAATAAGTGGAATTTTTGTCTTTTTCCCCCAAAACAAAGGGAATTTCTGTCTTTTTTGCCCCAAAATAAGGAAAATTTCAGAATTATTACCATGAAATAAGTGAAATTTCTGCAATTTTGCTCCAAAATAATTGAAATTTCTGAGTTTTGCCCCAAAATAAGAGGAATTTCTGGATTTTTGTCCCCAAATAAGGGGAATTTCAGCATTTTTACCTCAAAATAAGGGGAATTTCTGCAATTTTGCCCCAAAATATGGGAAATTTCTGCCTTTTTGCCCCAAAATAAGAACAAATTCTGCAATTTTGTACAAAAATAAAAGAAATTTCTGACTTTTTGCCCCAAAAAGAAAATTTCTGCTTTTTTTTTCTGAAATAAGTGAAATTTCTGCAATTTTGCCCCAAAATAAGTGAAATTTCTGAGTTTTGCCCCAAAATAAAGAGAATTTCTGTCTTTTTGCCCCAACATATAGGGAATTTCTGTCTTTTTGCCCCACAATTAGGGGAATTTCTGCAATTTTGCTCCAAAACAGGGGGAATTTCTGCCTTTTTGAACGAAAACAGGAAGAATGCATACCTTTTTGCCATAAAAAAGGGAAATTTCTTAATTTTTGCTCCAAAATAAGGGGAATTACTGCTTTTTTTGCCTCTTAATAAGTGGAATTTCTGTCTTTTTCCCCCAAAACAAAGGGAATTTCTGATTTTTTTGCCCCAAAATACGGAAAATTTCTGACTTATTACCCTGAAGTAAGTGAAATTTCTGCAATTTTGCCAGAAAATGAGGGAAATTTCTGCCTTTTTGCCCCCAAATAAGGAAAATATCAGCCTTTTAACCTCAAAATAAGGGAAATTTCTGCATTTTTGCCCCAAAATATGGGAAATTTCTGCATTTTTACCCAAAATAAGAACAAATACTGCAATTTTGTACAAAAATAAAAGAAATTTCTGACTTTTTGCCCCAAAAAGAAAATTTCTGCTTTTTTTTTCCTGAAATAAGTGAAATTTCTGCAATTTTGCCCCAAAATATGTGAAATTTCTGCTATTTTGCCCCAAAATAATGGAAATTTTTGCAATTTTGCCACAAAATAAGTGAAATGTCTGAGTTTTGCCCCAAAATAAGAGGAATTTCTGTTTTTGCCCCAACATATAGGTAATTTCTGCCTTTTTGCCCCACAATTAGGGGAATATCTGCAATTTTGCTCCAAAATACGGGGATTTTCTGCCTTTTTGCCCGAAAATAAGAAGAATGCATATCTTTTTGCCATAAAAAAGGAAAGTTTCTTCATTTTTGCTCCAAAATAAGGGGAATTTCTGCTTTTTTTGGATCTAAATATGTGGAATTTCTGTTTTTTTTCCCCAAAACGAAAGGAATTTCTGTCTTTTTTGCCCCAAAATAAGGAAAATTTCTGACTTATTACCCTGAAATAAGTGAAATTTCTGCAATTTTGCCCCAAAATGAGGAAAATTTCTGCCTTTTTGCCCCCAAATAAGGGGAATTTCAGCCTTTTTATCTCAAAATAATAGGAATTTCTGCATTTTTGCCCCAAAATATGGGAAATTTCTGCCTTTTTGCCCCAAAATAAGAACAATTTCTGCAATTTTGTACCAAAATAAAAGAAATTTCTGCCTTTTTGCCCCAAAATAAGAAAATTTCTGCTTTTTTTTCTGAAATAAGTGAAATTTCTGCAATTTTGCCCTAAAATAAGTGAAATTTCTGAGTTTTGCCCCAAAATAAGGAGAATTTCTGTCTTTTTGCCCCAACATATAGGGAATTTCTGCCTTTTTGGCCCACAATTAGGGGGATTTTTGCAATTTTGCTCCAAAAACGGGGAATTTCTGTCTTTTTGCCCGAAAACAAGAAGAATGTATACCTTTTTGCCATAAAAAAAGGAAATTTCTTAATTTTTGCTCCAAAATAAGGGGAATTTCTGCTTTTTTGCCTCTTAATAAGTGGAATTTCTGTCTTTTTCCCCAAAACAATGGGAATTTCTTTATTTTTTGCCCCAAAATACGGAAAATTTCTGACTTATTACCCTGACGTTAATGAAATTTCTGCAATTTTGCCCCAAAATGAGGGAAATTTCTGCCTTTTTGCCCCTAAATAAGGAAAATATCAGCCTTTTTACCTCAAAATAAGTGAAATTTCTGAGTTTTGCCCCAAAATAAGAGGAATTTCTGTTTTTGCCTTAACATATAGGGAATTTCTGCCTTTTTGGCCCACAATTAGGGGATTTTCTGCAATTTTGCTCCAAAATACGGGGATTTTCTGCCTTTTTGCCCGAAAATAACAAGAATGCATATCTTTTTGCCATAAAAAAGAGAATTTACTTCATTTTTGCTCCAAAATAAGGGGAATTTCTGCTTTTTTTGCTCTAAATATGTGGAATTTCTGTTTTTTTCCCCCCAAACAAAGGGAATTTCTGTCTTTTTTGCCCCAAAATAAGGAAAATTTCTGACTCATTACCCTGAAATAAGTGAAATTTCTGCAATTTTGCCAGAAAATGAGGGAAATTTCTGCCTTTTTGCCCCCAATTAAGGAAAATATCAGCCTTTTAACCTCAAAATAAGGGAAATTTCTGCATTTTTGCCCCAAAATATGGGAAATTTCTGCTTTTTTGCCCCAAAATAAGAACAATTTCTGCAATTTTGTACCAAAATAAAAGAAATTTCTGCCTTTTTGCCCCAAAATAAGAAAATTTCTGCTTTTTTTCTGAAATAAGTGAAATTTCTGCAATTTTGCCCTAAAATAAGTGAAATTTCTGAGTTTTGCCCCAAAATAAGGAGAATTTCTGTCTTTTTGCCCCAACATATAGGGAATTTCTGCCTTTTTGGCCCACAATTAGGGGAATTTCTGCAATTTCGCTCCAAAAAACGGGTAATTTCTGTCCTTTTGCCCGAAAATAAGAAGAATGCATACCTTTTTGCCATAGAAAAGGGAAATTTCTTCATTTTTGCTCTAAAATAATGGAAATTTCTGCTTTTTGCCTCTAAATAAGTGGAATTTCTGTCTTTTTTCCCAAAACAAAGGAAATTTCTGTCTTTTTGCACCAAAATAAAGATAATTTCTGACTTATTATTCTGAAATAAGTGAAATTTCTGCAATTTTGCCCCAAAATAAGGGAAATTTTTGCATTTTTTGCCCCCAAATAAGGGGAATTTCAGACTTTTTACCTCAAAATAAGGGGAATTTCTGCATTTTTGCCACAAAATATTTGGAATTTCTGCCTTTTTGCCCCAAAATAAGGAAAACTTCTGCCTTGTTTCCTGAAATAAGTAAAATTTCTGCAATTTTGCCTTAAAATAAGTGAAATTTCTGCAATTTTGCCCCAAAATAAGTGAAATTTCTGCAATTTTGCCCCAAAATAAGGGAAATTTCTGGAATTTTGCCCCATAACAAGTGGAATTTCTGAGTTTTGCCCCAAAATAAAGAGAATTTCTGTCTTTTTACCCTAACATACAGGGAATTTCTGCCTTTTTGCCCCACAATTAGGGGAATTTCTGCAATTTTGCTTCAAAATTCAGGGAATTTCTGCCTTTTTGCCCGAAAATAAGAAGATGAATACCTTTTTGCCATAAAAAAGGGAAATTTCTTCATTTTTCTTCAAAATAAGGGGAATTTCTGATTTTTTGCCTCTAAATAAGTGGAATTTCTGTCTTTTTCCCCCAAAACAAAGGGAATTTCTGTCTTTTTTGCCCCAAAATAAAAAAAAAATTTCAGACTTATTACCCTGAAATAAGTGAAATTTCTGCAATTTCGCTCCAAAATAATTGAAATTTCTGAGTTTTGCCCCAAAATAAGGGGAATTTTTGGATTTTTGTCTTCAAATAAGGGGAATTTCAGCATTTTTACCTCAAAATAAGGGGAATTTCTGCAATTTTGCCCCAAAATATGGGAAATTTCTGCCTTTTTGCCCCAAAATAAGAACAAATTCTGCAATTTTGTACCTAAATAAAAGAAATTTCTGACTTTTTTTCCCAAAAAAGAAAATTTCTGCTATTTTCTTCTGAAATAAGTGAAATTTCTGCAATTTTGCCCCAAAATATGTGAAATTTCTGCAATTTTGCCCCAAAATATGTGAAATTTCTGCAATTTTGCCCCAAAATAAGAAAAATTTCTGCAATTTTGCCCCAAAATAAGTGAAATTTCTGAGTTTTGCCCCTAAATAAGGAGAATTTCTGTTTTTGCTCCAACATATAGGGAATTTCTGCCTTTTTGCCCCACAATTAGGGGAATATCTGCAATTTTGCTCCAAAATACGGGGAATTTCTGCCTTTTTGCCCGAAAATAAGAAGAATGCATACCTTTTTGCCATAAAAAAAAGAAATTTCTTCATTTTTGCTCCAAAATAAAGGGAATTTCTGCTTTTTTGCCTCTACATAAGTGGAATTTCTGTCTTTTCCCCCCAAAACAAAGGGAATTCCTGTCTTTTTGCCCCAAAATAAGAAAAATTTCTGACTTATTACCCTGAAATAAGTGAAATTTCTGCAATTTTGCCCCAAAATGAGGGAAATTTCTGCCTTCTTGCTCCCAAAGAAGAAAATATCAGCCTTTTTACCTCAAAATAAGGGAAATTTCTGCATTTTTGCCCCAAAATAATGGGACATTTCTGCCCTTTTGCCCCAAAATAAGAACAAATTCTGCAATTTTGTACCTAAATAAAAGAAATTTCTGACTTTTTGACCTAAAAAGAAAATTTCTGCTTTTTTTTCTGAAATAAGTGAAATTTCTGCAATTTTGCCCAAAAATATGTGAAATTTCTGCAATTTTGCCTTAAAATAAGGGAAATTTCTGCATTTTTTGCCCCCAAATAAGGGGAATTTCCGCCTTTTTACCTCAAAATATGGGGAATTTCTGGATTTTTGCTCCAAAATATGGGAAATGTCTGCCTTTTTGCCCCAAAATAAGGAAAATTTCTGCAATTTTGTACCAAAATAAAAGAAATATCTGCCTTTTTGGCCCAAAATTAGAAAATTTCTGCTTTTTTTCGGAAATAAGTGAAATTTCTGCAATTTTGCCCCAAAATAAATGAAATTTCTAAGTTTTGCCCCAAAATAAGGGAAATTTCTGCTTTTTTGCCCCCAAATAAGAAGAAGTTCAGCATTTTTACCTTAAAATAAGGGGAATTTCTGCATTTTTGCCCCAAAATATGAGAAATTTCTGCCTTTTTCCCATAATAAGAAAAATTTCTGCAATTTTGTACAAAAATAAAAGAAATTTCTGCCTTTTTGCCCCAAAATAAGAAAATTTCTGCTTTTTTTTCTGAAATCAGTGAAATTTCTGCAATTTTGCCCCAAAATAAGTGAAATTTCTGAGTTTTGCCCCAAAATAAGGAGAATTTCTGTCTTTTTGCCCCAACATATAGGGAATTTCTGCCTTTTTGCCCCACAATTAGGGGAATTTCTGCAATTTTGCTCCAAAACAGAAGGAATTTCTGCCTTTTTGCCCGAAAACAAGAAGAATGCATACCTTTTTGCCATAAAAAATAGAAATTTCTTAATTTTTGCTCCAAAATAAGGGGAATTTCTGCTTTTTTGCCTCTTAATAAGTGGAATTTCTGTCTTTTTTCCCCAAAACAAAGGGAATTTCTGTCTTTTTTGCCCCAAAATACGGAAAATTTCTGACTTATTACCCTGAAGTAAATGAAATTTCTGCAATTTTGCCATAAAATGAGGGAAATTTCTGCCTTTTTGCCCCCAAATAAGAAAAATATCAGCCTTTTTATCTCAAAATAAGGGAAATTTCTGCATTTTTGCCCCAAAATAAGTGAAATTTCTGCTTTTTTCTGAAATATGTGAAATTTCTGCAATTTTGCCCCAAAATAAGTGAAAATTCTGAGTTTTGCCCCAAAATAAGGAGAATTTCTGTCTTTTTGCCCCACAATTAGGGGAATTTCTGCAATTGTGCTCCAAAATACGAGGAATTTCTGCCTTTTTGCCCGAAAACAAGAAGAATGCATACCTTTTTGCCATAAAAAAGGAAAATTTCTTCATTTTTGCTCCAAAATAAGGGGACTTTCTGCTCTTTTGCCTCTTAATAAGTGGAATTTCTGTCTTTTTCCCCCAAAACAAAGGGAATTTCCATCTTTTTTGCCTCAAAATAAGGAAAATTTCTGACTTATTACCCTGAAGTAAGTGAAATTTCTGCAATTTTGCCCCAAAATAAGGGAAATTTATGCCTTTTTACCCCCAAATAAGGGGAATTTCAGCATTTTTACCTCAAAATAAAAGGAACTTCTGCATTTTTGCCACAAAATATTTGGAATTTCTGCCTTTTTGCTCCAAAATAAGAAAAACTTCTGCCTTTTTTCCTGAAATAAGTGAGATTTCTGCAATTTTGCCCCAAAATAAGGGAAATTTCTGCATTTTTGCCTCCAAATAAAGGGAATTTCAGCATTTTTACCCCAAAATAAGGGGAATTTCTGCACTTTTGCCCTAAAATATGGGAAATTTCTGCCTTTTTGTCCCAAAATAAGAAAAATTTCTGCAATTTTGTATCAAAATAAAAAAATTTCTGCCTTTTTGCCCCAAAATAAGTGAAATTTCTGCTTTTTTTTCTGAAATAAGTGAAATTTCTGCAATTTTGCCCCAAAATAAGTGAAAATTCTGAGTTTTGCCCCAAAATAAGGGAAATTTCTGGAATTTTGCCCCAAAATAAGTGGAATTTCTGAGTTTTGCCCCCAAAAAAGGAAAATTTCTGTCTTTTTGCCCCAACATATAGGGAATTTCTGCCTTTTTGCCCCACAATTAGGGGAATTTCTGCAATTGTGCTCCAAAATACGGGGAATTTCTGCCTTTTTGCCCGAAAACAAGAAGAATGCATACCTTTTTGCCATAAAAAAGGAAAATTTCTTCATTTTTGCTCCAAAGTATGGGGAATTTCTGCTTTTTTGCCTCTTAATAAGTCGAATTTATGTCTTTTTTTCCCCAAAACAAAGAGAATTTCCATCTTTTTTGCCCCAAAATAAAGAAAATTTCTGACTTATTACCCTGAAGTAAGTGGAATTTCTGCAATTTTGCCCCAAAATAAGGGAAATTTATGCCTTTTTGCCTCCAAATAAGGGGAATTTCAGCATTTTTACCTCAAAATAAGGGGAATTTCTGCATTTTTGCCACAAAATATTTGGAATTTCTGCCTTTTTGCTCCAAAATAAGGAAAACTTCTGCCTTTTTTCCTGAAATAAGTGAAATTTCTGCAATTTTGCCCCAAAATAAGTGAAATTTCTGCAATTTTGTCCCAAAATAAGTGAAATTTCTGAAATTTGGCCCAAAATAAGGGAAATTTCTGGAATTTTGCCCCAAAATAATTGAAATTTCTGAGTTTTGCCCCAAAATAAGGGGAATTTCTGCCTTTTTGCCCCCAAATAATAGGAATTTCAGCTTTTATACCACAAAATAAGGGGAATTTCTGCATTTTTGCCCCAAAATATGGGAAATTTCTGCGTTTTTGCCCCAAAATAAGAACAATTTCTGCAATTTTGTACCAAAATAAAAGAAATTTCTGACTTTTTGCCCCAAAAAAGAAAAGTTCTCCTTTTTTTACTGACATAAGTGAAATTTCTGCAATTTTGCCCCAAAATAAGTGAAATTTCTGCAATTTTGCCCCAAAATAAGGGAAATTTCTGGAATTTTGCCCCATAACAAGTGGAATTTCTGAGTTTTGCCCCAAAATAAAGAAAATTTCTGTCTTTTTGCCCTAACATACAGGGAATTTCTGCCTTTTGCCCCACAATTCGGGGAATTTCTGCAATTTTGCTTCAAAATTCAGGGAATTTCTGCCTTTTTGACCGAAAATAAGAAGATGAATAACTTTTTGCCATAAAAAAGGGAAATTTCTTCATTTTTCTCCAAAATAAGGGGAATTTCTGATTTTTTGCCTCTAAATAAGTGGAATTTTTGTCTTTTTCCCCCAAAACAAAGGGAATTTCTGTCTTTTTTGCCCCAAAATAAGGAAAATTTCAGAATTATTACCATGAAATAAGTGAAATTTCTGCAATTTTGCTCCAAAATAATTGAAATTTCTGAGTTTTGCCCCAAAATAAGAGGAATTTCTGGATTTTTGTCCCCAAATAAGAGGAATTTCAGCATTTTTACCTCAAAATAAGGGGAATTTCTGCAATTTTGCCCCAAAATATGGGAAATTTCTGCCTTTTTGCCCCAAAATAAGAACAAATTCTGCAATTTTGTACAAAAATAAAAGAAATTTCTGACTTTTTGCCCCAAAAAGAAAATTTCTGCTTTTTTTTTCTGAAATAAGTGAAATTTCTGCAATTTTGCCCCAAAATAAGTGAAATTTCTGAGTTTTGCCCCAAAATAAAGAGAATTTCTGTCTTTTTGCCCCAACATATAGGGAATTTCTGTCTTTTTGCCCCACAATTAGGGGAATTTCTGCAATTTTGCTCCAAAACAGGGGGAATTTCTGCCTTTTTGAACGAAAACAGGAAGAATGCATACCTTTTTGCCATAAAAAAGGGAAATTTCTTAATTTTTGCTCCAAAATAAGGGGAATTACTGCTTTTTTTGCCTCTTAATAAGTGGAATTTCTGTCTTTTTCCCCCAAAACAAAGGGAATTTCTGGTTTTTTTGCCCCAAAATACGGAAAATTTCTGACTTATTACCCTCAAGTAAGTGAAATTTCTGCAATTTTGCCAGAAAATGAGGGAAATTTCTGCCTTTTTGCCCCCAAATAAGGAAAATATCAGCCTTTTAACCTCAAAATAAGGGAAATTTCTACATTTTTGCCCCAAAATATGAGAAATTTCTGCCTTTTTACCCAAAATAAGAACAAATTCTGCAATTTTGTACAAAAATAAAAGAAATTTCTGACTTTTTGCCCCAAAAAGAAAATTTCTGCTTTTTTTTTCCTGAAATAAGTGAAATTTCTGCAATTTTGCCCCAAAATATGTGAAATTTCTGCTATTTTGCCCCAAAATAATGGAAATTTTTGCAATTTTGCCACAAAATAAGTGAAATGTCTGAGTTTTGCCCAAAAATAAGAGGAATTTCTGTTTTTGCCCCAACATATAGGGAATTTCTGCCTTTTTGCCCCACAATTAGGGGAATATTTGCAATTTTGCTCCAAAATACGGGGATTTTCTGCCTTTTTGCCCGAAAATAAGAAGAATGCATATCTTTTTGCCATAAAAAAGGAAAGTTTCTTCATTTTTGCTCCAAAATAAGGGGAATTTCTGCTTTTTTGGATCTAAATATGTGGAATTTCTGTTTTTTTCCCCCAAAACGAAAGGAATTTCTGTCTTTTTTGCCCCAAAATAAGGAAAATTTCTGACTTATTACCCTGAAATAAGTGAAATTTCTGCAATTTTGCACCAAAATGAGGAAAATTTCTGCCTTTTTGCCCCCAAATAAGGGGAATTTCAGCCTTTTTATCTCAAAATAATAGGAATTTCTGCATTTTTGCCCCAAAATATGGGAAATTTCTGCCTTTTTGCCCCAAAATAAGAACAATTTCTGCAATTTTGTACCAAAATAAAAGAAATTTCTGCCTTTTTGCCCCAAAATAAGAAAATTTCTGCTTTTTTTTCTGAAATAAGTGAAATTTCTGCAATTTTGCCCTAAAATAAGTGAAATTTCTGAGTTTTGCCCCAAAATAAGGAGAATTTCTGTCTTTTTGCCCCAACATATAGGGAATTTCTGCCTTTTTGGCCCACAATTAGGGGGATTTTTGCAATTTTGCTCCAAAAAACGGGGAATTTCTGTCTTTTTGCCCGAAAATAAGAAGAATGCATACCTTTTTGCCATAGAAAAGGGAAATTTCTTCATTTTTGCTGCAAAATAAGGGGAATTTCTGCTTTTTGCTTCTAAATAAGTGGAATTTCTGTCTTTTTTTCCCAAAACAAAGGGAATTCCTGTTTTTTGCACCAAAATATAGATAATTTCTGACTTATTAATCTGAAATAAGTGAAATTTCTGCAATTTTGCCCCAAAATAAGGGAAATTTCTGCATTTTTTGCCCCCAAATAAGGGGAATTTCAGCCTTTTTACCTCAAAATAAGGGGAATTTCTGCATTTTTGCCCCAAAATATTGGAAATGTCTGCCTTTTTGCCCCAAAAGAAGGTAAATTTCTGCAATTTTGTACCAAAATAAAAGAAATATCTGCCTTTTTGCCCCAAAATTAGAAAATTTCTGCTTTTTTTTCGGAAATAAGTAAAATTTCTGCAATTTTGCCCCAAAATAATTGAAATTTCTAAGTTTTGCCCCAAAATAAAAGAAATTTCTGGCTTTTTGCCCCCAAATAAGAGGAATTTCAGCATTTTTACCTTAAAATAAGGGGAATTTTTCCATTTTTGTCCCAAAATATGAGAAATTTCTGCCTATTTCCCAAAATAAGAAAAATTTCTGCAATTTTGTACCAAAAGAAAAGAAATTTCTGCCTTTTTGCCCCAAAATAAGAAAATTTCTGCTTTTTTTCTGAAATAAGTGAAATTTCTGCAATTTTGCCCCAAAATAAGTAAAATTTCTGAGTTTTGTTCCAAAATAAAGAGAATTTCTGTCTTTTTGCCCCAACATATAGGGAATTTCTGTCTTTTTGCCCCACAATTATAGAAATTTCTGCAATTTTGCTTTAAAACAGGGGGAATTTCTGCCTTTTTGCCCGAAAACAAGAAGAATGTGTACCTTTTGCCATAAAAAAAGGAAATTTCTTAATTTTTGCTCCAAAATAAGGGGAATTTCTGCTTTTTTGCCTCTTAATAAGTGGAATTTCTGTCTTTTTCCCCAAAACAATGGGAATTTCTTTATTTTTTGCCCCAAAATACGGAAAATTTCTGACTTATTACCCTGACGTTAATGAAATTTCTGCAATTTTGCCCCAAAATGAGGGAAATTTCTGCCTTTTTGCCCCTAAATAAGGAAAATATCAGCCTTTTTACCTCAAAATAAGGGAAATTTCTGCATTTTTGCCCCAAAATATGTGAAATTTCTGCAATTTTGCCTTAAAATAAGGGAAATTTCTGCAATTTTGCCACAAAATAAGTGAAATTTCTGAGTTTTGCCCCAAAATAAGAGGAATTTCTGTTTTTGCCCCAACATATAGGTAATTTCTGCCTTTTTGCCCCACAATTAGGGGAATTTCTGCAATTGTGCTCCAAAATACGGGGAATTTCTGCCTTTTTGCCCGAAAACAAGAAGAATGCATACCTTTTTGCCATAAAAAAGGAAAATTTCTTCATTTTTGCTCCAAAGTATGGGGAATTTCTGCTTTTTTGCCTCTTAATAAGTCGAATTTATGTCTTTTTTCCCCAAAACAAAGAGAATTTCCATCTTTTTTGCCCCAAAATAAAGAAAATTTCTGACTTATTACCCTGAAGTAAGTGGAATTTCTGCAATTTTGCCCCAAAATAAGGGAAATTTATGCCTTTTTGCCTCCAAATAAGGGGAATTTCAGCATTTTTACCTCAAAATAAGGGGAATTTCTGCATTTTTGCCACAAAATATTTGGAATTTCTGCCTTTTTGCTCCAAAATAAGGAAAACTTCTGCCTTTTTTCCTGAAATAAGTGAAATTTCTGCAATTTTGCCCCAAAATAAGTGAAATTTCTGCAATTTTGTCCCAAAATAAGTGAAATTTCTGAAATTTGGCCAAAAATAAGGGAAATTTCTGGAATTTTGCCCCAAAATAATTGAAATTTCTGAGTTTTGCCCCAAAATAAGGGGAATTTCTGCCTTTTTGCCCCCAAATAATAGGAATTTCAGCTTTTATACCACAAAATAAGGGGAATTTCTGCATTTTTGCCCCAAAATATGGGAAATTTCTGCGTTTTTGCCCCAAAATAAGAACAATTTCTGCAATTTTGTACCAAAATAAAAGAAATTTCTGACTTTTTGCCCCAAAAAAGAAAAGTTCTCCTTTTTTTACTGACATAAGTGAAATTTCTGCAATTTTGCCCCAAAATAAGTGAAATTTCTGCAATTTTGCCCCAAAATAAGGGAAATTTCTGGAATTTTGCCCCATAACAAGTGGAATTTCTGAGTTTTGCCCCAAAATAAAGAAAATTTCTGTCTTTTTGCCCTAACATACAGGGAATTTCTGCCTTTTGCCCCACAATTCGGGGAATTTCTGCAATTTTGCTTCAAAATTCAGGGAATTTCTGCCTTTTTGACCGAAAATAAGAAGATGAATAACTTTTTGCCATAAAAAAGGGAAATTTCTTCATTTTTCTCCAAAATAAGGGGAATTTCTGATTTTTTGCCTCTAAATAAGTGGAATTTTTGTCTTTTTCCCCCAAAACAAAGGGAATTTCTGTCTTTTTTGCCCCAAAATAAGGAAAATTTCAGAATTATTACCATGAAATAAGTGAAATTTCTGCAATTTTGCTCCAAAATAATTGAAATTTCTGAGTTTTGCCCCAAAATAAGAGGAATTTCTGGATTTTTGTCCCCAAATAAGGGGAATTTCAGCATTTTTACCTCAAAATAAGGGGAATTTCTGCAATTTTGCCCCAAAATATGGGAAATTTCTGCCTTTTTGCCCCAAAATAAGAACAAATTCTGCAATTTTGTACAAAAATAAAAGAAATTTCTGACTTTTTGCCCCAAAAAGAAAATTTCTGCTTTTTTTTTCTGAAATAAGTGAAATTTCTGCAATTTTGCCCCAAAATAAGTGAAATTTCTGAGTTTTGCCCCAAAATAAAGAGAATTTCTGTCTTTTTGCCCCAACATATAGGGAATTTCTGTCTTTTTGCCCCACAATTAGGGGAATTTCTGCAATTTTGCTCCAAAACAGGGGGAATTTCTGCCTTTTTGAACGAAAACAGGAAGAATGCATACCTTTTTGCCATAAAAAAGGGAAATTTCTTAATTTTTGCTCCAAAATAAGGGGAATTACTGCTTTTTTTGCCTCTTAATAAGTGGAATTTCTGTATTTTTCCCCCAAAACAAAGGGAATTTCTGATTTTTTTGCCCCAAAATACGGAAAATTTCTGACTTATTACCCTGAAGTAAGTGAAATTTCTGCAATTTTGCCAGAAAATGAGGGAAATTTCTGCCTTTTTGCCCCCAAATAAGGAAAATATCAGCCTTTTAACCTCAAAATAAGGGAAATTTCTGCATTTTTGCCCCAAAATATGGGAAATTTCTGCCTTTTTACCCAAAATAAGAACAAATTCTGCAATTTTGTACAAAAATAAAAGAAATTTCTGACTTTTTGCCCCAAAAAGAAAATTTCTGCTTTTTTTTTCCTGAAATAAGTGAAATTTCTGCAATTTTGCCCCAAAATATGTGAAATTTCTGCTATTTTGCCCCAAAATAATGGAAATTTTTGCAATTTTGCCACAAAATAAGTGAAATGTCTGAGTTTTGCCCCAAAATAAGAGGAATTTCTGTTTTTGCCCCAACATATAGGGAATTTCTGCCTTTTTGCCCCACAATTAGGGGAATATCTGCAATTTTGCTCCAAAATACGGGGATTTTCTGCCTTTTTGCCCGAAAATAAGAAGAATGCATATCTTTTTGCCATAAAAAAGGAAAGTTTCTTCATTTTTGCTCCAAAATAAGGGGAATTTCTGCTTTTTTGGATCTAAATATGTGGAATTTCTGTTTTTTTCCCCCAAAACGAAAGGAATTTCTGTCTTTTTTGCCCCAAAATAAGGAAAATTTCTGACTTATTACCCTGAAATAAGTGAAATTTCTGCAATTTTGCCCCAAAATGAGGAAAATTTCTGCCTTTTTGCCCCCAAATAAGGGGAATTTCAGCCTTTTTATCTCAAAATAATAGGAATTTCTGCATTTTTGCCCCAAAATATTGGAAATGTCTGCCTTTTTGCCCCAAAATAAGGAAAATTTCTGCAATTTTGTACCAAAATAAAAGAAATATCTGCCTTTTTGCCCCAAAATTAGAAAATTTCTGCTTTTTTTTCGGAAATAAGTGAAATTTCTGCAATTTTGCCCCAAAATAATTGAAATTTCTAAGTTTTGCCCCAAAATAAAAGAAATTTCTGCCTTTTTGCCCCCAAATAAGAGGAATTTCAGCATTTTTACCTTAAAATAAGGGGAATTTTTGCATTTTTGTCCCAAAATATGAGAAATTTCTGCCTATTTCCCAAAATAAGAAAAATTTCTGCAATTTTGTACCAAAAGAAAAGAAATTTCTGCCTTTTTGCCCCAAAATAAGAAAATTTCTGCTTTTTTTCTGAAATAAGTGAAATTTCTGCAATTTTGCCCCAAAATAAGTAAAATTTCTGAGTTTTGTTCCAAAATAAAGAGAATTTCTGTCTTTTTGCCCCAACATATAGGGAATTTCTGTCTTTTTGCCCCACAATTATAGAAATTTCTGCAATTTTGCTTTAAAACAGGGGGAATTTCTGCCTTTTTGCCCGAAAACAAGAAGAATGTATACCTTTTTGCCATAAAAAAAGGAAATTTCTTAATTTTTGCTCCAAAATAAGGGGAATTTCTGCTTTTTTGCCTCTTAATAAGTGGAATTTCTGTCTTTTTCCCCAAAACAATGGGAATTTCTTTATTCTTTGCCCCAAAATACGGAAAATTTCTGACTTATTACCCTGACGTTAATGAAATTTCTGCAATTTTGCCCCAAAATGAGGGAAATTTCTGCCTTTTTGCCCCTAAATAAGGAAAATATCAGCCTTTTTACCTCAAAATAAGGGAAATTTCTGCATTTTTGCCCCAAAATATGTGAAATTTCTGCAATTTTGCCTTAAAATAAGGGAAATTTCTGCAATTTTGCCACAAAATAAGTGAAATTTCTGAGTTTTGCCCCAAAATAAGAGGAATTTCTGTTTTTGCCCCAACATATAGGGAATTTCTGCATTTTTGGCCCACAATTAGGGGATTTTCTGCAATTTTGCTCCAAAATACGGGGATTTTCTGCCTTTTTGCCCGAAAATAACAAGAATGCATATCTTTTTGCCATAAAAAAGAGAATTTACTTCATTTTTGCTCCAAAATAAGGGGAATTTCTGCTTTTTTGGCTCTAAATATGTGGAATTTCTGTTTTTTTCCTTCAAAACAAAGGGAATTTCTATCTTTTTTGCCCCAAAATAAGGAAAATTTCTGACTCATTACCCTTAAATAAGTGAAATTTCTGCAATTTTGCCCCAAAATGAGGAAAATTTCTGCCTTTTTGCCCCCAAATAAGGGGAATTTCAGCCTTTTTATCTCAAAATAATAGGAATTTCTGCATTTTTGCCCCAAAATATGAAAAATTTCTGCCTTTTTGCCCCAAAATAAGAACAATTTCTGCAATTTTGTACCAAAATAAAAGAAATTTCTGCCTTTTTGCCCCAAAATAAGAAAATTTCTGCCTTTTTTTTGAAATAAGTGAAATTTCTGCAATTTTGCCCTAAAATAAGTGAAATTTCTGAGTTTTGCCCCAAAATAAGGAGAATTTCTGTCTTTTTGCCCCAACATATAGGGAATTTCTGCCTTTTTGGCCCACAATTACGGGAATTTCTGCAATTTCGCTCCAAAAAACGGGTAATTTCTGTCCTTTTGCCCGAAAATAAGAAGAATGCATACCTTTTTGCCATAGAAAAGGGAAATTTCTTCATTTTTGCTCTAAAATAATGGAAATTTCTGCTTTTTGCCTCTAAATAAGTGGAATTTCTGTCTTTTTTCCCAAAACAAAGGAAATTTCTGTCTTTTTGCACCAAAATAAAGATAATTTCTGACTTATTATTCTGAAATAAGTGAAATTTCTGCAATTTTGCCCCAAAATAAGGGAAATTTTTGCATTTTTTGCCCCCAAATAAGGGGAATTTCAGACTTTTTACCTCAAAATAAGGGGAATTTCTGCATTTTTGCCACAAAATATTTGGAATTTCTGCCTTTTTGCCCCAAAATAAGGAAAACTTCTGCCTTGTTTCCTGAAATAAGTAAAATTTCTGCAATTTTGCCTTAAAATAAGTGAAATTTCTGCAATTTTGCCCCAAAATAAGTGAAATTTCTGCAATTTTGCCCCAAAATAAGGGAAATTTCTGGAATTTTGCCCCATAACAAGTGGAATTTCTGAGTTTTGCCCCAAAATAAAGAGAATTTCTGTCTTTTTACCCTAACATACAGGGAATTTCTGCCTTTTTGCCCCACAATTAGGGGAATTTCTGCAATTTTGCTTCAAAATTCAGGGAATTTCTGCCTTTTTGCCCGAAAATAAGAAGATGAATACCTTTTTGCCATAAAAAAGGGAAATTTCTTCATTTTTCTTCAAAATAAGGGGAATTTCTGATTTTTTGCCTCTAAATAAGTGGAATTTCTGTCTTTTTCCCCCAAAACAAAGGGAATTTCTGTCTTTTTTGCCCCCCAAAAAAAAAATTTCAGACTTATTACCCTGAAATAAGTGAAATTTCTGCAATTTCGCTCCAAAATGATTGAAATTTCTGAGTTTTGCCCCAAAATAAGGGGAATTTTTGGATTTTTGTCCCCAAATAAGGGGAATTTCAGCATTTTTACCTCAAAATAAGGGGAATTTCTGCAATTTTGCCCCAAAATATGGAAAATTTCTGCCTTTTTGCCCCAAAATAAGAACAAATTCTGCAATTTTGTACCTAAATAAAAGAAATTTCTGACTTTTTTTCCCAAAAAAGAAAATTTCTGCTATTTTCTTCTGAAATAAGTGAAATTTCTGCAATTTTGCCCCAAAATATGTGAAATTTCTGCAATTTTGCCCCAAAATATGTGAAATTTCTGCAATTTTGCCCCAAAATAAGAAAAATTTCTGCAATTTTGCCCCAAAATAAGTGAAATTTCTGAGATTTGCCCCTAAATAAAGAGAATTTCTGTTTTTGCTCCAACATATAGGGAATTTCTGCCTTTTTGCCCCACAATTAGGGGAATATCTGCAATTTTGCTCCAAAATACGGGGAATTTCTGCCTTTTTGCCCGAAAATAAGAAGAATGCATACCTTTTTGCCATAAAAAAAAGAAATTTCTTCATTTTTGCTCCAAAATAAAGGGAATTTCTGCTTTTTTGCCTCTACATAAGTGGAATTTCTGTCTTTTTCCCCCAAAACAAAGGGAATTCCTGTCTTTTTGCCCCAAAATAAGAAAAATTTCTGACTTATTACCCTGAAATAAGTGAAATTTCTGCAATTTTGCCCCAAAATGAGGGAAATTTCTGCCTTCTTGCTCCCAAAGAAGAAAATATCAGCCTTTTTACCACAAAATAAGGGAAATTTCTGCATTTTTGCCCCAAAATAATGGGACATTTCTGCCCTTTTGCCCCAAAATAAGAACAAATTCTGCAATTTTGTACCTAAATAAAAGAAATTTCTGACTTTTTGACCTAAAAAGAAAATTTCTGCTTTTTTTTCTGAAATAAGTGAAATTTCTGCAATTTTGCCCAAAAATATGTGAAATTTCTGCAATTTTGCCTTAAAATAAGGGAAATTTCTGCATTTTTTGCCCCCAAATAAGGGGAATTTCCGCCTTTTTACCTCAAAATATAAGGAATTTCTGGATTTTTGCTCCAAAATATGGGAAATGTCTGCCTTTTTGCCCCAAAATAAGGAAAATTTCTGCAATTTTGTACCAAAATAAAAGAAATATCTGCCTTTTTGCCCCAAAATTAGAAAATTTCTGCTTTTTTTCGGAAATAAGTGAAATTTCTGCAATTTTGCCCCAAAATAAATGAAATTTCTAAGTTTTGCCCCAAAATATGAGAAATTTCTGCCTTTTTACCCAAAATAAGAACAAATTCTGCAATTTTGTACAAAAATAAAAGAAATTTCTGACTTTTTGCCCCAAAAAGAAAATTTCTGCTTTTTTTTTCCTGAAATAAGTGAAATTTCTGCAATTTTGCCCCAAAATATGTGAAATTTCTGCTATTTTGCCCCAAAATAATGGAAATTTTTGCAATTTTGCCACAAAATAAGTGAAATGTCTGAGTTTTGCCCAAAAATAAGAGGAATTTCTGTTTTTGCCCCAACATATAGGGAATTTCTGCCTTTTTGCCCCACAATTAGGGGAATATCTGCAATTTTGCTCCAAAATACGGGGATTTTCTGCCTTTTTGCCCGAAAATAAGAAGAATGCATATCTTTTTGCCATAAAAAAGGAAAGTTTCTTCATTTTTGCTCCAAAATAAGGGGAATTTCTGCTTTTTTGGATCTAAATATGTGGAATTTCTGTTTTTTTCCCCCAAAACGAAAGGAATTTCTGTCTTTTTTGCCCCAAAATAAGGAAAATTTCTGACCTATTACCCTGAAATAAGTGAAATTTCTGCAATTTTGCACCAAAATGAGGAAAATTTCTGCCTTTTTGCCCCCAAATAAGGGGAATTTCAGCCTTTTTATCTCAAAATAATAGGAATTTCTGCATTTTTGCCCCAAAATATGGGAAATTTCTGCCTTTTTGCCCCAAAATAAGAACAATTTCTGCAATTTTGTACCAAAATAAAAGAAATATCTGCCTTTTTGCCCCAAAATTAGAAAATTTCTGCTTTTTTTCGGAAATAAGTGAAATTTCTGCAATTTTGCCCCAAAATAAATGAAATTTCTAAGTTTTGCCCCAAAATATGAGAAATTTCTGCCTTTTTACCCAAAATAAGAACAAATTCTGCAATTTTGTACAAAAATAAAAGAAATTTCTGACTTTTTGCCCCAAAAAGAAAATTTCTGCTTTTTTTTTCCTGAAATAAGTGAAATTTCTGCAATTTTGCCCCAAAATATGTGAAATTTCTGCTATTTTGCCCCAAAATAATGGAAATTTTTGCAATTTTGCCACAAAATAAGTGAAATGTCTGAGTTTTGCCCAAAAATAAGAGGAATTTCTGTTTTTGCCCCAACATATAGGGAATTTCTGCCTTTTTGCCCCACAATTAGGGGAATATCTGCAATTTTGCTCCAAAATACGGGGATTTTCTGCCTTTTTGCCCGAAAATAAGAAGAATGCATATCTTTTTGCCATAAAAAAGGAAAGTTTCTTCATTTTTGCTCCAAAATAAGGGGAATTTCTGCTTTTTTGGATCTAAATATGTGGAATTTCTGTTTTTTTCCCCCAAAACGAAAGGAATTTCTGTCTTTTTTGCCCCAAAATAAGGAAAATTTCTGACCTATTACCCTGAAATAAGTGAAATTTCTGCAATTTTGCACCAAAATGAGGAAAATTTCTGCCTTTTTGCCCCCAAATAAGGGGAATTTCAGCCTTTTTATCTCAAAATAATAGGAATTTCTGCATTTTTGCCCCAAAATATGGGAAATTTCTGCCTTTTTGCCCCAAAATAAGAACAATTTCTGCAATTTTGTACCAAAATAAAAGAAATTTCTGCCTTTTTGCCCCAAAATAAGAAAATTTCTGCTTTTTTTTCTGAAATAAGTGAAATTTCTGCAATTTTGCCCTAAAATAAGTGAAATTTCTGAGTTTTGCCCCAAAATAAGGAGAATTTCTGTCTTTTTGCCCCAACATATAGGGAATTTCTGCCTTTTTGGCCCACAATTAGGGGGATTTTTGCAATTTTGCTCCAAAAAACGGGGAATTTCTGTCTTTTTGCCCGAAAATAAGAAGAATGCATACCTTTTTGCCATAGAAAAGGGAAATTTCTTCATTTTTGCTGCAAAATAAGGGGAATTTCTGCTTTTTGCTTCTAAATAAGTGGAATTTCTGTCTTTTTTTCCCAAAACAAAGGGAATTCCTGTTTTTTGCACCAAAATATAGATAATTTCTGACTTATTAATCTGAAATAAGTGAAATTTCTGCAATTTTGCCCCAAAATAAGGGAAATTTCTGCATTTTTTGCCCCCAAATAAGGGGAATTTCAGCCTTTTTACCTCAAAATAAGGGGAATTTCTGCATTTTTGCCCCAAAATATTGGAAATGTCTGCCTTTTTGCCCCAAAAGAAGGTAAATTTCTGCAATTTTGTACCAAAATAAAAGAAATATCTGCCTTTTTGCCCCAAAATTAGAAAATTTCTGCTTTTTTTTCGGAAATAAGTAAAATTTCTGCAATTTTGCCCCAAAATAATTGAAATTTCTAAGTTTTGCCCCAAAATAAAAGAAATTTCTGGCTTTTTGCCCCCAAATAAGAGGAATTTCAGCATTTTTACCTTAAAATAAGGGGAATTTTTCCATTTTTGTCCCAAAATATGAGAAATTTCTGCCTATTTCCCAAAATAAGAAAAATTTCTGCAATTTTGTACCAAAAGAAAAGAAATTTCTGCCTTTTTGCCCCAAAATAAGAAAATTTCTGCTTTTTTTCTGAAATAAGTGAAATTTCTGCAATTTTGCCCCAAAATAAGTAAAATTTCTGAGTTTTGTTCCAAAATAAAGAGAATTTCTGTCTTTTTGCCCCAACATATAGGGAATTTCTGTCTTTTTGCCCCACAATTATAGAAATTTCTGCAATTTTGCTTTAAAACAGGGGGAATTTCTGCCTTTTTGCCCGAAAACAAGAAGAATGTGTACCTTTTGCCATAAAAAAAGGAAATTTCTTAATTTTTGCTCCAAAATAAGGGGAATTTCTGCTTTTTTGCCTCTTAATAAGTGGAATTTCTGTCTTTTTCCCCAAAACAATGGGAATTTCTTTATTTTTTGCCCCAAAATACGGAAAATTTCTGACTTATTACCCTGACGTTAATGAAATTTCTGCAATTTTGCCCCAAAATGAGGGAAATTTCTGCCTTTTTGCCCCTAAATAAGGAAAATATCAGCCTTTTTACCTCAAAATAAGGGAAATTTCTGCATTTTTGCCCCAAAATATGTGAAATTTCTGCAATTTTGCCTTAAAATAAGGGAAATTTCTGCAATTTTGCCACAAAATAAGTGAAATTTCTGAGTTTTGCCCCAAAATAAGAGGAATTTCTGTTTTTGCCCCAACATATAGGTAATTTCTGCCTTTTTGCCCCACAATTAGGGGAATTTCTGCAATTGTGCTCCAAAATACGGGGAATTTCTGCCTTTTTGCCCGAAAACAAGAAGAATGCATACCTTTTTGCCATAAAAAAGGAAAATTTCTTCATTTTTGCTCCAAAGTATGGGGAATTTCTGCTTTTTTGCCTCTTAATAAGTCGAATTTATGTCTTTTTTCCCCAAAACAAAGAGAATTTCCATCTTTTTTGCCCCAAAATAAAGAAAATTTCTGACTTATTACCCTGAAGTAAGTGGAATTTCTGCAATTTTGCCCCAAAATAAGGGAAATTTATGCCTTTTTGCCTCCAAATAAGGGGAATTTCAGCATTTTTACCTCAAAATAAGGGGAATTTCTGCATTTTTGCCACAAAATATTTGGAATTTCTGCCTTTTTGCTCCAAAATAAGGAAAACTTCTGCCTTTTTTCCTGAAATAAGTGAAATTTCTGCAATTTTGCCCCAAAATAAGTGAAATTTCTGCAATTTTGTCCCAAAATAAGTGAAATTTCTGAAATTTGGCCAAAAATAAGGGAAATTTCTGGAATTTTGCCCCAAAATAATTGAAATTTCTGAGTTTTGCCCCAAAATAAGGGGAATTTCTGCCTTTTTGCCCCCAAATAATAGGAATTTCAGCTTTTATACCACAAAATAAGGGGAATTTCTGCATTTTTGCCCCAAAATATGGGAAATTTCTGCGTTTTTGCCCCAAAATAAGAACAATTTCTGCAATTTTGTACCAAAATAAAAGAAATTTCTGACTTTTTGCCCCAAAAAAGAAAAGTTCTCCTTTTTTTACTGACATAAGTGAAATTTCTGCAATTTTGCCCCAAAATAAGTGAAATTTCTGCAATTTTGCCCCAAAATAAGGGAAATTTCTGGAATTTTGCCCCATAACAAGTGGAATTTCTGAGTTTTGCCCCAAAATAAAGAAAATTTCTGTCTTTTTGCCCTAACATACAGGGAATTTCTGCCTTTTGCCCCACAATTCGGGGAATTTCTGCAATTTTGCTTCAAAATTCAGGGAATTTCTGCCTTTTTGACCGAAAATAAGAAGATGAATAACTTTTTGCCATAAAAAAGGGAAATTTCTTCATTTTTCTCCAAAATAAGGGGAATTTCTGATTTTTTGCCTCTAAATAAGTGGAATTTTTGTCTTTTTCCCCCAAAACAAAGGGAATTTCTGTCTTTTTTGCCCCAAAATAAGGAAAATTTCAGAATTATTACCATGAAATAAGTGAAATTTCTGCAATTTTGCTCCAAAATAATTGAAATTTCTGAGTTTTGCCCCAAAATAAGAGGAATTTCTGGATTTTTGTCCCCAAATAAGGGGAATTTCAGCATTTTTACCTCAAAATAAGGGGAATTTCTGCAATTTTGCCCCAAAATATGGGAAATTTCTGCCTTTTTGCCCCAAAATAAGAACAAATTCTGCAATTTTGTACAAAAATAAAAGAAATTTCTGACTTTTTGCCCCAAAAAGAAAATTTCTGCTTTTTTTTTCTGAAATAAGTGAAATTTCTGCAATTTTGCCCCAAAATAAGTGAAATTTCTGAGTTTTGCCCCAAAATAAAGAGAATTTCTGTCTTTTTGCCCCAACATATAGGGAATTTCTGTCTTTTTGCCCCACAATTAGGGGAATTTCTGCAATTTTGCTCCAAAACAGGGGGAATTTCTGCCTTTTTGAACGAAAACAGGAAGAATGCATACCTTTTTGCCATAAAAAAGGGAAATTTCTTAATTTTTGCTCCAAAATAAGGGGAATTACTGCTTTTTTTGCCTCTTAATAAGTGGAATTTCTGTATTTTTCCCCCAAAACAAAGGGAATTTCTGATTTTTTTGCCCCAAAATACGGAAAATTTCTGACTTATTACCCTGAAGTAAGTGAAATTTCTGCAATTTTGCCAGAAAATGAGGGAAATTTCTGCCTTTTTGCCCCCAAATAAGGAAAATATCAGCCTTTTAACCTCAAAATAAGGGAAATTTCTGCATTTTTGCCCCAAAATATGGGAAATTTCTGCCTTTTTACCCAAAATAAGAACAAATTCTGCAATTTTGTACAAAAATAAAAGAAATTTCTGACTTTTTGCCCCAAAAAGAAAATTTCTGCTTTTTTTTTCCTGAAATAAGTGAAATTTCTGCAATTTTGCCCCAAAATATGTGAAATTTCTGCTATTTTGCCCCAAAATAATGGAAATTTTTGCAATTTTGCCACAAAATAAGTGAAATGTCTGAGTTTTGCCCCAAAATAAGAGGAATTTCTGTTTTTGCCCCAACATATAGGGAATTTCTGCCTTTTTGCCCCACAATTAGGGGAATATCTGCAATTTTGCTCCAAAATACGGGGATTTTCTGCCTTTTTGCCCGAAAATAAGAAGAATGCATATCTTTTTGCCATAAAAAAGGAAAGTTTCTTCATTTTTGCTCCAAAATAAGGGGAATTTCTGCTTTTTTGGATCTAAATATGTGGAATTTCTGTTTTTTTCCCCCAAAACGAAAGGAATTTCTGTCTTTTTTGCCCCAAAATAAGGAAAATTTCTGACTTATTACCCTGAAATAAGTGAAATTTCTGCAATTTTGCCCCAAAATGAGGAAAATTTCTGCCTTTTTGCCCCCAAATAAGGGGAATTTCAGCCTTTTTATCTCAAAATAATAGGAATTTCTGCATTTTTGCCCCAAAATATTGGAAATGTCTGCCTTTTTGCCCCAAAATAAGGAAAATTTCTGCAATTTTGTACCAAAATAAAAGAAATATCTGCCTTTTTGCCCCAAAATTAGAAAATTTCTGCTTTTTTTTCGGAAATAAGTGAAATTTCTGCAATTTTGCCCCAAAATAATTGAAATTTCTAAGTTTTGCCCCAAAATAAAAGAAATTTCTGCCTTTTTGCCCCCAAATAAGAGGAATTTCAGCATTTTTACCTTAAAATAAGGGGAATTTTTGCATTTTTGTCCCAAAATATGAGAAATTTCTGCCTATTTCCCAAAATAAGAAAAATTTCTGCAATTTTGTACCAAAAGAAAAGAAATTTCTGCCTTTTTGCCCCAAAATAAGAAAATTTCTGCTTTTTTTCTGAAATAAGTGAAATTTCTGCAATTTTGCCCCAAAATAAGTAAAATTTCTGAGTTTTGTTCCAAAATAAAGAGAATTTCTGTCTTTTTGCCCCAACATATAGGGAATTTCTGTCTTTTTGCCCCACAATTATAGAAATTTCTGCAATTTTGCTTTAAAACAGGGGGAATTTCTGCCTTTTTGCCCGAAAACAAGAAGAATGTATACCTTTTTGCCATAAAAAAAGGAAATTTCTTAATTTTTGCTCCAAAATAAGGGGAATTTCTGCTTTTTTGCCTCTTAATAAGTGGAATTTCTGTCTTTTTCCCCAAAACAATGGGAATTTCTTTATTCTTTGCCCCAAAATACGGAAAATTTCTGACTTATTACCCTGACGTTAATGAAATTTCTGCAATTTTGCCCCAAAATGAGGGAAATTTCTGCCTTTTTGCCCCTAAATAAGGAAAATATCAGCCTTTTTACCTCAAAATAAGGGAAATTTCTGCATTTTTGCCCCAAAATATGTGAAATTTCTGCAATTTTGCCTTAAAATAAGGGAAATTTCTGCAATTTTGCCACAAAATAAGTGAAATTTCTGAGTTTTGCCCCAAAATAAGAGGAATTTCTGTTTTTGCCCCAACATATAGGGAATTTCTGCATTTTTGGCCCACAATTAGGGGATTTTCTGCAATTTTGCTCCAAAATACGGGGATTTTCTGCCTTTTTGCCCGAAAATAACAAGAATGCATATCTTTTTGCCATAAAAAAGAGAATTTACTTCATTTTTGCTCCAAAATAAGGGGAATTTCTGCTTTTTTGGCTCTAAATATGTGGAATTTCTGTTTTTTTCCTTCAAAACAAAGGGAATTTCTATCTTTTTTGCCCCAAAATAAGGAAAATTTCTGACTCATTACCCTTAAATAAGTGAAATTTCTGCAATTTTGCCCAAAAATGAGGAAAATTTCTGCCTTTTTGCCCCCAAATAAGGGGAATTTCAGCCTTTTTATCTCAAAATAATAGGAATTTCTGCATTTTTGCCCCAAAATATGAAAAATTTCTGCCTTTTTGCCCCAAAATAAGAACAATTTCTGCAATTTTGTACCAAAATAAAAGAAATTTCTGCCTTTTTGCCCCAAAATAAGAAAATTTCTGCCTTTTTTTTGAAATAAGTGAAATTTCTGCAATTTTGCCCTAAAATAAGTGAAATTTCTGAGTTTTGCCCCAAAATAAGGAGAATTTCTGTCTTTTTGCCCCAACATATAGGGAATTTCTGCCTTTTTGGCCCACAATTACGGGAATTTCTGCAATTTCGCTCCAAAAAACGGGTAATTTCTGTCCTTTTGCCCGAAAATAAGAAGAATGCATACCTTTTTGCCATAGAAAAGGGAAATTTCTTCATTTTTGCTCTAAAATAATGGAAATTTCTGCTTTTTGCCTCTAAATAAGTGGAATTTCTGTCTTTTTTCCCAAAACAAAGGAAATTTCTGTCTTTTTGCACCAAAATAAAGATAATTTCTGACTTATTATTCTGAAATAAGTGAAATTTCTGCAATTTTGCCCCAAAATAAGGGAAATTTTTGCATTTTTTGCCCCCAAATAAGGGGAATTTCAGACTTTTTACCTCAAAATAAGGGGAATTTCTGCATTTTTGCCACAAAATATTTGGAATTTCTGCCTTTTTGCCCCAAAATAAGGAAAACTTCTGCCTTGTTTCCTGAAATAAGTAAAATTTCTGCAATTTTGCCTTAAAATAAGTGAAATTTCTGCAATTTTGCCCCAAAATAAGTGAAATTTCTGCAATTTTGCCCCAAAATAAGGGAAATTTCTGGAATTTTGCCCCATAACAAGTGGAATTTCTGAGTTTTGCCCCAAAATAAAGAGAATTTCTGTCTTTTTACCCTAACATACAGGGAATTTCTGCCTTTTTGCCCCACAATTAGGGGAATTTCTGCAATTTTGCTTCAAAATTCAGGGAATTTCTGCCTTTTTGCCCGAAAATAAGAAGATGAATACCTTTTTGCCATAAAAAAGGGAAATTTCTTCATTTTTCTTCAAAATAAGGGGAATTTCTGATTTTTTGCCTCTAAATAAGTGGAATTTCTGTCTTTTTCCCCCAAAACAAAGGGAATTTCTGTCTTTTTTGCCCCCCAAAAAAAAATTTCAGACTTATTACCCTGAAATAAGTGAAATTTCTGCAATTTCGCTCCAAAATGATTGAAATTTCTGAGTTTTGCCCCAAAATAAGGGGAATTTTTGGATTTTTGTCCCCAAATAAGGGGAATTTCAGCATTTTTACCTCAAAATAAGGGGAATTTCTGCAATTTTGCCCCAAAATATGGAAAATTTCTGCCTTTTTGCCCCAAAATAAGAACAAATTCTGCAATTTTGTACCTAAATAAAAGAAATTTCTGACTTTTTTTCCCAAAAAAGAAAATTTCTGCTATTTTCTTCTGAAATAAGTGAAATTTCTGCAATTTTGCCCCAAAATATGTGAAATTTCTGCAATTTTGCCCCAAAATATGTGAAATTTCTGCAATTTTGCCCCAAAATAAGAAAAATTTCTGCAATTTTGCCCCAAAATAAGTGAAATTTCTGAGATTTGCCCCTAAATAAAGAGAATTTCTGTTTTTGCTCCAACATATAGGGAATTTCTGCCTTTTTGCCCCACAATTAGGGGAATATCTGCAATTTTGCTCCAAAATACGGGGAATTTCTGCCTTTTTGCCCGAAAATAAGAAGAATGCATACCTTTTTGCCATAAAAAAAAGAAATTTCTTCATTTTTGCTCCAAAATAAAGGGAATTTCTGCTTTTTTGCCTCTACATAAGTGGAATTTCTGTCTTTTTCCCCCAAAACAAAGGGAATTCCTGTCTTTTTGCCCCAAAATAAGAAAAATTTCTGACTTATTACCCTGAAATAAGTGAAATTTCTGCAATTTTGCCCCAAAATGAGGGAAATTTCTGCCTTCTTGCTCCCAAAGAAGAAAATATCAGCCTTTTTACCACAAAATAAGGGAAATTTCTGCATTTTTGCCCCAAAATAATGGGACATTTCTGCCCTTTTGCCCCAAAATAAGAACAAATTCTGCAATTTTGTACCTAAATAAAAGAAATTTCTGACTTTTTGACCTAAAAAGAAAATTTCTGCTTTTTTTTCTGAAATAAGTGAAATTTCTGCAATTTTGCCCAAAAATATGTGAAATTTCTGCAATTTTGCCTTAAAATAAGGGAAATTTCTGCATTTTTTGCCCCCAAATAAGGGGAATTTCCGCCTTTTTACCTCAAAATATAAGGAATTTCTGGATTTTTGCTCCAAAATATGGGAAATGTCTGCCTTTTTGCCCCAAAATAAGGAAAATTTCTGCAATTTTGTACCAAAATAAAAGAAATATCTGCCTTTTTGCCCCAAAATTAGAAAATTTCTGCTTTTTTTTCGGAAATAAGTGAAATTTCTGCAATTTTGCCCCAAAATAAATGAAATTTCTAAGTTTTGCCCCAAAATAAGGGAAATTTCTGCTTTTTTGCCCCCAAATAAGAAGAAGTTCAGCATTTTTACCTTAAAATAAGGGGAATTTCTGCATTTTTGCCCCAAAATATGAGAAATTTCTGCCTTTTTCCCATAATAAGAAAAATTTCTGCAATTTTGTACAAAAATAAAAGAAATTTCTGCCTTTTTGCCCCAAAATAAGAAAATTTCTGCTTTTTTTTCTGAAATCAGTGAAATTTCTGCAATTTTGCCCCAAAATAAGTGAAATTTCTGAGATTTGCCCCAAAATAAGGAGAATTTCTGTCTTTTTGCCCCAACATATAGGGAATTTCTGCCTTTTTGCCCCACAATTAGGGGAATTTCTGCAATTTTGCTCCAAAACAGAAGGAATTTCTGCCTTTTTGCCCGAAAACAAGAAGAATGCATACCTTTTTGCCATAAAAAATAGAAATTTCTTAATTTTTGCTCCAAAATAAGGGGAATTTCTGCTTTTTTGCCTCTTAATAAGTGGAATTTCTGTCTTTTTTCCCCAAAACAAAGGGAATTTCTGTCTTTTTTGCCCCAAAATACGGAAAATTTCTGACTTATTACCCTGAAGTAAATGAAATTTCTGCAATTTTGCCCCAAAATGAGGGAAATTTCTGCCTTTTTGCCCCCAAATAAGAAAAATATCAGCCTTTTTATCTCAAAATAAGGGAAATTTCTGCATTTTTGCCCCAAAATAAGTGAAATTTCTGCTTTTTTTCTGAAATAAGTGAAATTTCTGCAATTTTGCCCCAAAATAAGTGAAAATTCTGAGTTTTGCCCCAAAATAAGGAGAATTTCTGTCTTTTTGCCCCACAATTAGGGGAATTTCTGCAATTGTGCTCCAAAATACGAGGAATTTCTGCCTTTTTGCCCGAAAACAAGAAGAATGCATACCTTTTTGCCATAAAAAAGGAAAATTTCTTCATTTTTGCTCCAAAATAAGGGGACTTTCTGCTCTTTTGCCTCTTAATAAGTGGAATTTCTGTCTTTTTCCCCCAAAACAAAGGGAATTTCCATCTTTTTTGCCTCAAAATAAGGAAAATTTCTGACTTATTACCCTGAAGTAAGTGAAATTTCTGCAATTTTGCCCCAAAATAAGGGAAATTTATGCCTTTTTACCCCCAAATAAGGGGAATTTCAGCATTCTTACCTCAAAATAAAAGGAACTTCTGCAATTTTGCCACAAAATATTTGGAATTTCTGCCTTTTTGCTCCAAAATAAGAAAAACTTCTGCCTTTTTTCCTGAAATAAGTGAGATTTCCTCAATTTTGCCCCAAAATAAGGGAAATTTCTGCATTTTTGCCTCCAAATAAAGGGAATTTCAGCATTTTTACCTCAAAATAAGGGGAATTTCTGCACTTTTGCCCTAAAATATGGGAAATTTCTGCCTTTTTGTTCCAAAATAAGAAAAATTTCTGCAATTTTGTATCAAAATAAAAAAATTTCTGCCTTTTTGCCCAAAAATAAGTGAAATTTCTGCTTTTTTTTCTGAAATAAGTGAAATTTCTGCAATTTTGCCCCAAAATAAGTGAAAATTCTGAGTTTTGCCCCAAAATAAGGGAAATTTCTGGAATTTTGCCCCAAAATAAGTGGAATTTCTGAGTTTTGCCCCAAAAAAAGGAAAATTTCTGTCTTTTTGCCCCAACATATAGGGAATTTCTGCCTTTTTGCCCCACAATTAGGGGAATTTCTGCAATTGTGCTCCAAAATACGGGGAATTTCTGCCTTTTTGCCCGAAAACAAGAAGAATGCATACCTTTTTGCCATAAAAAAGGAAAATTTCTTCATTTTTGCTCCAAAGTATGGGGAATTTCTGCTTTTTTGCCTCTTAATAAGTCGAATTTATGTCTTTTTTCCCCAAAACAAAGAGAATTTCCATCTTTTTTGCCCCAAAATAAAGAAAATTTCTGACTTATTACCCTGAAGTAAGTGGAATTTCTGCAATTTTGCCCCAAAATAAGGGAAATTTATGCCTTTTTGCCTCCAAATAAGGGGAATTTCAGCATTTTTACCTCAAAATAAGGGGAATTTCTGCATTTTTGCCACAAAATATTTGGAATTTCTGCCTTTTTGCTCCAAAATAAGGAAAACTTCTGCCTTTTTTCCTGAAATAAGTGAAATTTCTGCAATTTTGCCCCAAAATAAGTGAAATTTCTGCAATTTTGTCCCAAAATAAGTGAAATTTCTGAAATTTGGCCCAAAATAAGGGAAATTTCTGGAATTTTGCCCCAAAATAATTGAAATTTCTGAGTTTTGCCCCAAAATAAGGGGAATTTCTGCCTTTTTGCCCCCAAATAATAGGAATTTCAGCTTTTATACCACAAAATAAGGGGAATTTCTGCATTTTTGCCCCAAAATATGGGAAATTTCTGCGTTTTTGCCCCAAAATAAGAACAATTTCTGCAATTTTGTACCAAAATAAAAGAAATTTCTGACTTTTTGCCCCAAAAAAGAAAAGTTCTCCTTTTTTTTACTGACATAAGTGAAATTTCTGCAATTTTGCCCCAAAATAAGTGAAATTTCTGCAATTTTGCCCCAAAATAAGGGAAATTTCTGGAATTTTGCCCCATAACAAGTGGAATTTCTGAGTTTTGCCTCAAAATAAAGAAAATTTCTGTCTTTTTGCCCTAACATACAGGGAATTTCTGCCTTTTGCCCCACAATTCGGGGAATTTCTGCAATTTTGCTTCAAAATTCAGGGAATTTCTGCCTTTTTGACCGAAAATAAGAAGATGAATAACTTTTTGCCATAAAAAAGGGAAATTTCTTCATTTTTCTCCAAAATAAGGGGAATTTCTGATTTTTTGCCTCTAAATAAGTGGAATTTTTGTCTTTTTCCCCCAAAACAAAGGGAATTTCTGTCTTTTTTGCCCCAAAATAAGGAAAATTTCAGAATTATTACCATGAAATAAGTGAAATTTCTGCAATTTTGCTCCAAAATAATTGAAATTTCTGAGTTTTGCCCCAAAATAAGAGGAATTTCTGGATTTTTGTCCCCAAATAAGGGGAATTTCAGCATTTTTACCTCAAAATAAGGGGAATTTCTGCAATTTTGCCCCAAAATATGGGAAATTTCTGCCTTTTTGCCCCAAAATAAGAACAAATTCTGCAATTTTGTACAAAAATAAAAGAAATTTCTGACTTTTTGCCCCAAAAAGAAAATTTCTGCTTTTTTTTTCTGAAATAAGTGAAATTTCTGCAATTTTGCCCCAAAATAAGTGAAATTTCTGAGTTTTGCCCCAAAATAAAGAGAATTTCTGTCTTTTTGCCCCAACATATAGGGAATTTCTGTCTTTTTGCCCCACAATTAGGGGAATTTCTGCAATTTTGCTCCAAAACAGGGGGAATTTCTGCCTTTTTGAACGAAAACAGGAAGAATGCATACCTTTTTGCCATAAAAAAGGGAAATTTCTTAATTTTTGCTCCAAAATAAGGGGAATTACTGCTTTTTTTGCCTCTTAATAAGTGGAATTTCTGTCTTTTTCCCCCAAAACAAAGGGAATTTCTGTTTTTTTTTGCCCCAAAATACGGAAAATTTCTGACTTATTACCCTGAAGTAAGTGAAATTTCTGCAATTTTGCCAGAAAATGAGGAAAATTTCTGCCTTTTTGCCCCCAAATAAGGAAAATATCAGCCTTTTAACCTCAAAATAAGGGAAATTTCTGCATTTTTGCCCCAAAATATGGGAAATTTCTGCCTTTTTACCCAAAATAAGAACAAATTCTGCAATTTTGTACAAAAATAAAAGAAATTTCTGACTTTTTGCCCCAAAAAGAAAATTTCTGCTTTTTTTTTCCTGAAATAAGTGAAATTTCTGCAATTTTGCCCCAAAATATGTGAAATTTCTGCTATTTTGCCCCAAAATAATGGAAATTTTTGCAATTTTGCCACAAAATAAGTGAAATGTCTGAGTTTTGCCCCAAAATAAGAGGAATTTCTGTTTTTGCCCCAACATATAGGGAATTTCTGCCTTTTTGCCCCACAATTAGGGGAATATCTGCAATTTTGCTCCAAAATACGGGGATTTTCTGCCTTTTTGCCTGAAAATAAGAAGAATGCATATCTTTTTGCCATAAAAAAGGAAAGTTTCTTCATTTTTGCTCCAAAATAAGGGGAATTTCTGCTTTTTTGGATCTAAATATGTGGAATTTCTGTTTTTTTCCCCCAAAACGAAAGGAATTTCTGTCTTTTTTGCCCCAAAATAAGGAAAATTTCTGACTTATTACCCTGAAATAAGTGAAATTTCTGCAATTTTGCCCCAAAATGAGGAAAATTTCTGCCTTTTTGCCCCCAAATAAGGGGAATTTCAGCCTTTTAATCTCAAAATAATAGGAATTTCTGCATTTTTGCCCCAAAATATGGGAAATTTCTGCCTTTTTGCCCCAAAATAAGAACAATTTCTGCAATTTTGTACCAAAATAAAAGAAATTTCTGCCTTTTTGCCCCAAAATAAGAAAATTTCTGCTTTTTTTTCTGAAATAAGTGAAATTTCTGCAATTTTGCCCTAAAATAAGTGAAATTTCTGAGTTTTGCCCCAAAATAAGGAGAATTTCTGTCTTTTTGCCCCAACATATAGGGAATTTCTGGCTTTTTGGCCCACAATTAGGGGGATTTTTGCAATTTTGCACCAAAAAACGGGGAATTTCTGTCTTTTTGCCCGAAAATAAGAAGAATGCATACCTTTTTGCCATAGAAAAGGGAAATTTCTTCATTTTTGCTCCAAAATAAGGGGAATTTCTGCTTTTTGCTTCTAAATAAGTGGAATTTCTGTCTTTTTTTCCCAAAACAAAGGGAATTTCTGTCTTTTTGCACCAAAATATAGATAATTTCTGACTTATTAATCTGAAATAAGTGAAATTTCTGCAATTTTGCCCCAAAATAAGGGAAATTTCTGCATTTTTTGCCCCCAAATAAGGGGAATTTCAGCCTTTTTACCTCAAAATAAGGGGAATTTCTGCATTTTTGCCCCAAAATATTGGAAATGTCTGCCTTTTTGCCCCAAAATAAGGAAAATTTCTGCAATTTTGTACCAAAATAAAAGAAATATCTGCCTTTTTGCCCCAAAATTAGAAAATTTCTGCTTTTTTTTCGGAAATAAGTGAAATTTCTGCAATTTTGCCCCAAAATAATTGAAATTTCTAAGTTTTGCCCCAAAATAAAAGAAATTTCTGCCTTTTTGCCCCCAAATAAGAGGAATTTCAGCATTTTTACCTTAAAATAAGGGGAATTTTTGCATTTTTGTCCCAAAATATGAGAAATTTCTGCCTATTTCCCAAAATAAGAAAAATTTCTGCAATTTTGTACCAAAAGAAAAGAAATTTCTGCCTTTTTGCCCCAAAATAAGAAAATTTCTGCTTTTTTTCTGAAATAAGTGAAATTTCTGCAATTTTGCCCCAAAATAAGTAAAATTTCTGAGTTTTGTTCCAAAATAAAGAGAATTTCTGTCTTTTTGCCCCAACATATAGGGAATTTCTGTCTTTTTGCCCCACAATTATAGAAATTTCTGCAATTTTGCTTTAAAACAGGGGGAATTTCTGCCTTTTTGCCCGAAAACAAGAAGAATGTATACCTTTTTGCCATAAAAAAAGGAAATTTCTTAATTTTTGCTCTAAAATAAGGGGAATTTCTGCTTTTTTGCCTCTTAATAAGTGGAATTTCTGTCTTTTTCCCCAAAACAATGGGAATTTCTTTATTCTTTGCCCCAAAATACGGAAAATTTCTGACTTATTACCCTGACGTTAATGAAATTTCTGCAATTTTGCCCCAAAATGAGGGAAATTTCTGCCTTTTTGCCCCTAAATAAGGAAAATATCAGCCTTTTTACCTCAAAATAAGGGAAATTTCTGCATTTTTGCCACAAAATATGTGAAATTTCTGCAATTTTGCCTTAAAATAAGGGAAATTTCTGCAATTTTGCCACAAAATAAGTGAAATTTCTGAGTTTTGCCCCAAAATAAGAGGAATTTCTGTTTTTGCCCCAACATATAGGGAATTTCTGCCTTTTTGGCCCACAATTAGGGGATTTTCTGCAATTTTGCTCCAAAATACGGGGATTTTCTGCCTTTTTGCCCGAAAATAACAAGAATGCATATCTTTTTGCCATAAAAAAGAGAATTTACTTCATTTTTGCTCCAAAATAAGGGGAATTTCTGCTTTTTTGGCTCTAAATATGTGGAATTTCTGTTTTTTTCCCCCAAAACAAAGGGAATTTCTGTCTTTTTTGCCCCAAAATAAGGAAAATTTCTGACTCATTACCCTGAAATAAGTGAAATTTCTGCAATTTTGCCAGAAAATGAGGGAAATTTCTGCCTTTTTGCCCCCAATTAAGGAAAATATCAGCCTTTTAACCTCAAAATAAGGGAAATTTCTGCATTTTTGCCCCAAAATATGGGAAATTTCTGCTTTTTTGCCCCAAAATAAGAACAATTTCTGCAATTTTGTACCAAAATAAAAGAAATTTCTGCCTTTTTGCCCCAAAATAAGAAAATTTCTGCTTTTTTTCTGAAATAAGTGAAATTTCTGCAATTTTGCCCTAAAATAAGTGAAATTTCTGAGTTTTGCCCCAAAATAAGGAGAATTTCTGTCTTTTTGCCCCAACATATAGGGAATTTCTGCCTTTTTGGCCCACAATTACGAGAATTTCTGCAATTTCGCTCCAAAAAACGGGTAATTTCTGTCCTTTTGCCCGAAAATAAGAAGAATGCATACCTTTTTGCCATAGAAAAGGGAAATTTCTTCATTTTTGCTCTAAAATAATGGAAATTTCTGCTTTTTGCCTCTAAATAAGTGGAATTTCTGTCTTTTTTCCCAAAACAAAGGAAATTTCTGTCTTTTTGCACCAAAATAAAGATAATTTCTGACTTATTATTCTGAAATAAGTGAAATTTCTGCAATTTTGCCCCAAAATAAGGGAAATTTTTGCATTTTTTGCCCCCAAATAAGGGGAATTTCAGACTTTTTACCTCAAAATAAGGGGAATTTCTGCATTTTTGCCACAAAATATTTGGAATTTCTGCCTTTTTGCCCCAAAATAAGGAAAACTTCTGCCTTGTTTCCTGAAATAAGTAAAATTTCTGCAATTTTGCCTTAAAATAAGTGAAATTTCTGCAATTTTGCCCCAAAATAAGTGAAATTTCTGCAATTTTGCCCCAAAATAAGGGAAATTTCTGGAATTTTGCCCCATAACAAGTGGAATTTCTGAGTTTTGCCCCAAAATAAAGAGAATTTCTGTCTTTTTACCCTAACATACAGGGAATTTCTGCCTTTTTGCCCCACAATTAGGGGAATTTCTGCAATTTTGCTTCAAAATTCAGGGAATTTCTGCCTTTTTGCCCAAAAATAAGAAGATGAATACCTTTTTGCCATAAAAAAGGGAAATTTCTTCATTTTTCTTCAAAATAAGGGGAATTTCTGATTTTTTGCCTCTAAATAAGTGGAATTTCTGTCTTTTTCCCCCAAAACAAAGGGAATTTCTGTCTTTTTTGCCCCAAAATAAAAAAAATTTCAGACTTATTACCCTGAAATAAGTGAAATTTCTGCAATTTCGCTCCAAAATAATTGAAATTTCTGAGTTTTGCCCCAAAATAAGGGGAATTTTTGGATTTTTGTCTTCAAATAAGGGGAATTTCAGCATTTTTACCTCAAAATAAGGGGAATTTCTGCAATTTTGCCCCAAAATATGGGAAATTTCTGCCTTTTTGCCCCAAAATAAGAACAAATTCTGCAATTTTGTACCTAAATAAAAGAAATTTCTGACTTTTTGCCCCAAAAAGAAAATTTCTGCTTTTTTTTTCTGAAATAAGTGAAATTTCTGCAATTTTGCCCCAAAATATGTGAAATTTCTGCAATTTTGCCCCAAAATAAGTGAAATTTCTGAGATTTGCCCCTAAATAAAGAGAATTTCTGTTTTTGCTCCAACATATAGGGAATTTCTGCCTTTTTGCCCCACAATTAGGGGAATATCTGCAATTTTGCTCCAAAATACGGGGAATTTCTGCCTTTTTGCCCGAAAATAAGAAGAATGCATACCTTTTTGCCATAAAAAAAAGAAATTTCTTCATTTTTGCTCCAAAATAAAGGGAATTTCTGCTTTTTTGCCTCTACATAAGTGGAATTTCTGTCTTTTTCCCCCAAAACAAAGGGAATTCCTGTCTTTTTGCCCCAAAATAAGAAAAATTTCTGACTTATTACCCTGAAATAAGTGAAATTTCTGCAATTTTGCCCCAAAATGAGGGAAATTTCTGCCTTCTTGCTCCCAAAGAAGAAAATATCAGCCTTTTTACCTCAAAATAAGGGAAATTTCTGCATTTTTGCCCCAAAATAATGGGACATTTCTGCCCTTTTGCCCCAAAATAAGAACAAATTCTGCAATTTTGTACCTAAATAAAAGAAATTTCTGACTTTTTGACCTAAAAAGAAAATTTCTGCTTTTTTTTCTGAAATAAGTGAAATTTCTGCAATTTTGCCCAAAAATATGTGAAATTTCTGCAATTTTGCCTTAAAATAAGGGAAATTTCTGCAATTTTGCCACAAAATAAGTGAAATTTCTGAGTTTTGCCCCAAAATAAGAGGAATTTCTGTTTTTGCCCCAACATATAGGGAATTTCTGCCTTTTTGGCCCACAATTAGGGGATTTTCTGCAATTTTGCTCCAAAATACGGGGATTTTCTGCCTTTTTGCCCGAAAATAACAAGAATGCATATCTTTTTGCCATAAAAAAGAGAATTTACTTCATTTTTGCTCCAAAATAAGGGGAATTTCTGCTTTTTTGGCTCTAAATATGTGGAATTTCTGTTTTTTTCCCCCAAAACAAAGGGAATTTCTGTCTTTTTTGCCCCAAAATAAGGAAAATTTCTGACTCATTACCCTGAAATAAGTGAAATTTCTGCAATTTTGCCAGAAAATGAGGGAAATTTCTGCCTTTTTGCCCCCAATTAAGGAAAATATCAGCCTTTTAACCTCAAAATAAGGGAAATTTCTGCATTTTTGCCCCAAAATATGGGAAATTTCTGCTTTTTTGCCCCAAAATAAGAACAATTTCTGCAATTTTGTACCAAAATAAAAGAAATTTCTGCCTTTTTGCCCCAAAATAAGAAAATTTCTGCTTTTTTTCTGAAATAAGTGAAATTTCTGCAATTTTGCCCTAAAATAAGTGAAATTTCTGAGTTTTGCCCCAAAATAAGGAGAATTTCTGTCTTTTTGCCCCAACATATAGGGAATTTCTGCCTTTTTGGCCCACAATTACGAGAATTTCTGCAATTTCGCTCCAAAAAACGGGTAATTTCTGTCCTTTTGCCCGAAAATAAGAAGAATGCATACCTTTTTGCCATAGAAAAGGGAAATTTCTTCATTTTTGCTCTAAAATAATGGAAATTTCTGCTTTTTGCCTCTAAATAAGTGGAATTTCTGTCTTTTTTCCCAAAACAAAGGAAATTTCTGTCTTTTTGCACCAAAATAAAGATAATTTCTGACTTATTATTCTGAAATAAGTGAAATTTCTGCAATTTTGCCCCAAAATAAGGGAAATTTTTGCATTTTTTGCCCCCAAATAAGGGGAATTTCAGACTTTTTACCTCAAAATAAGGGGAATTTCTGCATTTTTGCCACAAAATATTTGGAATTTCTGCCTTTTTGCCCCAAAATAAGGAAAACTTCTGCCTTGTTTCCTGAAATAAGTAAAATTTCTGCAATTTTGCCTTAAAATAAGTGAAATTTCTGCAATTTTGCCCCAAAATAAGTGAAATTTCTGCAATTTTGCCCCAAAATAAGGGAAATTTCTGGAATTTTGCCCCATAACAAGTGGAATTTCTGAGTTTTGCCCCAAAATAAAGAGAATTTCTGTCTTTTTACCCTAACATACAGGGAATTTCTGCCTTTTTGCCCCACAATTAGGGGAATTTCTGCAATTTTGCTTCAAAATTCAGGGAATTTCTGCCTTTTTGCCCAAAAATAAGAAGATGAATACCTTTTTGCCATAAAAAAGGGAAATTTCTTCATTTTTCTTCAAAATAAGGGGAATTTCTGATTTTTTGCCTCTAAATAAGTGGAATTTCTGTCTTTTTCCCCCAAAACAAAGGGAATTTCTGTCTTTTTTGCCCCAAAATAAAAAAAAAATTTCAGACTTATTACCCTGAAATAAGTGAAATTTCTGCAATTTCGCTCCAAAATAATTGAAATTTCTGAGTTTTGCCCCAAAATAAGGGGAATTTTTGGATTTTTGTCCCCAAATAAGGGGAATTTCAGCATTTTTACCTCAAAATAAGGGGAATTTCTGCAATTTTGCCCCAAAATATGGGAAATTTCTGCCTTTTTGCCCCAAAATAAGAACAAATTCTGCAATTTTGTACCTAAATAAAAGAAATTTCTGACTTTTTTTCCCAAAAAAGAAAATTTCTGCTATTTTCTTCTGAAATAAGTGAAATTTCTGCAATTTTGCCCCAAAATATGTGAAATTTCTGCAATTTTGCCCCAAAATATGTGAAATTTCTGCAATTTTGCCCCAAAATAAGAAAAATTTCTGCAATTTTGCCCCAAAATAAGTGAAATTTCTGAGTTTTGCCCCTAAATAAGGATAATTTCTGTTTTTGCTCCAACATATAGGGAATTTCTGCCTTTTTGCCCCACAATTAGGGGAATATCTGCAATTTTGCTCCAAAATACGGGGAATTTCTGCCTTTTTGCCCGAAAATAAGAAGAATGCATACCTTTTTGCCATAAAAAAAAGAAATTTCTTCATTTTTGCTCCAAAATAAAGGGAATTTCTGCTTTTTTGCCTCTACATAAGTGGAATTTCTGTCTTTTTCCCCCAAAACAAAGGGAATTCCTGTCTTTTTGCCCCAAAATAAGAAAAATTTCTGACTTATTACCCTGAAATAAGTGAAATTTCTGCAATTTTGCCCCAAAATGAGGGAAATTTCTGCCTTCTTGCTCCCAAAGAAGAAAATATCAGCCATTTTACCTCAAAATAAGGGAAATTTCTGCATTTTTGCCCCAAAATAATGGGACATTTCTGCCCTTTTGCCCCAAAATAAGAACAAATTCTGCAATTTTGTACCTAAATAAAAGAAATTTCTGACTTTTTGACCTAAAAAGAAAATTTCTGCTTTTTTTTCTGAAATAAGTGAAATTTCTGCAATTTTGCCCAAAAATATGTGAAATTTCTGCAATTTTGCCTTAAAATAAGGGAAATTTCTGCATTTTTTGCCCCCAAATAAGGGGAATTTCCGCCTTTATACCTCAAAATATGGGGAATTTCTGGATTTTTGCTCCAAAATATGGGAAATGTCTGCCTTTTTGCCCCAAAATAAGGAAAATTTCTGCAATTTTGTACCAAAATAAAAGAAATATCTGCCTTTTTGCCCCAAAATTAGAAAATTTCTGCTTTTTTTCGGAAATAAGTGAAATTTCTGCAATTTTGCCCCAAAATAAATGAAATTTCTAAGTTTTGCCCCAAAATAAGGGAAATTTCTGCTTTTTTGCCCCCAAATAAGAAGAAGTTCAGCATTTTTACCTTAAAATAAGGGGAATTTCTGCATTTTTGCCCCAAAATATGAGAAATTTCTGCCTTTTTCCCATAATAAGAAAAATTTCTGCAATTTTGTACAAAAATAAAAGAAATTTCTGCCTTTTTGCCCCAAAATAAGAAAATTTCTGCTTTTTTTTCTGAAATCAGTGAAATTTCTGCAATTTTGCCCCAAAATAAGTGAAATTTCTGAGTTTTGCCCCAAAATAAGGAGAATTTCTGTCTTTTTGCCCCAACATATAGGGAATTTCTGCCTTTTTGCCCCACAATTAGGGGAATTTCTGCAATTTTGCTCCAAAACAGAAGGAATTTCTGCCTTTTTGCCCGAAAACAAGAAGAATGCATACCTTTTTGCCATAAAAAATAGAAATTTCTTAATTTTTGCTCCAAAATAAGGGGAATTTCTGCTTTTTTGCCTCTTAATAAGTGGAATTTCTGTCTTTTTTCCCCAAAACAAAGGGAATTTCTGTCTTTTTTGCCCCAAAATACGGAAAATTTCTGACTTATTACCCTGAAGTAAATGAAATTTCTGCAATTTTGCCCCAAAATGAGGGAAATTTCTGCCTTTTGCCCCCAAATAAGAAAAATATCAGCCTTTTTATCTCAAAATAAGGGAAATTTCTGCATTTTTGCCCCAAAATAAGTGAAATTTCTGCTTTTTTTCTGAAATAAGTGAAATTTCTGCAATTTTGCCCCAAAATAAGTGAAAATTCTGAGTTTTGCCCCAAAATAAGGAGAATTTCTGTCTTTTTGCCCCACAATTAGGGGAATTTCTGCAATTGTGCTCCAAAATACAAGGAATTTCTGCCTTTTTGCCCGAAAACAAGAAGAATGCATACCTTTTTGCCATAAAAAAGGAAAATTTCTTCATTTTTGCTCCAAAATAAGGGGACTTTCTGCTCTTTTGCCTCTTAATAAGTGGAATTTCTGTCTTTTTCCCCCAAAACAAAGGGAATTTCCACCTTTTTTGCCTCAAAATAAGGAAAATTTCTGACTTATTACCCTGAAGTAAGTGAAATTTCTGCAATTTTGCCCCAAAATAAGGGAAATTTATGCCTTTTTACCCCCAAATAAGGGGAATTTCAGCATTTTTACCTCAAAATAAAAGGAACTTCTGCATTTTTGCCACAAAATATTTGGAATTTCTGCCTTTTTGCTCCAAAATAAGAAAAACTTCTGCCTTTTTTCCTGAAATAAGTGAGATTTCTGCAATTTTGCCCCAAAGTAAGGGAAATTTCTGCATTTTTGCCTCCAAATAAAGGGAATTTCAGCATTTTTACCTCAAAATAAGGGGAATTTCTGCACTTTTGCCCTAAAATATGGGAAATTTCTGCCTTTTTGTCCCAAAATAAGAAAAATTTCTGCAATTTTGTATCAAAATAAAAAAATTTCTGCCTTTTTGCCCCAAAATAAGTGAAATTTCTGCTTTTTTTTCTGAAATAAGTGAAATTTCTGCAATTTTGCCCCAAAATAAGTGAAAATTCTGAGTTTTGCCCCAAAATAAGGGAAATTTCTGGAATTTTGCCCCAAAATAAGTGGAATTTCTGAGTTTTGCCCCCAAAAAAAGGAAAATTTCTGTCTTTTTGCCCCAACATATAGGGAATTTCTGCCTTTTTGCCCCACAATTAGGGGAATTTCTGCAATTGTGCTCCAAAATACGGGGAATTTCTGCCTTTTTGCCCGAAAACAAGAAGAATGCATACCTTTTTGCCATAAAAAAGGAAAATTTCTTCATTTTTGCTCCAAAGTATGGGGAATTTCTGCTTTTTTGCCTCTTAATAAGTCGAATTTATGTCTTTTTTCCCCAAAACAAAGAGAATTTCCATCTTTTTTGCCCCAAAATAAAGAAAATTTCTGACTTATTACCCTGAAGTAAGTGGAATTTCTGCAATTTTGCCCCAAAATAAGGGAAATTTATGCCTTTTTGCCTCCAAATAAGGGGAATTTCAGCATTTTTACCTCAAAATAAGGGGAATTTCTGCATTTTTGCCACAAAATATTTGGAATTTCTGCCTTTTTGCTCCAAAATAAGGAAAACTTCTGCCTTTTTTCCTGAAATAAGTGAAATTTCTGCAATTTTGCCCCAAAATAAGTGAAATTTCTGCAATTTTGTCCCAAAATAAGTGAAATTTCTGAAATTTGGCCCAAAATAAGGGAAATTTCTGGAATTTTGCCCCAAAATAATTGAAATTTCTGAGTTTTGCCCCAAAATAAGGGGAATTTCTGCCTTTTTGCCCCCAAATAATAGGAATTTCAGCTTTTATACCACAAAATAAGGGGAATTTCTGCATTTTTGCCCCAAAATATGGGAAATTTCTGCGTTTTTGCCCCAAAATAAGAACAATTTCTGCAATTTTGTACCAAAATAAAAGAAATTTCTGACTTTTTGCCCCAAAAAAGAAAAGTTCTCCTTTTTTTTACTGACATAAGTGAAATTTCTGCAATTTTGCCCCAAAATAAGTGAAATTTCTGCAATTTTGCCCCAAAATAAGGGAAATTTCTGGAATTTTGCCTTAAAACAAGTGGAATTTCTGAGTTTTGCCCCAAAATAAAGAAAATTTCTGTCTTTTTGCCCTAACATACAGGGAATTTCTGCCTTTTGCCCCACAATTCGGGGAATTTCTGCAATTTTGCTTCAAAATTCAGGGAATTTCTGCCTTTTTGACCGAAAATAAAAAGATGAATAACTTTTTGCCATAAAAAAGGGAAATTTCTTCATTTTTCTCCAAAATAAGGGGAATTTCTGATTTTTTGCCTCTAAATAAGTGGAATTTCTGTCTTTTTCCCCCAAAACAAAGGGAATTTCTGTCTTTTTTGCCCCAAAATAAAAAAAAAATTTCAGACTTATTACCCTGAAATAAGTGAAATTTCTGCAATTTCGCTCCAAAATAATTGAAATTTCTGAGTTTTGCCCCAAAATAAGTGGAATTTCTGGATTTTTGTCCCCAAATAAGGGGAATTTCAGCATTTTTACCTCAAAATAAGGGGAATTTCTGCAATTTTGCCCCAAAATATGGGAAATTTCTGCCTTTTTGCCCCAAAATAAGAACAAATTCTGCAATTTTGTACCTAAATAAAAGAAATTTCTGACTTTTTTTCCCAAAAAAGAAAATTTCTGCTATTTTCTTCTGAAATAAGTGAAATTTCTGCAATTTTGCCCCAAAATATGTGAAATTTCTGCAATTTTGCCCCAAAATAAGAAAAATTTCTGCAATTTTTCCCCAAAATAAGTGAAATTACTGAGTTTTGCCCCTAAATAAGAATTTCTGTTTTTGCCCCAACATATAGGGAATTTCTGCCTTTTTGCCCCACAATTAGGGGAATATCTGCAATTTTTATCCAAAATACGGGGAATTTCTGCCTTTTTGCCCAAAAATAAGAAGAATGCATCCCTTTTTGCCATAAAAAAGGGAAATTTCTTCATTTTTGCTCCAAAATAAGGGGAATTTCTGCTTTTTTGCCTCTTAATAAGTGGAATTTCTGTCTTTTTCTCCCAAAACAAAGGGAATTCCTGTGTTTTTGCCCCAAAATAAGAAAAATTTCTGACTTATTACACTGAAATAAGTGAAATTTCTGCAATTTTGCCCGAAAATGAGGGAAATTTCTGCCTTTTTGCCCCCAAATAAGGAAAGTATCAGCCTTTTTACCTCAAAATAAGGAATATTTCTGCATTTTTGCCCCAAAATATGGGAAATTTCTGCAATTTTGCCCCAAAATAAGGGAAATTTCTGCAATTTTGCCAGAAAATAAGTGAAATTTCTGAGTTTTGCCCCAAAATAAGAGGAATTTCTGTTTTTGCCCCAACATATAAGGAATTTCTGCCTTTTTGCCCCACAATTAGGGAAATTTCTGCAATTTTGCTCCAAAATACGGGGATTTTCTGCCTTTTTGCCCGAAAATAAGAAGAATGCATATCTTTTTGTCATAAAAAAGGGAAATTTCTTCATTTTTGCTCCAAAATAAGGGTAATTTCTGCTTTTTTGGCTCTAAATATGTAGAATTTGTTTTTTTCCCCCAAAACAAAGGGAATTTCTGTCTTTTTTGAACCAAAATAAGGAAAATTTCTGACTTATTACCCTTAAATAAGTGAAATTTCTGCAATTTTGCCCCAAAATGAGGAAAATTTCTGCCTTTTTGCCCCCAAATAAGGGGAATTTCAGCCTTTTTATCTCAAAATAATAGGAATTTCTGCATTTTTGCCCCAAAATATGAAAAATTTCTGCCTTTTTGCCCCAAAATAAGAACAATTTCTGCAATTTTGTACCAAAATAAAAGAAATTTCTGCCTTTTTGCCCCAAAATAAGAAAATTTCTGCCTTTTTTTTGAAATAAGTGAAATTTCTGCAATTTTGCCCTAAAATAAGTGAAATTTCTGAGTTTTGCCCCAAAATAAGGAGAATTTCTGTCTTTTTGCCCCAACATATAGGGAATTTCTGCCTTTTTGGCCCACAATTAGGGGGATTTCTGCAATTTTGCTCCAAAAAACGGGGAATTTCTGTCTTTTTGCCCGAAAATAAGAAGAATGCATACCTTTTTGCCATAGAAAAGGGAAATTTCTTCATTTTTGCTCCAAAATAAGGGTAATTTCTGCTTTTTGCCTCTAAATAAGTGGAATTTCTGTCTTTTTTCCCAAAACAAAGGGAATTTCTGTCTTTTTGCACCAAAATATAGATAATTTCTGACTTATTATTCTGAAATAAGTGAAATTTCTGCAATTTTCCCAAAAATAAGGGAAATTTCTGCATTTTTGCCCCAAAATATGGGAAATGTCTGCCTTTTTGCCCCAAAATAAGGAAAATTTCTGCAATTTTGTACCAAAATAAAAGAAATATCTGCCTTTTTGCCCCAAAATTAGAAAATTTCTGCTTTTTTTTGGAAATAAGTGAAATTTCTGCAATTTTGCCCCAAAATAATTGAAATTTCTAAGTTTTGCCCCAAAATAAGGGAAATTTCTGCTTTTTTGCCCCCAAATAAGAAGTTCAGCATTTTTACCTTAAAATAAGGGGAATTTCTGCATTTTTGCCCCAAAATATGAGAAATTTCTGCCTTTTTCCCAAAATAAGAAAAATTTCTGCAATTTTGTACCAAAATGAGGAAAATTTCTGCCTTTTTGCCCCCAAATAAGAAGAATTTCAGCCTTTTTATATCAAAATAATAGGAATTTCTGCATTTTTGCCCTAAAATATGGGAAATTTCTGCCTTTTTGCCCCAAAATAAGAACAATTTCTGCAATTTTGTACCAAAATAAAAGAAATTTCTGCCTTTTTGCCCCAAAATAAGAATATTTCTGCTTTTTTTCTGAAATAAGTGAAATTTCTGCAATTTTGCCCTAAAATAAGTGAAATTTCTGAGTTTTGCCCCAAAATAAGGAGAATTTCTGTCTTTTTGCCCCAACATATAGGGAATTTCTGCCTTTTTGGCCCACAATTAGGGGGATTTCTACAATTTTGCTCCAAAAAACGGGGAATTTCTGTCTTTTTGCCCCACAATTAGGGAAATTTCTGCAATTTTGCTCCAAAATACGGGGATTTTCTGCCTTTTTTACCGAAAATAAGAAGCATGCATATCTTTTTGTCATAAAAAAGGGAAATTTCTTCATTTTTGCTCCAAAATAAGGGGAATTTCTGCTTTTTTTGGCTCTAAATATGTAGAATTTGTTTTTTTCCCCCAAAACAAAGGGAATTTCTGTCTTTTTTGCCCCAAAATAAAGAAAATTTATGACTTATTACCCTGAAATAAGTGAAATTTCTGCAATTTTGCCCCAAAATGAGAAAAATTTCTGCCTTTTTGCCCCCAAATAAGGGGAATTTCAGCCTTTTTATCTCAAAATAATAGGAATTTCTGCATTTTTGCCCCAAAATATGGGAAATTTCTGCCTTTTTGCCCCAAAATAAGAACAATTTCTGCAATTTTGTACCAAAATAAAAGAAATTTCGGCCTTTTTGCCCCAAAATAAGAAAATTTCTGCTTTTTTTCTGAAATAAGTGAAATTTCTGCAATTTTGCCCTAAAATAAGTGAAATTTCTGAGTTTTGCCCCAAAATAAGGAGAATTTCTGTTTTTTTGCCCCAACATATAGGGAATTTCTGCTTTTTTGGCCCACAATTAGGGGGATTTCTGCAATTTTGCTCCAAAAAACGGGGAATTTCTGTCTTTTTGCCCCACAATTAGGGAAATTTCTGCAATTTTGCTCCAAAATACGGGGATTTTCTGCCTTTTTGACCGAAAATAAGAAGCATGCATATCTTTTTGTCATAAAAAAGGGAAATTTCTTCATTTTTGCTCCAAAATAAGGGGAATTTCTGCTTTTTTGGCTCAAAATATGTAGAATTTGTTTTTTTCCCCCAAAACAAAGGGAATTTCTGTCTTTTTTGCCCCAAAATAAAGAAAATTTATGACTTATTACCCTGAAATAAGTGAAATATCTGCAATTTTGCCCCAAAATGAGGAAAATTTCTGCCTTTTTGCCCCCAAATAAGGGGAATTTCAGACTTTTTATCTCAAAATAATAGGAATTTCTGCATTTTTGCCCCAAAATATAGGAAATTTCTGCCTTTTTGCCCCAAAATAAGAACAATTTCTGCAATTTTGTTCAAAATAAAAGAAATTTCTGCCTTTTTGCCCCAAAATAAGAAAATTTCTGCTTTTTTTCTGAAATAAGTGAAATTTCTGCAATTTTGCCCTAAAATAAGTGAAATTTCTGAGTTTTGCCCCAAAATAAGGAGAATTTCTGTTTTTTGCCCCAACATATAGGGAATTTCTGCCTTTTTGGCCCACAATTAGGGGGATTTCTGCAATTTTGCTCCAAAAAACGGGGAATTTCTGTCTTTTTGCCCGAAAATAAGAAGAATGCATACCTTTTTGCCATAGAAAAGAGAAATTTCTTCATTTTTGCCCCAAAATAAGTGAAATTTCTGAGTTTTGCCCCAAAATAAGAAGAATTTCTGTCCTTTTGCCCCAACATATAGGGAATTTCTGCCTTTTTGCCCCACAATTAGGGGAATTTCTGCAATTTTGCTCCAAAACAGAAGGAATTTCTGCCTTTTTGCCCGAAAACAAGAAGAATGCATACCTTTTAGCCATAAAAAATAGAAATTTCTTAATTTTTGCTCCAAAATAAGGGGAATTTCTGCTTTTTTGCCTCTAAATAAGTGGAATTTCTGTCTTTTTCCCCCCAAAAAAAGGGAATTTCTGTCTTTTTTGCCACATAATAAGGAAAATTTCTGACTTATTACCCTGAAATAAGTGAAATTTCTGCAATTTTGCCCCAAAATGAGGGAAATTTCTGCCTTTTTGCCCCCAAATAAGAAAAATATCAGCCTTTTTATCTCAAAATAAGGGAAATTTCTGCATTTTTGCCCCAAAATATGGGAAATTTCTGCCTTTTTGCCCCAAAATAAGAACAAATTCTGCAATTTTGTACCAAAATAAAAGAAATTTCTGAATTTTTGCCCCCAAATAAGGGGAATTTCAGACCTTTTACCTCAAAATAAGGGGAATTTCTGCATTTTTGCCACAAAATATTTGGAATTTCTGCCTTTTTGCCCCAAAATAAAGAAAACTTCTGCCTTTTTTCCTGAAATAAGTAAAATTTCTGCAATTTTGCCTTAAAATAAGTGAAATTTCTGCAATTTTGCCCCAAAATAAGTGAAATTTCTGCAATTTTGCCCCAAAATAAGGGAAATTTCTGGAATTTTGCCCCATAACAAGTGGAATTTCTGAATTTTGCCCCAAAATAAAGAGAATTTCTGTCTTTTTACCCTAACATAAAGGGAATTTCTGCCTTTTTGCCCCACAATTAGGGGAATTTCTGCAATTTTGCTTCAAAATTCAGGGAATTTCTACCTTTTTGCCCGAAAATAAGAAGATGAATACCTTTTTGCCATAAAAAAGAGAAATTTCTTCATTTTTCTCAAAAATAAGGGAAATTTCTGATTTTTTGCCTCTAAATAAGTGGAATTACTGTCTTTTTCCCCCAAAACAAAGTGAATTTCTGTCTTTTTTGCCCCAAAATAAAAAAAATTTCAGACTTATTACCCTGAAATAAGTGAAATTTCTGCAATTTCGCTCCAAAATAATTGAAATTTCTGAGTTTTGCCCCAAAATAAGGGGAATTTCTGGATTTTTGTCTCCAAATAAGGGAAATTTTAGCATTTTTACCTGAAAATAAGGGGAATTTTTGCAATTTTGCCCCAAAATATGGGAAATTTCTGCCTTTTTGCCCCAAAATAAAAACAAATTCTGCAATTTTGTACCTAAATAAAAGAAATTTCTGACTTTTTGACCCAAAAAAGAAAATTTCTGTTATTTTCTTCTGAAATAAGTGATATTTCTGCAATTTTGCCCCAAAATATGTGAAATTTCTGCAATTTTGCCCCAAAATAAGAAAAATTTCTGCAATTTTGCCCCAAAATAAGTGAAATTTCTGAGTTTTGCCCCTAAATAAGAAGAATTTCTGTTTGTGCCCCAACATATAGGGAATTTCTGCCTTTTTGCCCCACAATTAGGGGAATTTCTGCAATTTTGCTCTAAATACGGGGAATTTCTGCCTTTTTGCCCGAAAATAAGAAGAATGCATACCTTTTTGCCATAAAAAAGGGAAATTTCTTCATTTTTGCTCCAAAATAAGGGGAATTTCTGCTTTTTTGCCTCTTAATAAGTGGAATTTCTGTCTTTTTCCCCCCAAACAAAGGGAATTTCTGTCTTTTTTGCCCCAAAATATGGAAAATTTCTGACTTATTACCCTGAAGTTAGTGAAATTTCTGCAATTTTGCCCCAAAATGAGGGAAATTTCTGCCTTTTTGCCCCCAAATAAGGAAAATATCAGCCTTTTTACCTCAAAATAAGAGATATTTCTGCATTTTTGCCCCAAAATATGAGAAATTTCTGCAATTTTGCCCCAAAATAAGGGAAATTTCTGCAATTTTGCCACAAAATAAGTGAAATTTCTGAGTTTTGCCCCAAAATAAGAGGAATTTCTGCTTTTACCCCAACATATAGGGAGTTTCTGCCTTTTTGCCCCACAATTAGGGGAATTTCTGCAATTTTGCTCCAAAATACGGGGATTTTCTGCCTTTTTGCCCGAAAATAAGAAGAATGCATATTTTTTTGTCATAAAAAAGGGAAATTTCTTCATTTTTGCTCCAAAATAAGGGGAATTTCTGCTTTTTTGGCTCTAAATATGTAGAATTTGTTTTTTTCCCCCAAAACAAAGGGAATTTCTGTCTTTTTTGCCCCAAAATAAGGAAAATTTCTTACTTATTACCCTGAAAAAAGTGAAATTTCTGCAATTGTGCCCCAAAATGAGGAAAATTTCTGCCTTTTTGCCCTTAAATAAGGGGAATTTCAGCCTTTTTATCTCAAAATAATAGGAATTGCTGCATTTTTGCCCCAAAATATGGGAAATTTCTGCCTTTTTGCCCCAAAATAAAAACAATTTCTGCAATTTTGTACCAAAATAAAAGAAATTTCTGCCTTTTTGCCCCAAAATAAGAAAATTTCTGCTTTTTTTCTGAAATAAGTGAAATTTCTGCAATTTTGCCCTAAAATAAGTGAAATTTCTGAGTTTTGCCCCAACATATAGGGAATTTCTGCCTTTTTGCCCCACAATTAGGGGGATTTCTGCAATTTTGCTCCAAAAAACGGGGAATTCTGTCTTTTTGCCCGAAAATAAGAAGAATGCATACCTTTTTGCCATAGAAAAGGGAAATTTCTTCATTTTTGCTCCAAAATAAGGGGAATTTCTGCTTTTTGCCTCTAAATAAGTGGAATTTCTGTCTTTTTTTCCCAAAACAAAGGGAATTTCTGTCTTTTTGCACCAAAATAAAGATAATTTCTGACTTATTATTCTGAAATAAGTGAAATTTCTGCAATTTACCCCCAAAATAAGGGAAATTTCTGCATTTTTTGCCCCCAAATAAGGGGAATTTCAGCCTTTTTACCTCAAAATAAGGGGAATTTCTGCATTTTTGCCCCAAAATATGGGAAATGTCTGCCTTTTTGCCCCAAAATAAGGAAAATTTCTGCAATTTTGTACCAAAATAAAAGAAATATCTGCCTTTTTGCCCCAAAATTAGAAAATTTCTGCTTTTTTTTCGGAAATAAGTGAAATTTCTGCAATTTTGCCCCAAAATAATTGAAATTTCTAAGTTTTGCCCCAAAATAAGGGAAATTTCTGCTTTTTTGCCCCCAAATAAGAAGTTCAGCATTTTTAACCTTAAAATAAGGGGAATTTCTGCATTTAAGCCCCAAAATATGAGAAATTTCTGCCTTTTTCCCAAAATAAGAAAAATTTCTGCAATTTTGTACCAAAATAAAAGAAATTTCTGCCTTTTTGCCCCAAAATAAGAAAATTTCTGCTTTTTTTCTGAAATAAGTGAAATTTTTGCAATTTTGCCCCAAAGAAAGTGAAATTTCTGAGTGTTGCCTCAAAATAAGGAGAATTTCTGTCTTTTTGCCCCAACATATAGGGAATTTCTGCCTTTTTGGCCCACAATTAGGGGGATTTCTGCAATTTTGCTCCAAAAAACGGGGAATTTCTGTTTTTTTGCCCGAAAATAAGAAGAATGCATACCTTTTTGCCATAGAAAAGAGAAATTTCTTCATTTTTGCCCCAAAATAAGTGAAATTTCTGAGTTTTGCCCCAAAATAAGAAGAATTTCTGTCCTTTTGCCCCAACATATAGGGAATTTCTGCCTTTTTGCCCCACAATTAGGGGAATTTCTGCAATTTTGCTCCAAAACAGAAGGAATTTCTGCCTTTTTGCTCGAAAACAAGAAGAATGCATACCTTTTTGCCATAAAAAATAGAAATTTCTTAATTTTTGCTCCAAAATAAGGGGAATTTCTGCTTTTTTGCCTCTAAATAAGTGGAATTTCTGTCTTTTTCCCCCCCAAAAAAGGGAATTTCTGTCTTTTTTGCCACATAATAAGGAAAATTTCTGACTTATTACCCTGAAATAAGTGAAATTTCTGCAATTTTGCCCCAAAATGAGGGAAATTTCGGCCTTTTTGCCCCCAAATAAGAAAAATATCAGCCTTTTTATCTCAAAATAAGGGAAATTTCTGCATTTTTGCCCCAAAATATGGGAAATTTCTGCCTTTTTGCCCCAAAATAAGAACAAATTCTGCAATTTTGTACCAAAATAAAAGAAATTTCTGAATTTTTGCCCCCAAATAAGGGGAATTTCAGACCTTTTACCTCAAAATAAGGGGAATTTCTGCATTTTTGCCACAAAATATTTGGAATTTCTGCCTTTTTGCCCCAAAATAAGGAAAACTTCTGCCTTTTTTCCTGAAATAAGTAAAATTTCTGCAATTTTGCCTTAAAATAAGTGAAATTTCTGCAATTTTGCCCCAAAATAAGTGAAATTTCTGCAATTTTGCCCCAAAATAAGGGAAATTTCTGGAATTTTGCCCCATAACAAGTGGAATTTCTGAATTTTGCCCCAAAATAAAGAGAATTTCTGTCTTTTTACCCTAACATAAAGGGAATTTCTGCCTTTTTGCCCCACAATTAGGGGAATTTCTGCAATTTTGCTTCAAAATTCAGGGAATTTCTACCTTTTTGCCCGAAAATAAAAGATGAATACCTTTTTGCCATAAAAAAGGGAAATTTCTTCATTTTTCTCAAAAATAAGGGAAATTTCTGATTTTTTGCCTCTAAATAAGTGGAATTACTGTCTTTTCCCCCCAAAACAAAGTGAATTTCTGTCTTTTTTGCCCCAAAATAAAAAAAATTTCAGACTTATTACCCTGAAATAAGTGAAATTTCTGCAATTTCGCTCCAAAATAATTGAAATTTCTGAGTTTTGCCCCAAAATAAGGGGAATTTCTGGATTTTTGTCCCCAAATAAGGGAAATTTTAGCATTTTTACCTCAAAATAAGGGGAATTTTTGCAATTTTGCCCCAAAATATGGGAAATTTCTGCCTTTTTGCCCCAAAATAAAAACAAATTCTGCAATTTTGTACCTAAATAAAAGAAATTTCTGACTTTTAGACCTAAAAAAGAAAATTTCTGTTATTTTCTTCTGAAATAAGTGAAATTTCTGCAATTCACCCCAAAATATGTGAAATTTCTGCAATTTTGCCCCAAAATAAGAAAAATTTCTGCAATTTTGCCCCAAAATAAGTGAAATTTCTGAGTTTTGCCCCTAAATAAGAAGAATTTCTGTTTGTGCCCCAACATATAGGGAATTTCTGCCTTTTTGCCCCACAATTAGGGGAATTTCTGCAATTTTGCTCTAAATACGGGGAATTTCTGCCTTTTTGCCCGAAAATAAGAAGAATGCATACCTTTTTGCCATAAAAAAGGGAAATTTCTTCATTTTTGCTCCAAAATAAGGGGAATTTCTGCTTTTTTGCCTCTTAATAAGTGGAATTTCTGTCTTTTTCCCCCCAAACAAAGGGAATTTCTGTCTTTTTTGCCCCAAAATATGGAAAATTTCTGACTTATTACCCTGAAGTTAGTGAAATTTCTGCAATTTTGCCCCAAAATGAGGGAAATTTCTGCCTTTTTGCCCCCAAATAAGGAAAATATCAGCCTTTTTACCTCAAAATAAGAGATATTTCTGCATTTTTGCCCCAAAATATGAGAAATTTCTGCAATTTTGCCCCAAAATAAGGGAAATTTCTGCAATTTTGCCACAAAATAGTGAAATTTCTCAGTTTTGCCCCAAAATAAGAGGAATTTCTGCTTTTACCCCAACATATAGGGAGTTTCTGCCTTTTTGCCCCACAATTAGGGGAATTTCTGCAATTTTGCTCCAAAATACGGGGATTTTCTGCCTTTTTGCCCGAAAATAAGGAGAATGCATATCTTTTTGTCATAAAAAAGGGAAATTTCTTCATTTTTGCTCCAAAATAAGGGGAATTTCTGCTTTTTTGGCTCTAAATATGTAGAATTTGTTTTTTTCCCCCAAAACAAAGGGAATTTCTGTCTTTTTTGCCCCAAAATAAGGAAAATTTCTTACTTATTACCCTGAAATAAGTGAAATTTCTGCAATTGTGCCCCAAAATGAGGAAAATTTCTGCCTTTTTGCCCTTAAATAAGGGGAATTTCAGCCTTTTTATCTCAAAATAATAGGAATTGCTGCATTTTTGCCCCAAAATATGGGAAATTTCTGCCTTTTTGCCCCAAAATAAAAACAATTTCTGCAATTTTGTACCAAAATAAAAGAAATTTCTGCCTTTTTGCCCCAAAATAAGAAAATTTCTGCTTTTTTTCTGAAATAAGTGAAATTTCTGCAATTTTGCCCTAAAATAAGTGAAATTTCTGAGTTTTGCCCCAAAATAAGGAGAATTTCTGTCTTTTTGCCCCAACATATAGGGAATTTCTGCCTTTTTGCCCCACAATTAGGGGGATTTCTACAATTTTGCTCCAAAAAACGGGGAATTCTGTCTTTTTGCCCGAAAATAAGAAGAATGCATACCTTTTTGCCATAGAAAAGGGAAATTTCTTCATTTTTGCTCCAAAATAAGGGGAATTTCTGCTTTTTGCCTCTAAATAAGTGGAATTTCTGTCTTTTTTTCCCAAAACAAAGGGAATTTCTGTCTTTTTGCACCAAAATAAAGATAATTTCTGACTTATTATTCTGAAATAAGTGAAATTTCTGCAATTTTGCCCCAAAATAAGGGAAATTTCTGCATTTTTTGCCCCCAAATAAGGGGAATTTCAGCCTTTTTACCTCAAAATAAGGGGAATTTCTGCATTTTTGCCTTAAAATATGGGAAATGTCTGCCTTTTTGCCCCAAAATAAGGAAAATTTCTGCAATTTTGTACCAAAATAAAAGAAATATCTGCCTTTTTGCCCCAAAATTAGAAAATTTCTGCTTTTTTTTCGGAAATAAGTGAAATTTCTGCAATTTTGCCCCAAAATAATTGAAATTTCTAAGTTTTGCCCCAAAATAAGGGAAATTTCTGCTTTTTTGCCCCCAAATAAGAAGTTCAGCATTTTTAACTTTAAAATAAGGGGAATTTCTGCATTTAAGCCCCAAAATATGAGAAATTTCTGCCTTTTTCCCAAAATAAGAAAAATTTCTGCAATTTTGTACCAAAATAAAAGAAATTTCTGCCTTTTTGCCCCAAAATAAGAAAATTTCTGCTTTTTTTCTGAAATAAGTGAAATTTTTGCAATTTTGCCCCAAAGTAAGTGAAATTTCTGAGTGTTGCCTCAAAATAAGGAGAATTTCTGTCTTTTTGCCCCAACATATAGGGAATTTCTGCCTTTTTGTCCCACAATTAGGGGAATTTCTGCAATTTTGCTCCAAAACAGAAGGAATTTCTGCCTTTTTGCCCGAAAACAAGAAGAATGCATACCTTTTTGCCATAAAAAATAGAAATTTCTTTATTTTTGCTCCAAAATAAGGGGAATTTCTGCTTTTTTGCCTCTAAATAAGTGGAATTTCTGTCATTTTCCCCCAAAACAAAGGGAATTTCTGTCTTTTTTGCCCCAAAATAAAGAAAATTTCTGACTTATTACCCTGAAATAAGTGAAATTTCCGCAATTTTGCCCCAAAATGAGGGAAATTTCTGCCTTTTTGCCCCCAAATAAGAAAAATATCAGCCTTTTTACCTCAAAATAAGGGGAATTTCTGCATTTTTGCCCCAAAATTTGGGAAATTTCTGCTTTTTTGCCCCAAAATAAGAACAAATTCTGCAATTTTGTACCAAAATAAAAGAAATTTCTGCCTTTTTGCCCCAAAATAAGAAAATTTCTGCTTTTTTTTCTGAAATAAGTGAAATTTCTGCAATTTTGCCCCAAAATATGTGAAATTTCTGCAATTTTGCCCCAAAATAAGGGAAATTTCTGCAATTTTGCCCCAAAATATGTGAAATTTCTGAGTTTTGCCCCAAAATAAGGAGAATTTCTGTCTTTCTGCCCCAACATATAGGGAATTTCTGCCTTTTTGCCCCAGAATTAGGGGAATTGCTGCAATTTTGCTCTAAAATACGGGGAATTTCTGCCTTTTTGCCCAAAAATAAGAAGAATGCATACCTTTTGCCATAAAAAAGGGAAATTTTTTCATTTTTGCTCCAAAATAAGGGGAATTTCTGCTTTTTTGACTCTTAATAAGTGGAATTTCTGTCTTTTTCCCCCAATACAAAGGGAGTTTCTGTATTTTTTGCCCCAAAATAAGGAAAATTTCTGACTTGTTACCCTGAAGTAAGTGAAATTTCTGCAATTTTGCCCCAAAATAAGGGAAATATCTGCCTTTTTCCCCCAAATTAGGGGGAATTTCAGCCTTTTTACCTCAAAATAAGGGGAATTTCTGCATTTTTGCCACAAAATATTTGGAATTTCTGCCTTTTTGCTCCAAAATAAGAAAAATTTCTGTGTTTCTTCCCTGAAATAAAGGAAATTTCTGCAATTTTGCCCCAAAATAAGTGAAATTTCTGCAATTTTGCCCCAAAATAAGTGGAATTTCTGAGTTTTTCTCCAAAATTAGAAGAATTTCTGTCTTTTTGCCCCAACAAATAGGGAATTTCTCACTTTTTGCCCCACAACTAGGGGAATTTCTTCAATTTTGCTCCAAAATACAGGGAATTTCTGCTTTTTTTCCCAAAAATTAGGGGAATGTATACCTTTTGCCACAAAAAAGGGAAATTTCTTCATTTTTGCCCCAAAATAATGGGAATTTCTGCCTTTTTACCTCAAAATAAGTGAAATTTCTGACTTTAAACCCAAAAATAAACGGAATTTCTGTCTTTTTGCCCCAAAATAAAAGTAATTTTTGAATTTTGCCCTGAAATAAGGGAAATTTCTGCAATTTTGCCCCAACATAAAAGAAATTTCTGCCTTTTTGACACAAAACAAAGGGAATTTCTGCATTTTTGCCACAAAATATTAGGAATTTCTGACTTTTTGCCCCAAAATAAGAAAATTTCTGCCTTTTTCCCTGAAATAAGTGAAATTTCTGCAATTTTGCCCCAAAATAAGGGAAATTTCTGCCTTTTTGTTCCAAAATAAGGGGAATTTCAGCCTTTTTACCTCAAAATAGGGGATTTCTGCATTTCTGCCAAAAAATATTGAGAATTTCTGCCATTTTGCTCCAAAATATCAAAAATTTCTGCCTTTTTTCCCTGAAATAAGTGAAATTTCTGCAATGTTGCCCCAAAATAAGTGAAATTTCTGCAATTTTGCCCCAAAATAATAGAAATTTCTGGAATTTTCCCCAAAATAAATGGAATTTCTGAGTTTTGCCGCGAAATAAAAAGAATTTCTGTCTTTTTGCCCAAACATATAGGGAATTTCTGCATTTTTGCCCCACAATTAGAGGAATTTCTGCAATTTTGCTCCAAAATACTGGGAATTTCTTCTTTTTAGCCCGAAAATAAAAATAATGTATACCTTTTGCCACAAAAAAAGAAATTTCTTCATTTTTGCCCCAAAATAAGAGGAATTTCTGCATTTTTACCTCAAAATAAGTGAAATTTCTGCCATTTACCCAAAAATAAACAGAATTTCTGTCTTTTTGTCCCAAAATAAAAGGAATTTCTGAATTATGCCCTGAAATAAGTGATATTTTTGCAATTTTTCTCCAAAATAAAAGAAATTTCTGCCTTTTTGCCACAAAATAAGGGCAATTTCTGTCTTTTTGCCCCAAAATAAGGGAAATTTATGCCTTTTTGCCCCCAAATAAGGGGAATTTCAAACTTTTTCCCTCAAAATAAGAGGAATTTCTGCATTTTTGCCACAAAATATTAGGAATTTCTGCCTTTTTGCTACAAAATAAGGAAAATTTCTGTCTTTTATCCGTGAAATAAGTGAAATTTCTGCAATTTTGCCCTAAAATAAGGGAAATTTCTGCAATTTTGCCCCAAAATAAGGGAAATTTCTGAAATTTTGCCCCAGAATAAGTGGAATTTCTGAGATGGCCCAAAAATGTGAAGAATTTTTGTCTTTTTGCCTCAACATATAGGGAATTTCTGCCTTTTTTTCCCACAATTAGGGAAATTTCTGCAATTTTGCTCCAAAATATGGGAATTTCTGCTTTTTTTGCCCGAAAATGAGGGGAATGTATACCTTTTGCCACAAAAAAATGGAAATTTCTTCATTTTTGCCCCAAAATAAGAGGAATTTCTGCATTTTTACCTCAAAATAAGTGAAATTTCTAGCTTTTTACCCAAAATAAAGGGAATTTCTGTCTTTTTCCCCAAAATAAAAGGAATTTTTTAATTATGCTCTGAAACATGTGAAATTTCTGCAATTTTGCCTCAAAATAAGGGAAATTTCTGCCTTTTTGAAACACAATAAAAAAAAATTTCTGCATTTTTACCAAAAAATATTAAGAATTTCTGCCTTTTTGCCCCAAAATAAGGAAAATTTCTGCATTTTTTCCCTGAAATAAGTGAAATTTCTGCAATTTTGCCCCAAAATAAGTGAAATTTCTGCAATTTTGCCCCAAAATAAGTAAAATTTCTGCAATTTTGCCCAAAAATAAGGGAAATTTCTGGAATTTGCCCCATAATAAGTGGAATTTCTGAGTTTTGACCCAAAATAAAAAGAATTTCTTTCTTTTTACCCCCACATATATGGAATTTCTCCATTTTTGCCCCACAATTAGGAGAATTTCTGCAATTTTGCTCCAAAATACGGGGAATTTCTGCTTTTTAGCCCGAAAACAAGGGGAATGTATACCTTTTGCCACAAAAAGGGAAATTTCTTCATTTTTGCTCCAAAATAAGAGGAATTTCTGCCTTTTTACCTCAAAATAAGTGAAATTTCTGCCTTTTTTACCCAAAAATAAACGGAATTTCTGTCTTTTTGCCCCAAAATAAAAGGAATTTTTGAATTTGCCCTGAAATAAGTGAAATTTCTTCAATTTTGCCCCAAAATAAAGAAAATTTCTGACTTTTTGATACAAAATAAGAAGAATTTCTGCATTTTTGCCACAAAATATTAGGAATTTCTGCCTTTTTGCCCCAAAATAAGGAAAATTTCTGTCTTTCTTCCCTGAAATAAAGGAAATTTCTGCAATTTTGCCCCAAAATAAGTGAAATTTCTGCAATTTTGCCCCAAAATAAGTGGAATTTCTGAGTTTTGTCCCAAAATAAGGAGAATTTCTGTCTTTTTGCCCCAACAAATAGGGAATTTCTCCTTTTTGTCCCACAACTAGGGGAATTTCTGGAATTTTGCTCCAAAATACGGGGAATTTCTCCTTTTAGCCCGAAAATAAAAATAATGTATACCTTTTGCCACAAAAAAAAGAAATTTCTTCATTTTTGCCCCAAAATAAGAGGAATTTCTGCATTTTTACCTCAAAATAAGTGAAATTTCTGCCTTTTTACCCAAAAATAAACAGAATTTTTGTCTTTTTGCCCCAAAATAAAAGGAATTTTTGAATTATGCCCTGAAATAAGTGATATTTCTGCAATTTTTCTCCAAAATAAAAGAAATTTCTGCCTTTTTGCTACAAAATAACAAGAATTTCTGTCTTTTTGAAGCAAAATAAGGGAAATTTATATTTTTTTGCCCCCAAATAAGGGTAATTTCAGCATTTTTACCTCAAAATAATGGTAATTTCTGCATTTTTGCCACAAAATATTTGGAATTTCTGCCTTTTTGCTCCAAAATAAAGAAAATTTCTGCCTTTTTTCCATGAAATAAGTGAAATTTCTGCAATTTTGCCATAAAATAAGGGAAATTTCTGCAATTTTGCCCCAAAATAAGGGAAATTTCTGGAATTTTGCCCCAGAATAAGTGGAATTTCTGAGTTTTGCCCAAAAATGTGGAGAATTTTTGTCTTTTTGCCTCAACATATGGGGAATTTCTGCCTTGTTGCCCCACAACTAGGGGAATTTCTGCAATTTTGCACCAAAATACGGGAATTTCTGCTTTTTTGCCCGAAAATAAAGGGAATGTATACATTTTGCCACAAAAAATGGAAATTTCTTCATTTTTGCCACAAAATAAGAGGAATTTCTGCATTTTTACCTCAAAATATGTGAAATTTCTGCCTTTTTACCCAAAATAAACGGAATTTCTGTCTTTTTGCCCCAAAATAAAAGGATTTTTTGAATTATTCCCTGAAATAAGTGAAATTTCTGCAATTTTGCCCCAAAATAAGAGAAATTTCTTCCTTTTTGACACAAAATAAGGGAAATTTCTGCATTTTTACCAAAAAATATTAAGAATTTCTGCCTTTTTCCCCCAAAATAAGGAAAATTTCTGCATTTTTTCCCTGAAATAAGTGAAATTTCTGCAATTTTGCCCCAAAATAAGTGAAATTTCTGCAATTTTGCCCCAAAATAAGTAAAATTTCTGCAATTTTGCCCAAAAATAAGGGAAATTTCTGGAATTTTGCCCAAATAAGTGGAATTTCTGAGTTTTGCCCCAAAATAAATAGAATTTCTGTCTTTTTACCCCCACATATAGGGAATTTCTGCATTTTTGCCCTACAATTAGGAGAATTTCTGCAATTTTGCTCCAAAATACGGGAAATTTCTGCTTTTTAGCCCGAAAATAAGGGGAATGTATACCTTATGCCACAAAAAAGGAAAATTTCTTCATTTTTGCCCCAAAATAAGAGGAATTTCTGCCTTTTTACCTCAAAATAAGTGAAATTTCTGCCTTTTTTACCCAAAAATAAACGGAATTTCGGTCTTTTTGCCCCAAAATAAAAGGAATTTTTGAATTATGTCCTGAAATAAGTGAAATTTCTGTTATTTTGCCCCAAAATAAGGAAAATTTCGGACTTTTTGACACAAAATAAGGGGAATTTCTGCATTTTTGCCACAAAATATTAGAAATTTCTGCCTTTTTGCCCCAAAATAAGGAAAATTTCTGTCTTTCTTCCCTGAAATAAAGGAAATTTCTGCAATTTTGCCCCAAAATAAGTGAAATTTCTGCAATTTTGCCCCAAAATAAGTGGAATTTCAGAGTTTTGCCCCAAAATAAGGAGAATTTCTGTCTTTTTGCCCCAACAAATAGGGAATTTCTCCCTTTTTGCCCCACAACTAGGGGAATTTCTGCAATTTTGCTCCAAAATACAGGGAATTTCTGCTTTTTACCAAAAATAAGGGGAATGTATAATTTTTGCCACAAAAAGGGGAAATTTCTTCATTTTTGCTCCAAAATAAGAGGAATTTTTGCCTTTTTACATCAAAATAAGTGAAATTTCTGCCTTTTTACCCAAAAATAAATGGAATTTCTGTCTTTTTGCCTCAAAATAAAAGGAATTTTTGAATTTTTCCCTGAAATAAGGGAAATTTCTGCAATTTTGCCCCAACATAAAAGAAATTTCTGCCTTTTTGACACAAAATAAAAGGAATTTCTGCATTTTTGCCACAAAATATTAGGAATTTCTGACTTTTTGCCCCAAAATAAGAAAATTTCTGCCTTTTTTCTCTGAAATAAGTGAAATATCTGCAATTTTGCCCCAAAATAAGGGAAATTTCTCCCTTTTTGACACAAAATAAGGGGAATTTCTGCATTTTTGCCACAAAATATTAGGAATTTCTGACTTTTTACCCCAAAATAAGAAAATTTCTGCTTTTTTTCCTTGAAATAAGTGAAATTTCTGCAATTTTGACAGAAAATAAGGGAAATTTTTGGAATTTTGACCCAAAATAAGTTGAATTTCTGAGTTTTTCCCCAAAATAAGGAGAATTTCTGTCTTTTTGCCCCAACATATAGTGAATTTCTCACTTTTTGCCCCACAATTAGGGGATTTTCTGCAATTTTGCTGCAAAATACTAGGAATTTCTGCTTTTTTGCCTGAAAATAAGGTTAATGTATACCTTTTGCCACAAAAAAGGGAAATTTCTTCATTTTTGCCCCAAAATAAAAAGAATTTCTTCCTTTTTACATCAAAATAAGTGAAATTTCTGCCTTTTTACCCAAAAATATATGGAATTTCTGTCTTTTTGCCCCAAAATAAAAGAAATTTTTGAATTTTGCCCTGAAATATGTTAAATTTCTGCAATTTTGCCCCAAAATAAGGGAAATTTCTGGAATTTTGCCCCAAAATAAGTGGGATTTCTGAGTTTTTTTTCAAAATAAGGAGAATTTCTGTCTTTTTGCCCCAACATATAGGGAATTTCTGCCTTTTTGCCCCACAATTAGGGGATTTTCTGCAATTTTGCCCCAAAATAAGGGAAATTTCTGCCTTTTTGCCCCCAAATAAGTGGAATTTCAGCCTTTTACCTCAAAATAAGGGGAATTTCTGCATTTTTGCCACAAAATATTAGGAATTTCTGACTTTTTGCCCCAAAATACGAAAATTTCTGCTTTATTTCTTTGAAATAAGTGAAATTTCTGCAATTTTGACAGAAAATAGGGGAAATTTTAGGAATTTTGCCCCAAAATAAGTGGAATTTCTTAGTTTTTCTCCAAAATAAGGAGAATTTCTGCCTTTTTGTCCCAACATATAGAAAATTTCTGCCTCTTTGCCCCACAATTAGGGGATTTTCTGCAATTTTGTTCCAAAATACGAGGAATTTCTGCTTTTTTGCCGGAAAATAAGGGGAATGTATACCTTTTGCCACAAAAAAGAAAAATTTCTTCATTTTTGCCCCAAAATAAGAGGAATTTCTTCCTTTTTACCTCAAAATAAGTGAAATTTCTGACTTTTTACCCAAAAATACACGGAATTTCTGTCTTTTTGCCCCAAAATAAAAGGAATTTTTGAATTTTGCCCTGAAATAAGTGAAATTTCTGCAATTTTGCCCCAAAATAAGGGAAATTTCTGGAATTTTGCCCCAAAATAAGTGGAATTTCTGAGTTTTTCCCCCAAATAAGGAGAATTTCTGTCTTTTTGCCCCAACATATAGGAAATTTCTGCCTTTTTGCCCCACAATTAGGGGATTTTCTGCAATTTTGCTCCAAAATGCGGGCAATTTCTGCTTTTTTGCCCGAAAATAAGGGGTATGAATACCTTTTTCCACAAAAAGGGAAATTTCTTCATTTTTGCCCCAAAATAAGAGGAATTTCTGCCTTTTTACCTCAAATTAAGTGAAATTTCTGCCTTTTTACCCAGAAATAAACGGAATTTCTGTATTTTTGGACCAAAATAAGGGGAATTTTTGAATTTTGCACTGAAATAAGTGAAATTTCTTCAATTTTCCCCCAAAATAAGGAAAATTTCTGACTTTTTGACACAAAATAAAGGGAATTTCTGTATTTTTGGCACAAAATATTAGGAATTTCTGCCTTTTTGCCCCAAAATAAGGAAAATTTCTGTCTTTCTTTCCTGAAATAAGGGAATTTTCTGCAATTTTGCCCCAAAATAAGTGAAATTTCTGCAATTTTGCCCCAAAATACGTGGAATTTCTGAATCTTGCCAGAAAATAAGGAGATTTTCTGTCTTTTTGCCCCAACAAATAGGGAATTTCTCCCTTTTTGCCCCACAACTAGGAAAATTTCTTCAATTTTGCTCCAAAATACAGGTAATTTCTGCTTTTTTTCCCAAAAATAAAGGGAATGTATACCTTTTGCCACAAAAAAGGGAAATTTCTTCATTTTTGTCCCAAAATAATAGGAATTTCTTCCTTTTTACTTCAAAATAAGTGAAATTTCTGCCTTTTTACCCAAATATAAAAGGAATTTCTGTCTTTTTGCCCCAAAATAAATGGAATTTTTGAATTTTGCCCTGAAATAAGTGAAATTTCTGTAATTTTGCCCCAAAATAAGTGAAATTCTGCCTTTTGACACAAAATAAGTGGAATTTCTGAATTTTTGCCACAAAATATTAGGAATTTCTGACTTTTTGCCCCAAAATAAGAAAATTTCTGCCTTTTTTCCCTGAAATAAGTGAAATTTCTGGAATTTTGCCCCAAAAAAGTGGAATTTCTGAGTTTTTCCTCAAAATAAGGAGAATCTGTCTTTTTGACCCAACATATAGGGAATTTCTGCCTTTTTGCCCCACAATTAGGGGATTGTCTGCAATTCTGCTCCAAAATACGGGAAATTTCTGCTTTTTGCCCGAACATAAGTGGAATGTATACCTTTTGCCACAAAAAAGTAAAATTTCTTCATTTTTGCCCCAAAATAAGAGGAATTTCTTCCTTTTTACCTCAAAATAAGTGAAATTTCTGCCTTTTTACCCCAAAATAAACGGAATTTCTGTATTTTTGCCCCAAAATAAGGGGAATTTTTGAATTTTGCCCTGAAATAAGTGAAATTTCTGCAATTTTGCCCAAAAAGAAGAGAAATTTATGCCTTTTTGCCACAAAATAAGGGGAATTTCTGTCTTCTTGCCCCAAAATAAGGGGAATTTTAGCATTTTACCTCATAATAAGGGGAATCTCTCCTTTTTCGCCCCCAAGTATAGAGAATTTCTGCATTTTTGCCCCAAAATAAGAGAAATTTCTGCATTTTTTCTTTGAAATAAGTGAAATTTCTGTAATTTTACCACAAAATAAGGGAGATTTCTACAATTTTGCCCCCAAATAAAGGAAATTTCTGGAATTTTGCCCCAAAATAAGGGGAATTTCTGACTTTTTGCCCTGAAATAAAGAGAATGTCTGTCTTTTTTCCCCAAAATAATGTGAATTTCTGCATTTTCCCTCAAAATTAGGGGAATATGTGCAATTTTGCTTCAAAATACGGAGAATTTCTGCCTTATTGCACCAAAATAAAAAGAATTTCTGCATTTTTGCACCAACATAAGGGGAATTTCTGAAATTTTGCTCCAAAATACGGGGAATTTCTGCCTTATTGCCCGAAATAAAGTGGAATTTCTGCCTTTTTGCCCTGAAATATTTGAAATTTCCACAATTTTACCCCAAAATAAGGGGAATTTCTGTTTTTGGCCCCAAAATTAGGAGAATTTCTGCTTTTTGCCCCAAAATGAGGCAAATTTCTGACTTTTTGCCCTGAAATAAGTGAAATTTCTGCAATTTTGCCCCAAAATAAGGGGAATTTCTGCCTTTTTGCCAAAATAAGGGGAATTTCAGCATTTTACCTCCAAATAAGGGGAATTTCTGCCTTATTGCCTCAAAATAATGGGAATTTCAGCCTTTTTATCTCAAAATAATGAAAATTTTTTCCTTTTGCCCAAAATATGGAGAATTTCTGACTTTTTGTTCCAAAATAAGGAAAATTTCTTCAATTTTGTACCAAAATAAAAGAAATTTCTGCTTTGTACCCCAAAATAAAAGTAATTTCTAACTTTTTGCCCTTAAATAAATGTAATTTCTGCAATTTTGCCCGAAAATAAGGGAAATTTGTGCCTTTTTGCTCCAAAATGTGGGGAATTTCTGCCCTTTTGCCCCAAAATATGGGGAATTTCAGCATTTTACCTCAAAATAAGGGGAATTGCAGCCTTTTTGCACCAAAATATGGAAAATTTCTGACTTTTTGCCACAAAATAAGAAAAATTTCTGCAATTCTGTACCAAAATAAAATAGATTTCTAAAATTTTGCCCCAAAATAAAGGAAATTTCTGATTTTTGCCCCGAAATAAAGAGAATTTCTGTATTCTTGCCCCAAAATAAAGGGAATTTCTGCTTTTTCCCCCAAAATTAGGGGAGTTTCTGCAAGTTTGCTTCAAAATACAGGGAATTTCTGCCTCTTTTCCCGAAAATAAGGGGAACTTCTGCCGATTTGCCCCAAATAAAGAGAATTTCTGCATTTTTGGCCCAATATTAGGGGAATTTCTGAAATTTTGCTCCAAAATACGGGGAATTTCTGCCTTTTTGCCCTCAAACAAGGGAAATTTCTGCAATTTTATTCCACAATAAGGGGAATTTCTGCCTTTTTGCCCCCAAATAAGAAGAATTTCTGGCTTTTTGCCTTGAAATATGTAAAATGTCTGCAATTTTACCCCAAAATAAGGTGAATTTCTGCCTTTTTGCCCCAAAATCATGGGAATTTCTGTTTTTTTGCCTTGAAATAAGAAAAATTTTTGCTTTTTTTCTCTGACATAAGTGAAATTTCTGCAAATTTGCCTTAAAATAAAAGAAATTTCTGCAATTTTCCCCATAATAAAGGAATTTTCTTCAATTTTGCCCCAAAATAAAGGGAATTTCTGTTTTTTGTCCCCAAATAAGGGAAATTTCTGCAATTTTTCCCTAAAATAAAAAGAATTTCTGCCTTTTGCCCCAAAATAAGGGGAATTTTTGCTTTTTTGCCCCAAAATAAAGAAAATTACTGCATATTTTACCCCAAAATTAGGTGAATTTCTGCAATTTTGCTCCAAAATACGGGGATTTTCTGCCTTTTTCACCGAAAATAAAGGGAATTTCTGCCATTTTGCCGCGAAATAAGTGAAATGTCTGCAGTTTTACCCCCAAATAAGAGGAAGTTCTGCATTTTTGCCCCAAAATTAGGGAAATTTCTGCAATTTTGCTCCAAAATACGGGGAATTTCTGCCTTTTTGCCCGAAAATAAAGGGAATGTATGACTTTTTGCCATAAAAAAGGTAAATTTCTTAATTTTTACCCCAAAATAAGGTTATTTTCCGCCTTTTTGACTCAAAATAAATGCGATTTCTGACTTTTCCCGAAAAATAAACGGAATTACTGTCTTTTTGCCCCAAAATAAGGGGAATTTCTGACTTTTTGCTCTGAAATAAGTTAAATTTCTAAAATTTTTTCCCTAAATAAGGGAAATGTCTGTTTTTTGCCCCAAAATAAGGGGAATTTCTGCCTTTTTGCCCCAAAATAAAGAAAATTACTGCATGTTTTACCCCAAAATTAGGTGAATTTCTGCAATTTTGCTCCAAAATACGGGGATTTTCTGCCTTTTTCGCCGAAAATAAAGGGAATTTCTGCCATTTTGCCGCGAAATAAGTGAAATTTCTGCAGTTTTACCACAAAATAAGGGTAAGTTCTGCGTTTTTGCCCCACAACTAGGGGAATTTCTGCAATTTTGCTCCAAAATACGGAGAATTTCTGCTTTTTTTCCCAAAAATAAGGGGAATGTATAACTTTTCCACAAAAAGGGAAATTTCTTCATTTTTGCCCCAAAATAAGAGGAATTTCAGCCTTTTTACCTCAAAATAAGTGAAATTTCTGCCTTTTTACCCAAAAATAAACGGAATTTCTGTCTTTTTGCACCAAAATAAAAGGAATTTTTGAATTTTGCCCTGAAATAAGTGAAATTTCTGTTATTTTGCCCCAAAATAAAGGAAATTTCTGCTTTTTTGACACAAAATAAGGGGAATTTCTGAATTTTTGCCCCAAAATAAAAAAATTTCTGCCTTTTTTCCCTGAAATAAGTGAAATTTCTGCAATTTTGCTCCCAAATAAGGGAAATTTCTGGAATTTTGCCCCAAAATAATTGGAATTTTTGAGTTTTTCTCCAAAATAAGGAGAATTTCTGTCTTTTTGCCCCAACATATAGGGAATTTCTGCCTTTTTGCCCCACAATTAGGGGATTTTCTGCAATTTTGCTCCAAAATATGGGAATTTCTGCTTTTTTGCCTGAAAATAAGGGGGATGTATACCTTTTGCCACAAAAAACGAAATTTCTTCATTTTTGCCCCAAAATAAGAGGAATTTCTGCATTTTTACCTCAAAATAAGTGAAATTTCTGCCACTTACCCAAAAATAAACAGAATTTCTGTGTTTTTGTCCCAAAATAAAAGGAATTTCTGAATTATGCCCTGAAATAAGTGATATTTTTGCAATTTTTCTCCAAAATAAAAGAAATTTCTGCCTTTTTGCCACAAAATAAGGGCAATTTCTGTCTTTTTGCCCCAAAATAAGGGAAATTTATGCCTTTTTGCCCCCAAATAAGGGGAATTTCAAACTTTTTCCCTCAAAATAAGAGGAATTTCTGCATTTTTGCCACAAAATATTAGGAATTTCTGCCTTTTTGCTACAAAATAAGGAAAATTTCTGTCTTTTATCCGTGAAATAAGTGAAATTTCTGCAATTTTGCCCTAAAATAAGGGAAATTTCTGCAATTTTGCCCCAAAATAAGGGAAATTTCTGAAATTTTGCCCCAGAATAAGTGGAATTTCTGAGATGGCCCAAAAATGTGAAGAATTTTTGTCTTTTTGCCTCAACATATAGGGAATTTCTGCCTTTTTTTCCCACAATTAGGGAAATTTCTGCAATTTTGCTCCAAAATATGGGAATTTCTGCTTTTTTGCCCGAAAATGAGGGGAATGTATACCTTTTGCCACAAAAAAATGGAAATTTCTTCATTTTTGCCCCAAAATAAGAGGAATTTCTGCATTTTTACCTCAAAATAAGTGAAATTTCTAGCTTTTTACCCAAAATAAAGGGAATTTCTGTCTTTTTCCCCAAAATAAAAGGAATTTTTTAATTATGCTCTGAAACATGTGAAATTTCTGCAATTTTGCCTCAAAATAAGGGAAATTTCTGCCTTTTTGAAACACAATAAAAAAAATTTCTGCATTTTTACCAAAAAATATTAAGAATTTCTGCCTTTTTGCCCCAAAATAAGGAAAATTTCTGCATTTTTTCCCTGAAATAAGTGAAATTTCTGCAATTTTGCCCCAAAATAAGTGAAATTTCTGCAATTTTGCCCCAAAATAAGTAAAATTTCTGCAATTTTGCCCAAAAATAAGGGAAATTTCTGGAATTTGCCCCATAATAAGTGGAATTTCTGAGTTTTGACCCAAAATAAAAAGAATTTCTTTCTTTTTACCCCCACATATATGGAATTTCTCCATTTTTGCCCCACAATTAGGAGAATTTCTGCAATTTTGCTCCAAAATACGGGGAATTTCTGCTTTTTAGCCCGAAAACAAGGGGAATGTATACCTTTTGCCACAAAAAGGGAAATTTCTTCATTTTTGCTCCAAAATAAGAGGAATTTCTGCCTTTTTACCTCAAAATAAGTGAAATTTCTGCCTTTTTTACCCAAAAATAAACGGAATTTCTGTCTTTTTGCCCCAAAATAAAAGGAATTTTTGAATTTGCCCTGAAATAAGTGAAATTTCTTCAATTTTGCCCCAAAATAAAGAAAATTTCTGACTTTTTGATACAAAATAAGAAGAATTTCTGCATTTTTGCCACAAAATATTAGGAATTTCTGCCTTTTTGCCCCAAAATAAGGAAAATTTCTGTCTTTCTTCCCTGAAATAAAGGAAATTTCTGCAATTTTGCCCCAAAATAAGTGAAATTTCTGCAATTTTGCCCCAAAATAAGTGGAATTTCTGAGTTTTGTCCCAAAATAAGGAGAATTTCTGTCTTTTTGCCCCAACAAATAGGGAATTTCTCCTTTTTGTCCCACAACTAGGGGAATTTCTGGAATTTTGCTCCAAAATACGGGGAATTTCTGCTTTTAGCCCGAAAATAAAAATAATGTATACCTTTTGCCACAAAAAAAAGAAATTTCTTCATTTTTGCCCCAAAATAAGAGGAATTTCTGCATTTTTACCTCAAAATAAGTGAAATTTCTGCCTTTTTACCCAAAAATAAACAGAATTTTTGTCTTTTTGCCCCAAAATAAAAGGAATTTTTGAATTATGCCCTGAAATAAGTGATATTTCTGCAATTTTTCTCCAAAATAAAAGAAATTTCTGCCTTTTTGCCACAAAATAACAAGAATTTCTGTCTTTTTGAAGCAAAATAAGGGAAATTTATATTTTTTTGCCCCCAAATAAGGGTAATTTCAGCATTTTTACCTCAAAATAATGGTAATTTCTGCATTTTTGCCACAAAATATTTGGAATTTCTGCCTTTTTGCTCCAAAATAAAGAAAATTTCTGCCTTTTTTCCATGAAATAAGTGAAATTTCTGCAATTTTGCCATAAAATAAGGGAAATTTCTGCAATTTTGCCCCAAAATAAGGGAAATTTCTGGAATTTTGCCCCAGAATAAGTGGAATTTCTGAGTTTTGCCCAAAAATGTGGAGAATTTTTGTCTTTTTGCCTCAACATATGGGGAATTTCTGCCTTGTTGCCCCACAACTAGGGGAATTTCTGCAATTTTGCACCAAAATACGGGAATTTCTGCTTTTTTGCCCGAAAATAAAGGGAATGTATACATTTTGCCACAAAAAATGGAAATTTCTTCATTTTTGCCACAAAATAAGAGGAATTTCTGCATTTTTACCTCAAAATATGTGAAATTTCTGCCTTTTTACCCAAAATAAACGGAATTTCTGTCTTTTTGCCCCAAAATAAAAGGATTTTTTGAATTATTCCCTGAAATAAGTGAAATTTCTGCAATTTTGCCCCAAAATAAGAGAAATTTCTGCCTTTTTGACACAAAATAAGGGAAATTTCTGCATTTTTACCAAAAAATATTAAGAATTTCTGCCTTTTTCCCCCAAAATAAGGAAAATTTCTGCATTTTTTCCCTGAAATAAGTGAAATTTCTGCAATTTTGCCCCAAAATAAGTGAAATTTCTGCAATTTTGCCCCAAAATAAGTAAAATTTCTGCAATTTTGCCCAAAAATAAGGGAAATTTCTGGAATTTTGCCCAAATAAGTGGAATTTCTGAGTTTTGCCCCAAAATAAATAGAATTTCTGTCTTTTTACCCCCACATATAGGGAATTTCTGCATTTTTGCCCTACAATTAGGAGAATTTCTGCAATTTTGCTCCAAAATACGGGAAATTTCTGCTTTTTAGCCCGAAAATAAGGGGAATGTATACCTTATGCCACAAAAAAGGAAAATTTCTTCATTTTTGCCCCAAAATAAGAGGAATTTCTGCCTTTTTACCTCAAAATAAGTGAAATTTCTGCCTTTTTTACCCAAAAATAAACGGAATTTCTGTCTTTTTGCCCCAAAATAAAAGGAATTTTTGAATTATGTCCTGAAATAAGTGAAATTTCTGTTATTTTGCCCCAAAATAAGGAAAATTTCGGACTTTTTGACACAAAATAAGGGGAATTTCTGCATTTTTGCCACAAAATATTAGAAATTTCTGCCTTTTTGCCCCAAAATAAGGAAAATTTCTGTCTTTCTTCCCTGAAATAAAGGAAATTTCTGCAATTTTGCCCCAAAATAAGTGAAATTTCTGCAATTTTGCCCCAAAATAAGTGGAATTTCAGAGTTTTGCCCCAAAATAAGGAGAATTTCTGTCTTTTTGCCCCAACAAATAGGGAATTTCTCCCTTTTTGCCCCACAACTAGGGGAATTTCTGCAATTTTGCTCCAAAATACAGGGAATTTCTGCTTTTTACCAAAAATAAGGGGAATGTATAATTTTTGCCACAAAAAGGGGAAATTTCTTCATTTTTGCTCCAAAATAAGAGGAATTTTTGCCTTTTTACATCAAAATAAGTGAAATTTCTGCCTTTTTACCCAAAAATAAATGGAATTTCTGTCTTTTTGCCTCAAAATAAAAGGAATTTTTGAATTTTTCCCTGAAATAAGGGAAATTTCTGCAATTTTGCCCCAACATAAAAGAAATTTCTGCCTTTTTGACACAAAATAAAAGGAATTTCTGCATTTTTGCCACAAAATATTAGGAATTTCTGACTTTTTGCCCCAAAATAAGAAAATTTCTGCCTTTTTTCTCTGAAATAAGTGAAATATCTGCAATTTTGCCCCAAAATAAGGGAAATTTCTCCCTTTTTGACACAAAATAAGGGGAATTTCTGCATTTTTGCCACAAAATATTAGGAATTTCTGACTTTTTACCCCAAAATAAGAAAATTTCTGCTTTTTTTCCTTGAAATAAGTGAAATTTCTGCAATTTTGACAGAAAATAAGGGAAATTTTTGGAATTTTGACCCAAAATAAGTTGAATTTCTGAGTTTTTCCCCAAAATAAGGAGAATTTCTGTCTTTTTGCCCCAACATATAGTGAATTTCTCACTTTTTGCCCCACAATTAGGGGATTTTCTGCAATTTTGCTGCAAAATACTAGGAATTTCTGCTTTTTTGCCTGAAAATAAGGTTAATGTATACCTTTTGCCACAAAAAAGGGAAATTTCTTCATTTTTGCCCCAAAATAAAAAGAATTTCTTCCTTTTTACATCAAAATAAGTGAAATTTCTGCCTTTTTACCCAAAAATATATGGAATTTCTGTCTTTTTGCCCCAAAATAAAAGAAATTTTTGAATTTTGCCCTGAAATATGTTAAATTTCTGCAATTTTGCCCCAAAATAAGGGAAATTTCTGGAATTTTGCCCCAAAATAAGTGGGATTTCTGAGTTTTTTTTCAAAATAAGGAGAATTTCTGTCTTTTTGCCCCAACATATAGGGAATTTCTGCCTTTTTGCCCCACAATTAGGGGATTTTCTGCAATTTTGCCCCAAAATAAGGGAAATTTCTGCCTTTTTGCCCCCAAATAAGTGGAATTTCAGCCTTTTACCTCAAAATAAGGGGAATTTCTGCATTTTTGCCACAAAATATTAGGAATTTCTGACTTTTTGCCCCAAAATACGAAAATTTCTGCTTTATTTCTTTGAAATAAGTGAAATTTCTGCAATTTTGACAGAAAATAGGGGAAATTTTAGGAATTTTGCCCCAAAATAAGTGGAATTTCTTAGTTTTTCTCCAAAATAAGGAGAATTTCTGCCTTTTTGTCCCAACATATAGAAAATTTCTGCCTCTTTGCCCCACAATTAGGGGATTTTCTGCAATTTTGTTCCAAAATACGAGGAATTTCTGCTTTTTTGCCGGAAAATAAGGGGAATGTATACCTTTTGCCACAAAAAAGAAAAATTTCTTCATTTTTGCCCCAAAATAAGAGGAATTTCTTCCTTTTTACCTCAAAATAAGTGAAATTTCTGACTTTTTACCCAAAAATACACGGAATTTCTGTCTTTTTGCCCCAAAATAAAAGGAATTTTTGAATTTTGCCCTGAAATAAGTGAAATTTCTGCAATTTTGCCCCAAAATAAGGGAAATTTCTGGAATTTTGCCCCAAAATAAGTGGAATTTCTGAGTTTTTCCCCCAAATAAGGAGAATTTCTGTCTTTTTGCCCCAACATATAGGAAATTTCTGCCTTTTTGCCCCACAATTAGGGGATTTTCTGCAATTTTGCTCCAAAATGCGGGCAATTTCTGCTTTTTTGCCCGAAAATAAGGGGTATGAATACCTTTTTCCACAAAAAGGGAAATTTCTTCATTTTTGCCCCAAAATAAGAGGAATTTCTGCCTTTTTACCTCAAATTAAGTGAAATTTCTGCCTTTTTACCCAGAAATAAACGGAATTTCTGTATTTTTGGACCAAAATAAGGGGAATTTTTGAATTTTGCACTGAAATAAGTGAAATTTCTTCAATTTTCCCCCAAAATAAGGAAAATTTCTGACTTTTTGACACAAAATAAAGGGAATTTCTGTATTTTTGGCACAAAATATTAGGAATTTCTGCCTTTTTGCCCCAAAATAAGGAAAATTTCTGTCTTTCTTTCCTGAAATAAGGGAATTTTCTGCAATTTTGCCCCAAAATAAGTGAAATTTCTGCAATTTTGCCCCAAAATACGTGGAATTTCTGAATCTTGCCAGAAAATAAGGAGATTTTCTGTCATTTTGCCCCAACAAATAGGGAATTTCTCCCTTTTTGCCCCACAACTAGGAAAATTTCTTCAATTTTGCTCCAAAATACAGGTAATTTCTGCTTTTTTTCCCAAAAATAAAGGGAATGTATACCTTTTGCCACAAAAAAGGGAAATTTCTTCATTTTTGTCCCAAAATAATAGGAATTTCTTCCTTTTTACTTCAAAATAAGTGAAATTTCTGCCTTTTTACCCAAATATAAAAGGAATTTCTGTCTTTTTGCCCCAAAATAAATGGAATTTTTGAATTTTGCCCTGAAATAAGTGAAATTTCTGTAATTTTGCCCCAAAATAAGTGAAATTCTGCCTTTTGACACAAAATAAGTGGAATTTCTGAATTTTTGCCACAAAATATTAGGAATTTCTGACTTTTTGCCCCAAAATAAGAAAATTTCTGCCTTTTTTCCCTGAAATAAGTGAAATTTCTGGAATTTTGCCCCAAAAAAGTGGAATTTCTGAGTTTTTCCTCAAAATAAGGAGAATCTGTCTTTTTGACCCAACATATAGGGAATTTCTGCCTTTTTGCCCCACAATTAGGGGATTGTCTGCAATTCTGCTCCAAAATACGGGAAATTTCTGCTTTTTGCCCGAACATAAGTGGAATGTATACCTTTTGCCACAAAAAAGTAAAATTTCTTCATTTTTGCCCCAAAATAAGAGGAATTTCTTCCTTTTTACCTCAAAATAAGTGAAATTTCTGCCTTTTTACCCCAAAATAAACGGAATTTCTGTATTTTTGCCCCAAAATAAGGGGAATTTTTGAATTTTGCCCTGAAATAAGTGAAATTTCTGCAATTTTGCCCAAAAAGAAGAGAAATTTATGCCTTTTTGCCACAAAATAAGGGGAATTTCTGTCTTCTTGCCCCAAAATAAGGGGAATTTTAGCATTTTACCTCATAATAAGGGGAATCTCTCCTTTTTCGCCCCCAAGTATAGAGAATTTCTGCATTTTTGCCCCAAAATAAGAGAAATTTCTGCATTTTTTCTTTGAAATAAGTGAAATTTCTGTAATTTTACCACAAAATAAGGGAGATTTCTACAATTTTGCCCCCAAATAAAGGAAATTTCTGGAATTTTGCCCCAAAATAAGGGGAATTTCTGACTTTTTGCCCTGAAATAAAGAGAATGTCTGTCTTTTTTCCCCAAAATAATGTGAATTTCTGCATTTTCCCTCAAAATTAGGGGAATATGTGCAATTTTGCTTCAAAATACGGAGAATTTCTGCCTTATTGCACCAAAATAAAAAGAATTTCTGCATTTTTGCACCAACATAAGGGGAATTTCTGAAATTTTGCTCCAAAATACGGGGAATTTCTGCCTTATTGCCCGAAATAAAGTGGAATTTCTGCCTTTTTGCCCTGAAATATTTGAAATTTCCACAATTTTACCCCAAAATAAGGGGAATTTCTGTTTTTGGCCCCAAAATTAGGAGAATTTCTGCTTTTTGCCACAAAATGAGGCAAATTTCTGACTTTTTGCCCTGAAATAAGTGAAATTTCTGCAATTTTGCCCCAAAATAAGGGGAATTTCTGCCTTTTTGCCAAAATAAGGGGAATTTCAGCATTTTACCTCCAAATAAGGGGAATTTCTGCCTTATTGCCTCAAAATAATGGGAATTTCAGCCTTTTTATCTCAAAATAATGAAAATTTTTTCCTTTTGCCCAAAATATGGAGAATTTCTGACTTTTTGTTCCAAAATAAGGAAAATTTCTTCAATTTTGTACCAAAATAAAAGAAATTTCTGCTTTGTACCCCAAAATAAAAGTAATTTCTAACTTTTTGCCCTTAAATAAATGTAATTTCTGCAATTTTGCCCGAAAATAAGGGAAATTTGTGCCTTTTTGCCCCAAAATGTGGGGAATTTCTGCCCTTTTGCCCCAAAATATGGGGAATTTCAGCATTTTACCTCAAAATAAGGGGAATTGCAGCCTTTTTGCACCAAAATATGGAAAATTTCTGACTTTTTGCCACAAAATAAGAAAAATTTCTGCAATTCTGTACCAAAATAAAATAGATTTCTAAAATTTTGCCCCAAAATAAAGGAAATTTCTGATTTTTGCCCCGAAATAAAGAGAATTTCTGTATTCTTGCCCCAAAATAAAGGGAATTTCTGCTTTTTCCCCCAAAATTAGGGGAGTTTCTGCAAGTTTGCTTCAAAATACAGGGAATTTCTGCCTCTTTTCCCGAAAATAAGGGGAACTTCTGCCGATTTGCCCCAAATAAAGAGAATTTCTGCATTTTTGGCCCAATATTAGGGGAATTTCTGAAATTTTGCTCCAAAATACGGGGAATTTCTGCCTTTTTGCCCTCAAACAAGGGAAATTTCTGCAATTTTATTCCACAATAAGGGGAATTTCTGCCTTTTTGCCCCCAAATAAGAAGAATTTCTGGCTTTTTGCCTTGAAATATGTAAAATGTCTGCAATTTTACCCCAAAATAAGGTGAATTTCTGCCTTTTTGCCCCAAAATCATGGGAATTTCTGTTTTTTTGCCTTGAAATAAGAAAAATTTTTGCTTTTTTTCTCTGACATAAGTGAAATTTCTGCAAATTTGCCTTAAAATAAAAGAAATTTCTGCAATTTTCCCCATAATAAAGGAATTTTCTTCAATTTTGCCCCAAAATAAAGGGAATTTCTGTTTTTTGTCCCCAAATAAGGGAAATTTCTGCAATTTTTCCCTAAAATAAAAAGAATTTCTGCCTTTTGCCCCAAAATAAGGGGAATTTTTGCTTTTTTGCCCCAAAATAAAGAAAATTACTGCATATTTTACCCCAAAATTAGGTGAATTTCTGCAATTTTGCTCCAAAATACGGGGATTTTCTGCCTTTTTCACCGAAAATAAAGGGAATTTCTGCCATTTTGCCGCAAAATAAGTGAAATGTCTGCAGTTTTACCCCCAAATAAGAGGAAGTTCTGCATTTTTGCCCCAAAATTAGGGAAATTTCTGCAATTTTGCTCCAAAATACGGGGAATTTCTGCCTTTTTGCCCGAAAATAAAGGGAATGTATGACTTTTTGCCATAAAAAAGGTAAATTTCTTAATTTTTACCCCAAAATAAGGTTATGTTCCGCCTTTTTGACTCAAAATAAATGCGATTTCTGACTTTTCCCGAAAAATAAATGGAATTACTGTCTTTTTGCCCCAAAATAAGGGGAATTTCTGACTTTTTGCTCTGAAATAAGTTAAATTTCTAAAATTTTTTCCCTAAATAAGGGAAATGTCTGTTTTTTGCCCCAAAATAAGGGGAATTTCTGCCTTTTTGCCCCAAAATAAAGAAAATTACTGCATGTTTTACCCCAAAATTAGGTGAATTTCTGCAATTTTGCTCCAAAATACGGGGATTTTCTGCCTTTTTCGCCGAAAATAAAGGGAATTTCTGCCATTTTGCCGCGAAATAAGTGAAATTTCTGCAGTTTTACCACAAAATAAGGGTAAGTTCTGCGTTTTTGCCCCACAACTAGGGGAATTTCTGCAATTTTGCTCCAAAATACGGAGAATTTCTGCTTTTTTTCCCAAAAATAAGGGGAATGTATAACTTTTGCCACAAAAAGGGAAATTTCTTCATTTTTGCCCCAAAATAAGAGGAATTTCAGCCTTTTTACCTCAAAATAAGTGAAATTTCTGCCTTTTTACCCAAAAATAAACGGAATTTCTGTCTTTTTGCACCAAAATAAAAGGAATTTTTGAATTTTGCCCTGAAATAAGTGAAATTTCTGTTATTTTGCCCCAAAATAAAGGAAATTTCTGCTTTTTTGACACAAAATAAGGGGAATTTCTGAATTTTTGCCCCAAAATAAAAAAATTTCTGCCTTTTTTCCCTGAAATAAGTGAAATTTCTGCAATTTTGCTCCCAAATAAGGGAAATTTCTGGAATTTTGCCCCAAAATAATTGGAATTTTTGAGTTTTTCTCCAAAATAAGGAGAATTTCTGTCTTTTTGCCCCAACATATAGGGAATTTCTGCCTTTTTGCCCCACAATTAGGGGATTTTCTGCAATTTTGCTCCAAAATATGGGAATTTCTGCTTTTTTGCCTGAAAATAAGGGGGATGTATACCTTTTGCCACAAAAAAGTGAAATTTTTTCATTTTTGCCCCAAAATAAGAGGAATTTCTTCCTTTTTATTTCAAAATAAGTGAAATTTCTGTCTTTTTACCCAAAAATAAACGGAATTTCTTTCTTTTTGCCCCAAAATAAAAGGAATTTTTGAATTTTGCCCTGAAATAAGTGAAATTTCTGCAATTTTGCCCTAAAATAAGGGAAATTTCTGGAATTTTGCCCCAAAACAAGTGGAATTTCTGAGTTTTTCCCCAAAATAAGGAGAATTTCTGTCTTTTTGCCCCAACATATAGGGAATTTCTGCCTTTTTGCCCCACAATTAGGGGATTTTCTGCAATTTTGCTCCAAAATATTGGGAATTTCTGCTTTTTTGCCAGAAAATAAGGGAAATGTATACCTTTTGCCACAAAAAAGTAAAATTTCTTCATTTTTGTTCCAAAATAAGAGGAATTTCTTTCTTTTTACCTCAAAATAAGTGAAATTTCTGCCTTTTTACCCAAAAATAAACGGAATTTCTGTATTTTTGCTCCAAAATAAGGGGAATTTTTTAATTTTGCCCTGAAATAAGTGAAATTTCTGCAATTTTGCCCAAAAATAAGAGAAATTTCTGCCTTTTTGCCACAAAATAAGGGGAATTTCTGTCTTTTTGCCCCAAAATAAGGGGAATTTTAGCATTTTACCTCATAATAAGGGGAATCTCTGCTTTTTTCCCCCCAAATATGGGGAATTTCTGCATTTTTGCCCCAAAATAAGAGAAATTTCTGCATTTTTTCTTTGAAATAAGTGAAATTTCTGTAATTTTATCACAAAATAACGGAGATTTCTGCAATTTTGCCCCCAAATAAAGGAAATTTCTGGAATTTTGCCCCAAAATAAGGGGAATTTCTGACTTTTTGCCCTGAAATAAGGAGAATGTCTGTCTTTTTGCCCCAAAATAATGTGAATTTCTGCATTTTCCCTCAAAATTAGGGGAATATGTGCAATTTTGCTTCAAAATATGGAGAATTTCTGCCTTATTGCACCAAAATAAAAAGAATTTCTGCATTGTTGCACCAACATAAGGGGAATTTCTGAAATTTTGCTCCAAAACACAGCGAATTTCTGCTTTATTGCCCGAAATAAAGTGGAATTTCTACCTTTTTGCCCTGAAATATTTGAAATTTCCACAATTTTACCACAAAATAAGGGGAATTTCTGTTTTTGGCCCCAAAATTAGAAGAATTTCTGCTTTTTGCCCCAAAATGAGGCAAATTTCTGACTTTTTGCCCTGAAATAAGTGAAATTTCTGCAATTTTGCCCCAAAATAAGGGGAATTTCTTCCTTTTTGCCAAAATAAGGAGAATTTCAGCATTTTACCTCCAAATAAGGGGAATTTTTTCCTTATTGCCCCAAAATAACGGGAATTTCAGCCTTTTTATCTCAAAATAAGGGGAATTTATTCCTTTTACCCAAAATATGGAGAATTTCTGACTTTTTTTTCCAAAATAAGGAAAATTTCTTCAATTTTGTACCAAAATAAAAGAAATTTCTGCTTTATACCCCAAAATAAAAGTAATTTCTGACTTTTTGCCCTGAAATAAATGGAATTTCTGCAATTTTGCCCGAAAATAAGGGAAATTTGTGCCTTTTTGCTCCAAAACGTGGGGAATTTCTGCCTTTTTGCCCTAAAATATGGGGAATTTCAGCATTTTACCTCAAAATAAGGGGAATTGCAGCCTTTTTGCACCAAAATATGGAAAATTTCTGCCTTTTTGCCACAAAATAAGAAAAATTTCTGCAATTCTGTACCAAAATAAAAGAAATTTCTAAAATTTTGTCCCAAAATAAGGGAAATTTCTGATTTTTGCCCAGAAATAAAGAGAATTTCTGTGTTTTTGCCCCAAAATAAAGGGAATTTCTGCTTTTTCCCCCAAAATTAGGGGAGTTTCTGCAAGTTTGCTTCAAAATACAGGGAATTTCTGCCTCTTTTCCCGAAAATAAGGGGAACTTCTGCCGATTTGCCCCAAATAAAGGGAATTTCTGAATTTTTGCCCCAATATTAGGGGAATTTCTGCAATTTTGCTCCAAAATACGGGGAATTTTTGCCTTTTTGCCCGAAATTAAGGATATTTTCTTCCTTTTTGCCCCCAAACAAGGGAAATTTCTGCAATTTTATCCCTCAATAAGGGGAATTTCTGCCTTTTTGTCCCCAAATAAGAAGAATTTCTGGCTTTTTGCCCTGAAAAATGTAAAATGTCTGCAATTTTACCCCAAATTAAGGTGAATTTCTGCCTTTTTGCCCCAAAATAATGGGAATTTCTGCCTTTTTGCCCTGAAATAAGAAAAATTTTTGCTTTTTTTCTCTGAAATAAGTGAAATTTCTGCAATTTTGCCTTAAAATAAAAAAAATTTCTGCAATTTTTCCCCATAATAAAGGAATTTTCTGCAATTTTGCCCCAAAATAAAGGGAATTTCTGTTTTTTGTCCCTAAATAAGGGAAATTTCTGCAATTTTGCCCTAAAATAAAGGGAATTTCTGCCTTTTGCCCAAAAATAAGGGGAATTTCTGCATTTTGCCCCAAAATAAAGAAAATTACTGCATATTTTACCCCAAAATTAGGTGAATTTCTGCAATTTTGCTCCAAAATACGGGGATTTTCTGCCTTTTTCGCCGAAAATAAAGGGAATTTCTGCCATTTTGCCGCGAAATAAATGAAATTTCTGCAGTTTTACCCCAAAATAAGGGGAAGTTTAGCATTTTTGCCACAAAATTAGGGAAATTTCTGCAATTTTGCTCCAAAATACTGAGAATTTCTGCCTTTTTGCCCGAAAATAAAGGGAATGTATGACTTTTTGCCATAAAAAAAGGGAAATTTCTTCATTTTTACCCCAAAATAAGGGGATTTTCCGCCTTTTTGACTCAAAATATGTGCGATTTCTGACTTTTCCCTAAAAATAAACGGAATTTCTGTCTTTTTGCTCCAAAATAAGGGTTATTTCTGACTTTTTGCCCTGAAATAAGATAAATTTCTAAAATTTTTCCCCAAAATAAGGGAAATGTCTGCTTTTTGCCCCAAAATAAGGGGAATTTCTGCCTTTTTGCCCCAAAATAAAGAAAATTACTGCATGTTTTACCCCAAAATTAAGTGAATTTCTGCAATTTTGCTCCAAAATACGGGGATTTTCTGCCTTTTTCGCCGAAAATAAAGGGAATTTCTGCCATTTTGCCACGAAATAAGTGAAATGTCTGCAGTTTTACCCAAAAATAAGGGGAAGTTCTGCGTTTTTGCCCCAAAATTAGGGAAATTTCTGCAATTTTGCTCCAAAATACGGGGAATTTCTGCCTTTTTGCCCAAAAATAAAGGGAATGTATGACTTTTTGCCATAAAAAAGGGAAATTTCTTCATTTTTACCCCAAAATAAGGGGATTTTCCGCCTTTTTGACTCAAAATTAGTGCGATTTCTGACTTTTCCCGAAAAATAAACTGAATTTCTGTCTTTTTGCCCCAAAATAAGGGGAATTTCTGACTTTTGCACTGAAATAAGTTAAATTTCTAAAATTTTTCCCCTAAATAAGGGAAATGTCTCCTTTTTGCCCCAAAATAAAAGAAATTTCTGCCTTTTTGCCCCAAAATAAAGAAAACTACTGCATGTTTTACCCCAAAATTAGGTGAATTTCTGCAATTTTGCTCCAAAATACGGGGATTTTCTGCCTTTTTCGCCGAAAATAAAGGGAATTTCTGCCATTTTGCCGCGAAATAAGTGAAATTTTTGCAGTTTTACCTCAAAATAAGGGTAAGTTCTGCGTTTTTGCCCCACAACTAGGGGAATTTCTGCAATTTTGCTCCAAAATACGGGGAATTTCTGCTTTTTTTCCCAAAAATAAGAAGAATGTATACCTTTTGCCACAAAAAGGGAAATTTCTTCATTTTTGCCCCAAAATAAGAGGAATTTCTGCCTTTTTACCTCAAAATAAGTGAAATTTCTGCTTTTTTACCCAAAAATAAATGGAATTTCTGTCTTTTTGCCCCAAAATAAAAGGAATTTTTTAATTTTGCCCTGAAATAAGTGAAATTTCTGTTATTTTGCCCCAAAATAAGGGAAATTTCTGCCTTTTTGACACAAAATAAGGGGAATTTCTGAATTTTTGCCACAAAATATTAGGAATTTCTGACTTTTTGCCCCAAAATAAGAAAATTTCCGCCTTTTTTCCCTGAAATAAGTGAAATTTCTGTAATTTTGCCCCAAAATAAGGGAAATTTTTGGAATTTTTCCCCAAAATAAGTGGAATTTCTGAGTTTTCCCCAAAATAAGGAGAATTTCTGTCTTTTTGCCCCAACATATAGGGAATTTCTGCCTTTTTGCCCCACAATTAGGGGATTTTCTGCAATTTTGCTCCAAAATATGGGAATTTCTGCTTTTTTGCCCGAAAATAAGGAGAATGTATACGTTTTGCCACAAAAACGTGAAATTTTTTCATTTTTGCCCCAAAATAAGAGGAATTTCTTCCTTTTTATTTCAAAATAAGTTAAATTTCTGCCTTTTTACCCAAAAATAAACGGAATTTCTGTCTTTTTGCCCCAAAATAAGGGTTATTTCTGAATTTTTGCCCTGAAATAAGTTAAATTTCTAAAATTTTTCCCCTAAATAAGGGAAATGTCTGTTTTTTGCCCCAAAATAAGGGGAATTTCTGCCTTTTTGCCCCATAATAAAGAAAATTACTGCATGTTTTACCCCAAAATTAGGTGAATTTCTGCAATTTTGCTCCAAAATACGGGGATTTTCTGCCTTTTTCGCCGAAAATAAAGGAAATTTCTGCCATTTTGCCGCGAAATAAGTGAAATTTCTGCAGTTTTACCACAAAATAAGGGTAAGTTCTGCGTTTTTGCCCCACAACTAGGGGAATTTCTGCAATTTTGCTCCAAAATACAGGGAATTTCTGCTTTTTTTCCCAAAAATAAGGGGAATGTATAACTTTTGCCACAAAAAGGGAAATTTCTTCATTTTTGCCCCAAAATAAGAGGAATTTCAGCCTTTTTACCTCAAAATAAGTGAAATTTCTGCCTTTTTACCCAAAAATAAATGGAATTTCTGTCTTTTTCCCCAAAATAAAAGGAATTTTTGAATTTTGCCCTGAAATAAGTGAAATTTCTGTTATTTTGCCCCAAAATAAGGGAAATTTCTGCCTTTTTGACACAAAATAAGGGGAATTTCTGAATTTTTGCCACAAAATATCAGGAATTTCTGACTTTTTGCCCCAAAATAAGAAAATTTCCACCTTTTGTCCCTGAAATAAGTGAAATTTCTGCAATTTTGCCCCAAAAGAAGGGAAATTTTTGGAATTTTTCCCCAAAATAAGTGGAATTTCTGAGTTTTTCCCCAAAATAAGGAGAATTTCTGTCTTTTTGCCCCAACATATAGGGAATTTCTGCCTTTTTGCCCCACAATTAGGGGATTTTCTGCAATTTTGCTCCAAAATATGGGAATTTCTGCTTTTTTGCCCGAAAATAAGGGGAATGTATACCTTTTGCCACAAAAAGGTGAAATTTTTTCATTTTTGCCCCAAAATAAGAGGAATTTTTTCCTTTTTATTTCAAAATAAATTAAATTTCTGCCTTTATACCCAAAAATAAACGGAATTTCTGTCTTTTTGCCCCAAAATAAAAGGAATTTTTGAATTTTGCCCTGAAATCAGTGAAATTTCTGCAATTTTGCCCTAAAATAAGGGAAATTTCTAGAAATTTGCCCCAAAATAAGTGGAATTTCTGAGTTTTTCCCCAAAATAAAGAGAATTCCTGTTTTTTTGCCCCAACAAATAGGGAATTTCTGCCTTTTTGCCCCACAATTAGGGGATTTTCTGCAATTTTGCTCCAAAATACGGGGAATTTCTGCCAGAAAATAAGGGGAATGCATACCTTTTGCCACAAAAATGTAAAATTTCTTCATTTTTGCCCCCAAATAAGAGGAATTTCTTCCTTTTTACCTCAAAATAAGTGAAATTTCTGCCTTTTTACCCAAAAATAAACGGAATTTTTGTTTTTTGCCCCAAAATAACTGGAATTTTTGAATTTTGCCCTGAAATAAGTGAAATTTCTGCAATTTTGCCCAAAAATAAGAGAAATTTCTGCCTTTTTGCTACAAAATAAGGGGAATTTCTGTCTTTTTGCCCCAAAATAAGGGGAATTTTAGCATTTTACCTCATAATAAGGGGAATCTCTGCTTTTTGCCCCCAAATATGGGGAATTTCTGCATTTTTGCCCCAAAATAAGAGTAATTTCTGCATTTTTTCTTTGAAATAAGTCTAATTTCTGTAATTTTATCACAAAATAAGGGAGATTTCTCCAATTTTGCCCCAAAATAAAGGAAATTTCTGGAATTTTGCCCCAAAATAAGGGGAATTTCTGACTTTTTGCCCTGAAATAAAGAGAATGTCTGTCTTTTTGCCCCAAAATAATGTGAATTTCTGCATTTTCCCTCAAAATTAGGGGAATATGTGCAATTTTGCTTCAAAATACGAAGAATTTCTGCCTTATTGCACCAAAATAAAAAGAATTTCTGCATTTTTGCACCAACATAAGGGGAATTTCTGAAATTTTGCTCCAAAATACGGGGAATTTCTGCCTTATTGCCCGAAATAAAGTGGAATTTCTGCCTTTTTGCCCATAAATATTTGAAATTTCCCCAATTTTACCCCAAAATAAGGGGAATTTCTGTTTTTGGCCCCAAAATTAGGAGAATTTCTATTTTTGCCCCAAAATGAGGCAAGTTTCTGACTTTTTGCCCTGAAATAAGTGAAATTTCTGCAATTTTGCCCCAAAATAAGGGGAATTTCTGCCTTTTTGCCAAAATAAGGGGAATTTCAGCATTTTACCTCCAAATAAGGGGAATTTCTGCCTTTTTGCCACAAAGTAAAGGGAATTTCTGCCTTTTTGCTCCAATATAACGGGAATTTCAGCCTTTTCATCTCAAAATAAGGGGAATTTATTCCTTTTGCCCAAAATATGGAGAATTTCTGACTTTTTGTTCCAAAATAAGGAAAATTTCTTCAATTTTGTACCAAAATAAAAGAAATTTCTCCTTTTTACCCCAAAATAAAAGTAATTTCTGACTTTTTGCCCTGAAATAAATGTAATTTCTGCAATTTTGCCCAAAAATAAGGGAAATTTGTGCCTTTTTGCCTCAAAATATGGGGAATTTCTGCATTTTACCTCAAAATAAGGGGAATTTCAGCCTTTTTGCACCAAAATATGGAAAATTTCTGCATTTTTGCCCCAAAATAAGAGAAATTTCTGCATTTTTTCTTTGAAATAAGTCTAATTTCTGTAATTTTATCCCACAATAAGGGGAATTTCTGCCTTTTTGCCCCAAAATATGGGGAATTTCAGCATTTTACCTCAAAATAAGGGGAATTTCAAATTGTTGCACCAAAATAAGAAAAATTTCTGCAATTCTGTACCAAAATAAAAGAAATTTCTAAATTTTACCCCTAAATAAGGGAAATTTCTGATTTTTGCCCCGAAATAAGAAGAATTTCTGTAATTTTGCCCCAAAATTAGGGGAGTTTCTGCAAGTTTGCTTCAAAATACAGGGAATTTCTGCCTCTTTTCCCGAAAATAAGGGGAACTTCTGCCGATTTGCCCCAAATAAAGGGAATTTCTGCATTTTTGCCCCAATATTAGAAGAATTTCTGCAATTTTGCTCCAAAATACGGGGAATTTCTGCCTTTTTGCCCGAAATTAAGGGGATTTTCTGCCTTTTTGCCCCCAAACAAGGGAAATTTCTGCAATTTTATCCCACAATAAGGGGAATTTCTGCCTTTTTGCCCGAAATTAAGGGGATTTTCTGCCTTTTTGCCCCCAAACAAGGGAAATTTCTGCAATTTTATCCAAAAATTATGGGAATTTATGCCTTTTTGCCCCCAAATAAGGGAAATTTCTGCCTTTTTGCCATATAATAAAAAAAAATTTATTTTTTTTCTCTGAAATAAGTGAAATTTCTAAAATTTTGCCTTAAAATAAAGAAATTTCTTCAATTTTTCCCAATAATAAAGGAATTTTCTGCAATTTTGCCCCAAAATAAAGGGAATTTCTGTTTTTTGTCCCCAAATAAGGGAAATTTGTGCAATTTTGCCCTAAAATAAGGGGAATTTCTGCCTTTTGCCCCAAAATAAGGGGAATTTCTGCCTTTTTGCCCCAAAATAAAGAAAATTACTGCATGTTTTACCCCAAAATTAGGTGAATTTTTGCAATTTTGCTCCAAAATACGGGGATTTTTTGCCTTTTTCGCTGAAAATAAAGGGAATTTCTGCGATTTCGCCGCGAAATAAGTGAAATTTCTTCAGTTTTACCCCAAAATAAAAGGAAGTTCTGTGTTTTTGCCCCAAATTTAGAGGAATTTCTGTAATTTTGCTCCAAAATACGGGGAATTTCTGCCTTTTTGCCCGAAAATAAAGGGAATGTATGCCTTTTTGCCATAAAAAAGGGAAATTTCTTCATTTTTACCCCAAAATAAGGGGATTTTCTGCCTTTTTGACTCAAAATAAGTGCGATATCTGACTTTTCCCCAAAAATAAACGGAATTTCTGTCTTTTTGCCCCAAAATAAGGGTTATTTCTGACTTTTTGCCCTGAAATAAGTTAAATTTCTAAAATTTTTCCCCAAAATAAGGGAAATGTCTGCTTTTTGCCCCCAAATAAGGGGAATTTCTGCCTTTTTGCCCCAAAATAAAGAAAATTACTGCATGTTTTACCACAAAATTAGGTGAATTTCTGCAATTTTGCTCCAAAATACAGGGATTTTCTGCCTTTTTGGCCGAAAATAAAGGGAATTTCTGTCATTTTGCCGCGAAATAAGTGAAATTTCTGCAGTTTTACCCCAAAATAAGAGGAAGTTCTGCGTTTTTTCCCCCAAATTAGGGGAATTTCTGCAATTTTGCTCCAAAATACGGGGAATTTCTGCCTTTTTGCCCGAAAATAGAGGGAATGTATAACTTTTTGCCATAAAAAAATTACTTTATTTTTACCCCAAAATAAGGGGATTTTCCGCCTTTTTGACTCAAAATAAGTGCGATTTCTGACTTTTTCCCAAAAATAAACGGAATTTCTGTCTTTTTGCCCCAAAATAAGGGGAATTTCTGACTTTTTACCCTGAAATAATTTAAATTTCTAAAATTTTTCCCCAAAATAAGGGAAATGTCTGCTTTTTGCCCGAAAATAAGAGGAATTTCTGACTTTTTGCCCCAAAATAAGGGGAATTTCAGCCTTTTTACCTCAAAATAAGGGGAATATCTGAATTTTTGCCCCAAAATATGGGAAATTTCTGCCTTTTTGCCACAAAATAAGAAAAATTTCACAATTTTGTACCAAAATAAAAGAAATTTCTGCCTTTTTGCCTCAAAATAAGAAAATTTCTGCTTTTTTTCCCTGAAATAAGTGAAATTTCTGTAATTTTGCCCCAAAATAAGTGAAATTTCTACAATTTTACCCCAAAATAAGAGAAATTTCTGGAATTTTGCCCCAAAATAAGTGGAATTTCTGAGTTTTGCCCCAAAATAAGGAGAATTTCTGTCTTTTTGCCCCAACATATAGGGATTTTCTGCCTTTTTGCTCCACAATTAGGGGAATTTCTTCATTTTTGCCACAAAATATTAGGAATTTCTGCTTTTTTGCTCCAAAATACGGAAAATTTCTGCATTTTTTTTCTGAAATAAGTGAAATTTCTGCAATTTTGCCCCAAAATAAGTTAAATTTCTGCAATTTTGCCCCAAAATAAGGGAAATTTCTGAAATTTTGACCCAAAACAAGTGGAATTTCTGAGTATTGCCCCAAAATAAGAAGAATTTCTGTCTTTTTGCCCCAAGAAATAGGGAATTTCTTCCTTTTTGCCCCACAACCAGGGGAATTTCTGCAATTTTGCTCCAAAATATATGGAATTTCTGCTTTTTTTTCCCAAAAATAAGGGGAATGTATACTTTTTGCCACAAAAAAGGGAAATTTCTTCATTTTTGCCCTAAAATAAGAGGAATTTCTGCCTTTTTACCTCAAAATAAGTGAAATTTCTGCTTTTTTACCCAAAAATAAATGGTATTTCTGTCTTTTTACCCCAAAATAAAAGGAATTTTTGAATTATGCTCTGAAATAAGTGAAATTTCTGCAATTATGCCCCAAAATATGGGAAATTTCCTGAATTTTGCCCCAAAATAATTGGAATTTCTGAGTTTTGCCCCAAAATAAAAAGAATTTCTGTCTTTTTTGCCCCAACATATAGGGAATTTCTGCCTTTTTGCCCCACAAATAGGGGAATTTCTGCAGTTTTGCTCCAAAGTACGGGGAATTTCTGCTTTTTAGCCCGAAAATAAGGGGAATGTATACCTTTTGCCACAAAAAAGGGAAATTTCTTGATTTTTGCCCCAAAATAAAAAGAATTTCTGCCTTTATACCACAAAATAAGTGAAATTTCTGCCTTTTTACCCAAAAATAAATGGAATTTCTGTCTTTTTGCCCCGAAATAAAAGGAATTTTTGAATTTTGCCCTGAAATAAGTGAAATTTCTGCAATTTTGCCCCAAAATAAGAGAAATTTCTGCCTTTTTGCCACAAAATAAGGGGAATTTCTTTCTTTTTGCCCCAAAATAAGGGGAATTTCAGCCTTTTTACATCATAATAAGGGGAATCTCTTCCTTTTTGCCCTAAAATATGGGGAATTTCTGTATTTTTGCCCCAAAATAAAGAAAATTTCTGCAATTTTGTACCAAAAGAAAAGTAAGTTCTTCCTTTTTGCCCCAAAATAAGAGAAATTTCTGTGTTTTTTCCCTGAAATAAGTGAAATTTCTGTAATTTTCCCCCAAAATAAGGGAGATTTCTGCAATTTTGCCCCAAAATAAAAAAAAATTTCTGGAATTTTGCCACAAAATATGGGGAATTTCTGAATTTTTGCCCTGAAATAAGGAGAATTTCTGTCTTTTTGCCCCAAAATAATGTGAATTTGTGCACTTTCCCTCAAAATTAGGGGAGTATGTGCAATTTTGCTTCAAAATACGGGGAATTTCTGCATTATTGCACCAAAATAAAGGGAATTTCTGCCTTTTTGCCCTAAAATATTTGAAATTTCCACAATTTTACCCCAAAATAAGGGGTATTTCTGGTTTTGGCCTCTAAATTAGGAGGATTTCTGCTTTTTGCCACAAAATAAGGCAAATTTCTGACATTTTGCCCTGAAATAAGTGAAATTTCTACAATTTTGCCCCAAAATAAGGGGAATTTCTGCCTTTTTGCCACTAAGTAAAAGGAATTTCTGCCTTTTTGCCTCAAAATAACGGGAATTTCAGCGTTTTTACCTCAAAATAAGGGGAATTTTTGCCTTTTGCCCAAAATATGGGGAATTTCAGCATTTTACCTCCAAATAAGGGGAATTTCAGCTTTTTTGCACCAAAATATGGAAAATTTCTGCCTTTTTGCCACAAAATAAAAAAAATTTCTGCAATTCTGTACCAAAATAAAAGAAATTTCTAAAATTTTGCCCCAAAATAAGGGAAATTTCTGATTTTTGCCCCAAAATAAGGAGAATTTCTGTATTTTTGCCCGAAAATAAAGGGAATTTCTGCCTTTTTGCCCCAAAATTAGGGGAGTTTCTGCAATTTTGCTTCAAAATACAGGGAATTTCTGCCTCTTTATCCGAAAATAAGGGGAACTTCTGCCGATTTGCCCCAAATAAAGGGAATTTCTGCATTTTTGGCCCAATATTAGGGGAATTTCTGCAATTTTGCTCCAAAATACGGTTAATTTCTGCCTTTTTGCCCGAAATTAAGGGGATTTTCTGCCTTTTTGCCCCCAAACAAGGGAAATTTCTGCAATTTTATCCAAAAATTATGGGAATTTATGCCTTTTTGCCCCCAAATAAGGGAAATTTCTGCCTTTTTGCCATATAATAAAAAAAATTTATTTTTTTTTCTCTGAAATAAGTGAAATTTCTAAAATTTTGCCTTAAAATAAAGAAATTTCTTCAATTTTTCCCAATAATAAAGGAATTTTCTGCAATTTTGCCCTAAAAGAAGGGAATTTCTGTTTTTTGTCCCCAAATAAGGGAAATTTCTGCAATTTTGCCCTAAAATAAGGGGAATTTCTGCCTTTTGCCCCAAAATAAGGGGAATTTCTGCCTTTTTGCCCCAAATAAAAAAAATTACTGCATGTTTTACCCCAAAATTAGGTGAATTTCTGCAATTTTGCTCCAAAATACCGGGATTTTTTGCCTTTTTTACTGAAAATAAAGGCAATTTCTGCCTTTTTGCCGCGAAATAAGTGAAATTTCTGCAGTTTTACCCCAAAATAAGGGGAAGTTCTGCGTTTTTGCCCCAAAATTAGGGGAATTTCTGCAATTTTGCTTCAAAATACGGGGAATTTCTGCCTTTTTGCCCGAAAATAAAGGGAATGTATAACTTTTTGCCATAAAAGAGAGAAATTTCTTCATTTTTACTCTAAAATAAGGGGATTTTTCGTCTTTTTGACTCAAAATAAGTGCGATTTCTGACTTTTTCCCAAAAATAAACGGAATTTCTGTCTTTTTGCCCCAAAATAAGAGGAATTTCTGACTTTTTGCGCTGAAATAAGTTAAATTTCTAAAATTTTTTCCCAAAATAAGGAAAATGTCTGCTTTTTGCCTGAAAATAAGGGGAATTTCTGACTTTTTCCCCAAAATAAGGGGAATTTCAGCCTTTTTACCTCAAAATAAGGGAAATTCAGCATTTTTGCCCCAAAATATGGGAAATTTCTGCCTTTTTGCCCAAAAATAAAAAAAATTTCTGCAATTTTGTACCAAAATAAAAGAAATTTCTGCCTTTTTGCCCCAAAATAAGAAAATTTCTTCTTTTTTCCCTGAAATAATTAAAATTTCTGCAATTTTGCCCCAAAATAAGTGAAATTTCTCCAATTTTGCCCCAAAATAAGAGAAATTTCTGGAATTTTGCCCCAAAATAAGTGGAATTTCTGAGTTTTACCCCAAAATAGGAAGAATTCCTGTCTTTTGCCCCAACATATAGGGAATTTCTGCCTTTTTGCCCCACAATTAGGGGAATTTCTGCAATTTTGCTCCAAAATATGAGGAATTTCTGCCTTTTTGCCCGAAAATAAGGGGAATGTATACCTTTTGCCACAAAAAAGGAAATTTCTTCATTTTTGACACAAAATAAGAGGAATTTCTGTCCTTTTACCTCAAAATAAGTGAAATTTCTACATTTTTACACCAAAATAAACGAAATTTCTATTTTTTGGCCCCAAAATAAAATGAATTTTTGAATTATGCCCTGAAATAAGTCAAATTTCTGCCTTTTTGACACAAAATAAGGGGAATTTCTGCATTTTTGCCCCAAAAGAAGTGGAATTTCTGCCTTTTTGCTCCAAAATAAGGAAAATTTCTGCCTTTTTTTCCTGAATAAAGTGAAATTTCTGCAATTTTGCCCCAAATAAGTGAAATTTCTGCAATTTTGTCCCAAAATAAGGGAAATTTCTGGAATTTTGCCAAAAATAATTGGAATTTCTGAGTTTTTCCCCAACATAAGGGGAATTTCTGATTTTTGCCCTAAAATAAGTTAAATTTCTAAAATTTTTCCCCAAAATAAGGGAAATGTCTGCTTTTGCCCCAAAATAAGGGGAATTTCTGACTTTTTGCCCCAAATAAGGGGAATTTTAGCCTTTTTACCTCAAAATAAGGGGGAATTTCTGCATTTTTGCCCCAAAATATGGAAAATTTCTGCCTTTTTGCCCCAAAATAAGAAAAAAGTTTTGCAATTTTTTACCAAAATAAAAGAAATTTCTGCCTTTTTGCCCCAAAATAAAAAAAATTTCTGCATTTTTTCCCTGAAATAAGTGAAATTTCTGCAATTTTGCACCAAAATAAGTGAAATTTCTGCTATTTTGCCCCAAAATAAAAGAAATTTCTGCCTTTTTGCCACAAAATAAGGGGAATTTCTGTCATTTTGCCCCAAAATAAGGGAAATTTCTGCCTTTTTGACCTCAAATAAGGGGAATTTCAGCCTTTTTACCTCAAAATAAGTGGAATTTCTGAGTTTTGCCCCAAAATAAAAAGAATTTCTGTCTTTTTACCCCAACATTTAGGGAATTTCTGCATTTTTGCCCCACAATTAGAAGAATTTCTGACTTTTTGCCCCAAAATAAGGGGAATTTCAGCCTTTTTACCTCAAAATAAGAGGAATTTCTTCATTTTTGCCCCAAAATATGAGAAATTTCTGACTTTTTGCCCCAAAATAAGAAAAATTTTTGCAATTTTGTACCAAAATAAAAGAAATTTCTGCTTTTTGCCCCAAAATAAGTGAAATTTCTGCAATTTTGTACCAAAATAGAAGAAATTTCTGCTTTTTTCCCCAAAATAAGAAAATTTCTCCTTTTTTTCCCTGAAATAAGTGAAATTTCTTGAATTTTGCCCCAAAATAAGTGAAATTTCTGCAATTTTGCCCCAAAATAAAAGAAATTTCTGCCTTTTTGCCACAAAATAAGAGGTATTGCTGTCTTTTTGCCCCAAAATAAGGGAAATTTCTGCCTATTTGACCAAAAATAAGGGGAATTTCAGCCTTTTTACCTCAAAATAAGTGGAATTTCTGAGTTTTGCCCCAAAATAAAAAGAATTTCTGTCTTTTTACCCCAACATTTAGGGAATTTCTGCATTTTTGCCCCACAATTAGAAGAATTTCTGACTTTTTGCCCCAAAATAAGGGGAATTTCAGCCTTTTTACCTCAAAATAAGAGGAATTTCTTTATTTTTGCCCCAAAATATGAGAAATTTCTGACTTTTTGCCCCAAAATAAGAAAAATTTTTGCAATTTTGTACCAAAATAAAAGAAATTTCTGCTTTTTGCCCCAAAATAAGTGAAATTTCTGCAATTTTGTACCAAAATAGAAGAAATTTCTGCTTTTTTCCCCAAAATAAGAAAATTTCTCCTTTTTTTCCCTGAAATAAGTGAAATTTCTTGAATTTTGCCCCAAAATAAGTGAAATTTCTGCAATTTTGCCCCAAAATAAAAGAAATTTCTGCCTTTTTGCCACAAAATAAGAGGTATTGCTGTCTTTTTGCCCCAAAATAATAGAAATTTCTGCCTATTTGACCAAAAATAAGGGGAATTTCAGCCTTTTTACATCAAAATAAGTGGAATTTCTGAGTTTTGCCCGAAAATAAAAAGAATTTCTGTTTTTTCGCCCCAACATTTAGGGAATTTTTGCATTTTTGCCCAACAATTAGGGGAATTTCTGACTTTTTGCCCCAAAATAAGGGGAATTTCAGCCTTTTTACCTCAAAATAAGGGGAATTTCTTCATTTTTGCCCCAAACATGGGAAATTTTTGCTCTTTTGCCCCAAAATAAGAAAAAATTTTGCAATTTTGTACCAAAATAAAAGAAATTTCTTCCTTTTTGCCACAGAATAAGAAAATTTCTGCTTTTTTCCCTGAAATAAGTGAAATTTCTGCAATTTTGCCCCAAAATAAGTGAAATTTCTGCAATTTTGCCCCAAAATAAAAGAAATTTCTGCCTTTTTGCCACAAAATGAGGGGAGTTTCTGTCTTTTTGCCATAAATAAGGGAAATGTCTGCCTTTTTGCTACAAAATAAGGCGAATTTAAGCCTTTTTACCTCAAAATAAGAGGAATTTCTCCATTTTTGATACAAAATAAGGGGAATTTCTGCATTTTTACCACAAAATATTAGGAATTTCTTCTTTTTTGCCACAAAATAAGGAAAATTTCTGACTTTTTTCTCTGAAATAAGTGAAATTTCTGCAATTTTGCCCCAAAATAAGTGAAATTTCTGCAATTTTGCTCCAAAATACGGGGAATTTCTGCTTTTTTTCCCAAAAATAAGGGGAATGTATACCTTTTGCCCAAAAGAGGGAAATATCTTCATTTTTGCCCCAAAATAAGAGGAATTTCTGCCTTTTTACCTCAAAATAAGTGAAATTTCTGCCTTTTTACTCAAAAATAAACGGAATTTCTGTCTTTTTGCCGCAAAATAAAAGGAATTTTTGAATTATGCCCTGAAATAAGTGAAATTTCTGCAATTTTGCCCCCAAATAAGGGAAATTTCTGCCTTTTTGACACAAAAATAAAAGGAATTTCTGCATTTATGCCACAAAATAATAGGAATTTCTGCTTTTTTGCCCCAAAATAAGGAAAATTTCTTCCTTTTTCCCTGAAATAAGTGTAATTTCTGCAATTCTGCCCCAAAATAAGTAAAATTTCTGCAATTTTGCCCCAAAATAAGTGGAATTTCTGAGTTTTGTTCCAAAATAAGGGAAATTTCTGCAATTTTGCCCCAAAATAATGGAAATTTCTGCCTTTTTGACACAAAATAAGGGGAATTTCTGCTTTTTTGCCACAAAATATTAGGAATTTCTGCCTTTTTGCCCTAAAATAAGGAAAATTTCTGCCTTTTTTCCCTGAAATAAGTGAAATTTCTGGAATTTTGCCCCAAAATAAGTAAAATTCTGCAATTTTGCCCCAAAATAAGGGAAATTTCTGGAATTTTGCCCCAAAATAAGTGGAATTTCTGAGTTTGGCCCCAAAATAAGAAGAATTCCTGTCTTTTTGCCCCAACATATAGGGAATTTCTGCCTTTTTGCCCCACAATTAGAAGATTTTCTGCAATTTTGCTCCAAAATATGGGGAATTTCTGCTTTTTTGCCGAAAATAAGGGGAATGTATACCTTTTGCCACAAAAAGGGAAATTTCTTCATGTTTGCCACAAAATAAGAGCAATTTCTGCCTTTTTACCTCAAAATAAGTGAAATTTCTGCCTTTTTACCCCAAAATAAACGGAATTTCTGTCTTTTTATCCCAAAAAAAGGAATTTTTGAATTATGCCCTGAAATAAGTGAAATTTCTGCCTTTTTGACACAAAATAAGGGGAATTTCTGCATTTTTGCCCCAAAATAAGTGGAATTTCTGCCTTTTTACCCCAAAATAAGGAAAATTTCTGCCTTTTTTTCTTGAATTAAGTGAAATTTCTGCAATTTTGCCCCAAAATAAGTGAAATTTCTGCAATTTTGCCCCAAAATAAGGGAAATTACTGGAATTTTGCCCCTAAATAAGTGGAATTTCTGAGTTTTGCCCCAAAATAATGGGAATTTCTGACTTTTTGCACTGAAATAAGTTAAATTTCTAAAATTTTTTCCCAAAATAAGGGAAATGTCTGCTTTTTGCCCCAAAATAAGGGGAATTTCTGACTTTTTGCCCCAAAATAAGGGGAATTTCAGCCTTTTTACCTCAAAATAAGGGGAATTTCTGCATTTTTGCCCCAAAATATGGAAAATTTCTGCCATTTTCCCCCAAAATAAAAAATTTCTGCTTTTTTTCCCTGAAATAAGTGAAATTTCTACAGTTTTGCACCAAAATAAGTGAAATTTCTGCTATTTTGCCCCAAAATAAAAGAAATTTCTGCTTTTGCCTCAAAATAAGGGGAATTTCTATCTTTTTGCTCCAAAATAAGGAAAATTTCTATTTTTTGACTCTAAATAAGTTTAATTTCAGCCTTTTTACCTCAAAATAATTGGAATTTCTGAATTTTGACCCAAAATAAAAAGAATTAATGTCTTTTTGCCCCAACATTTAGGGAATTTCTGCATTTTTGCCCAACAATTAGGGGAATTTCTGACTTTTTGCCCCAAAATAAGGGAAATTTCTGCCTTTTTGCCTCCAAATAAGGTGAATTTCAGCCTTTTTACCTCAAAATAAAAGGAATTTCTGCATTTTTGACACAAAATAAGGAAAATTTCTTCATTTTTGCCACGAAATATTAGGAATTTCTGCCTTTTTGCCCCAAAATAAGGAAAATTTTTGCCTTTTTTTCCTTAATTTAGTTAAAAATCTGCAATTTTGCCCCAAAATAAGTGAAATTTCTGCAATTTTGCCCCAAAATAAGTGAAATTTCTCGAATTTTACACCTAAATAAGTGGAATTTCTGATTTTTGCCAGAAAATAAGGGAAATTTCTGACTTTTTGCCCTGAAATAAGTTAAATTTCTAAAATTTTTTCCCAAAATAAGGGAAATGTCTGCTTTTTGCCCGATAATAAGAGGAATTTCTGATTTTTGCCCCAAAATAAGAAGAATTTCAGCCTTTTTACCTCAAAATAAGATGAATTTCTTCATTTTTGCCCCAAAATATGGGAAATTTCTGCCTTTTTGCCCCAAAATAAAAAAAAAATTTTGCTATTTTGTACCAAAATAAAAGAAAGTTCTGCCATTTTGCCCCAAAATAAAAATATTTATGCTTTTTTTCATTGTAATAAGTGAAATTTCTGCAATTTTGCCCCAAAATAAGTGAAATTTCTGCAATTTTGCTCCAAAATAAAAGAAATTTCTGCGTTTTTGCCACAAAATAAGGGGAATTTCTGTCTTTTCGCTCTAAAATAAGGGAAATTTCTGCCTTTTTGCCTCCAAATAAGGGAAATTTCAGCATTTTTACCTCAAAATAAGGAGAATTTCTGCATTTTTGACACAAAATAAGGGGAATTCCTGAATTTTTGCCACAAAATATTAGGAATTTCGGCCTTTTGGCCCCAAAATAAGGAAAATTTCTGCCTTTATTCTCTGAAATAAGTGAAATTTCTGAAATTTTGCCCCAAAATAAGTGAAATTTCTGCAATTTTGCCACAAAATATGTGGAATTTATGAGTTTTGCCCCAAAACAAAGAGAATTTCTGTATTTTTGCCCCAACAAATAGGGAATTTCTCCCTTTTTGCCCCACAACTAGGGGAATTTCTGCAATTTTGCTCCAAAATACAAGGAATTTCTGCTTTTTTTTTTCAAAAATAAGTGGAATGTATACCTTTTGCCACAAAAAAGAGAAATTTCTTCATTTTTACCCCAAAATAAGAAGAATTTCTGCCTTTTTACCTCAAAATAAGTGAAATTTATGCCTTTTTACCCAAAAATAAACAAAATTTCTGTCTTTTTGCCACAAAATAAAAGAAATTTTTGAAATATGCCCTGAAATAAGTGAAATTTCTGCAATTTTGCCCCCAAATAAGGGAAATTTCTGCTTTTTGACACAAAATAAAGGGAATTTTTGCATTTTTGCCACAAAATATTAGGACTTTCTGCCTTTTTGCCCCAAAATCAGAAAATTTCTGCCTTTTTTCCCTGAAATAAGTGAAATTTCTGCAATTTTGCCCCAAAATAAGTGAAATTTCTGCAATTTTGCCGAAAAATAAAGGAAATTTCTGCAATTTTGCCCCAAAATAAGTGGAATTTCTGAGTTTTGCCCCAAAATAAGAAGAATTTCTGTCTTTTTGCCCCAACATATAGGGAATTTTTGCCTTTTTGCCCCACAATTAGGGGATTTTCTGCAATTTTGCCCAAAATACAAGGAATTTCTGCTTTTTTTCCCGAAAATAAAGGGAATGTATACCTTTTGCCAAAAAAAGGGAAATTTCTTCATTTTTGCCTCAAAATAAAAGGAATTTCTGCCTTTTTACCTCAAAATAAGTGAAATTTCTGCCTTTTTACCCAAAAATAAACGGAATTTCTGTCTTTTTGCCCCAAAATAAAAGGAATTTTTGAATTTTGCCCTGAAATAAGTGAAATTTTTACAATTTTGCCCCAAAATAATGAAAATTTCTGCCTTTTTGCCACAAAATAAGGGGAATTTCTGTCTTTTTGCCCCAAAATAAGGGGAATTTCAGCCTTTTTACCTCATAATAAGGGGAATCTCTGCATTTTTGCCCTAAAATATGGGGAATTTCTGTATTTTTGCCCCAAAATAAAGAAAATTTCTGCAATTTTGTACCAAATTAAAAGTAATTTCTGCCTTTTTGCCCCAAAATAAGAGAAATTTCTTCCTTTTTTCCCTAAAATAATTGAAATTTCTGTAATTTTTTCCAAAATAAGGGAGATTTCTACAATTTTGCCCCAAAATAAAGGAAATTTGTGGAATTTTGCCCAAAAATAAGAGGAATTTCTGACTTTTTGTCCTGAAATAAGGAGAATTTCTGTCTTTTTTCCCCAGAATAATGTGAATTTCTGCATTTTCCCTCAAAATTAGGGGTATATGTGCAATTTTGCTTCAAAATACAGGGATCTTCTGCCTTATTGCACCAAAATAATGGGAATTTCTTCATTTTTGCACCAATATAAGGAGAATTTCTGAAATTTTCCACCAAAATACGGGGAATTTCTGCCTTACTGCCCGAAATAAAGTGGAATTTCTGCCTTTTTGCCCTGAAATATTTGAAATTTCCACAATTTTACCCCAAAATAAGGAGAATTTCTGTTTTTGACCCCAAAATTAGAAGAATTTCTGTTTTTGCCCCAAAATAAGGCAATTTTCTGACTTTTTGCTCTGAAATATGTGAAATTTCTGCAATTTTGCTTCAAAATAAGGGGAATTTATGCCTTTTTGCCAAAATAAGGGGAATTTCAGCATTTTACCTCCAAATAAAAGCAGTTTCTGCCTTTTTTCCACAAAATATGGGAAATTTCTACCTTATTGCCCCCAAATAAGGAAAATTTTTGCTTTTCTGCCCCAATTAACGGGAATTTCTGCCTTTTTACCACAAAGAAAAAGGAATTTCTGCCTTTTTGCCCCAAAATAACGGGAATTTCAGCCATTTCACCTCAAAATAAGGGGAATTTCTGCCTTTTGCCCAAAATATGGGGAATTTCTGACTTTTTGTTCCAAAATAAGAAAAATTTCTTCAATTTTTTACCAATATAAATAAAATTTCTGCTTTTTGCCCCAAAATAAAAGTAATTTCTGACTTTTTGCCCTGAAATAAATGAAATTTCTGCAATTTGGCCCGAAAATAAGAAAAATTTGTTCCTTTTTGCCCCAAAATGAGGGGAATTTCTGCCTTTTTGCCCCAAAATATGGGGAATTTCAGCATTTTACCTCAAAATAAGAGGAATTTTAGCCTTTTTGCACCAAAATATGGAAAATTTCTGCCTTTTTGCCACAAAATAAGAAAAATTTCTGCAATTCTGTACCAAAATAAAAGAAATTTCTAAAATTTTGTCCCAAAATAAGGGAAATTTCTGATTTTTGACCCGAAATAAAGAGAAATTCTGTATTTTTGCCCCAAAATAAAGGGAATTTCTGCCTTTTTGCCTCAAAATTAGAGGAGTTTCTGCAATTTTGCTTCAAAATACAGGGAATTTCTGCCTCTTTTCAGAAAATAAGGGGAACTTCTGCCGATTTGCCCCAAATAAAGGGAATTTCTGCATTTTTGCCCTAATATTAGGGGAATTTCTGCAATTTTGCTCCAAAATACGGGGAATTTCTGCCTTTTTGCCCGAAATTAAGGGGATTTTCTGTGTTTTTGCCCCCAAACAAGGGAAATTTCTGCAATTTTATCCCAAAATAAGGGGAATTTATGCCTTTTTGCCCACAAATAAGGGTAATATCTGCCTTTTTGCCCTGAAATGTGTGAAATGTCTGCAATTTTATCCCAAAATAAGGTGAATTTCTGCCTTTTTGCCCCAAAATAATGAGAATTTCTGCCTTTTTGCTCAAAAATCAGAAAAATTTTTGCTTTTTTTCTCTGAAATAAGTGAAATTTCTGCACTTTTGCCTTAAAATAAAAGAAATTTCTGCAATTTTTCCCCATAATAAAGGAATTTTCTGCAATTTTGCCCCAAAATAAAGGGAATTTCTGTTTTTGTCCCCAAATAAGGGAAATTTCTGCAATTTTGCCCTAAAATAATGAGAATTTCTGCCTTTTGCCCCAAAATAAGGGGAATTTCTGCCTTTTTGCCCCAAAATAAAGAAAATTACTGCATGTTTTACCCCAAAATTAGGTGAATTTCTGCAATTTTGCTCTAAAATACAGGGATTTTCTGCCTTTTTCGCCGAAAATAAAGGGAATTTCTGCAATTTTGCCGCGAAATAAGTGAAATTTCTGCAGTTTTACCCCAAAATGAGGGGAAGTTCTGCGTTTTGCCCCAAAATAAGGGAATTTCTGCAATTTTGCTCCAAAATACGGTGAATTTCTACCTTTTTGCCCGAAAATAAAGGGAATGTATAGCTTTTGGCCATAAAAAAGGGAAATTTAATCATTTTTGCTCCAAAATAAAAGAAATTTCTGACTTATTACCCTGAAATAAGTGAAATTTCTGCAATTTGGCCCCAAAATAAGGAAAATTTCTGCCTTTTTGCCACAAAATAAGGGCAATTTCTGTCTTTTTGCCTTCAAAAAAAGGAAATTTCAGCATTTTAACCTCATAATAATGGGAATCTCTTCCTTTTTGCCCTAAAATATGGGGAATTTCTGTATTTTTGCCCCAAAATCAAGAAAATTTCTGCAATTTTGTACCAAAATAAAAGTATTTTCTGCATTTTTGTCCCAAAAAAAGAGAAATTTCTGCGTTTTTTCTTTGAAATAAGTGAAATTTCTGCAATTTTGCCCCAAAATAAGGGAGATTTTTGCAATTTTGCCCCCAAATAAAGGAAATTTTTGAAATTTCGCCGCAAAATAAGGGGAATTTCTGACATTTTGCCACAAAATATGGGGAATTTCTGCCTTATTGCCCCCAAATAAGGAAAATTTTTGCTTTTCTGCCCCAATTAACGGGAATTTCTGCCTTTTTGCCACAAAGTAAAGAGAATTTCTGCCTTTTTGCCCCAAAATAACGGGAATTTCAACCTTTTAACCTCAAAATAAGGGGAATTTCTGCAATTTTGCCACAAAATATTAGGAATTTCTGCCTTTTTGCCCCAAAATAATGAAAATTTCTGCCTTTTTTCCTGAATTAAGTTAAATTTCTGCAATTTTGCCCCAAATAAGTGAAATTTCTGCAATTTTGCCCCAAAATAAGGAAAATTTCTGGAATTTTGCCCCAAAATAAGTGGAATTTCTGAGTTTTGCCCCAAAATAAGGGGAATTTCTGACTTTTTGCCCTGAAATAAATTAAATTTCTAAAATTTTTCCCCAAAATAAGGGAAATGTCAGTTTTTGCCCCAAAATAAGTGGAATTTCTGACTTTTTGCCCCAAAAGAGGAGGAATTTCAGCCTTTTTACCTCAAAATAAGGGGAATTTCTGCAATTTTGCCACAAAATATTAGGAATTTCTGCCTTTTTGCCCCAAAATAATGAAAATTTCTGCCTTTTTTCCTGAATTAAGTGAAATTTCTGCAATTTTGCCCCAAATAAGTGAAATTTCTGCAATTTTGCCCCAAAATAAGGGAAATTTCTGGAATTTTGCCCCAAAATAAGTGGAATTTCTGAGTTTTGCCCCAAAATAAGGGGAATTTCTGACTTTTTGCCCTGAAATAAATTAAATTTCTAAAATTTTTCCCCAAAATAAGGGAAATGTCTGTTTTTGCCCCAAAATAAGTGGAATTTCTGACTTTTTGCCCCAAAATAGGAGGAATTTCAGCCTTTTTACCTCAAAATAATGGAAATTTCTTCATTTTTGCCCCAAAATATGAGAAATTTCTGCCTTTTTGCCCCAAAATAAGAAAAATTTTTGCAATTTTGTACCAAAATGAAAGAAATTTCTGCTTTTTGCCCCAAAATAAGAAAATTTCTGCTTTTTTTCCCTGAAATAAGTAATTTCTGCAATTTTGCCCCAAAATAAGTGAAATTTCTGCAATTTTGCTCCAAAATAAAAGAAATTTCTGCCTTTTTGCCACAAAATAAGGGGAATTTCTGTCTTTTTGCCCTAAAATAAAGGAAATTTCTGCCTTTTTGCCCCCAAATAAGGCAAATTTCAGCCTTTTTACCTCAAAATATTAGGAATTTCTGCCTTTTTCCCAAAATAAAGAAAATTTCTTCCTTTTTTCTCTGAAATAAGTGAAATTTCTGCAATTTTACCCCAAAATAAGTGAAATTTCTGCAATTTTGCCCCAAAATAAGTGGAATTTCTGAGTTTTGCCCCAAAATAAGGAGAGTTTTTGTCTTTTTGCCCCAACAAATAGGGAATTTCTCCCTTTTTGCCCCACAAGTAGGGAAATTTCTGCAATTTTGCTCCAAAATATGGGGAATTTCTGCTTTTTTTTCCCAAAAATGAGGAGAATGTATACCTTTTGCCACAAAAAAGGGAAATTTCTTCATCTTTGCCCCAAAATAAGAAGAATTTCTGCCCTTTTACCTCAAAATAAGTTAAATTTCTGCCTTTTTACCCCAAAATAAAGAAAATTACTGCATGTTTTATCCCAAAATTAGGTGAATTTCTGCAATTTTGCTCCAAAATACGGGGATTTTCTGCCTTTTTCGCCGAAAATAAAGGGAATTTCTGCCATTTTGCCGCGAAATAAGTGAAATTTCTGCAGTTTTACCCCAAAATAAGGGGAAGTTCTGCATTTTGCCCCAAAATTAAGGGAATTTCTGCAATTTTGCTTCAAAATACGGGGAATTTCTGCCTTTTTGCCCGAAAATAAAGGGAATGTATACCTTTTTGCCATAAAAAAGGGAAATTTCTTCATTTTTACCCCAAAATAAGGGGATTTTTCACCTTTTGGCTCAAAATAAGTGCAATTTCTGACTTTTCCCCAAAAATAAACGGAATTTCTGCCTTTTTGCCCCAAAATAAGGGGAATTTCTGACTTTTTGCCCCAAAATAAGGGGAATTTCAGCCTTTTTACCTCATAATAAGGGGAATCTCTGCCTTTTTGCCCTAAAATATGAAGAATTTCTGTATTTTTGCCCCAAAATAAAGAAAATTACTGCATGTTTTACCCCAAAATTAGGTGAATTTCTGCAATTTTGCTCCAAAATACGGGGATTTTCTGCCTTTTTCGCCGAAAATAAAGGGAATTTCTGCCATTTTGCCGCGAAATAAGTGAAATTTCTGCAGTTTTACCCCAAAATAAGGGGAAGTTCTGCGTTTTGCCCCAAAATTAAGGGAATTTCTGCAATTTTGCTCCAAAATACGGGAAATTTCTGCCTTTTTGCCTGAAAATAAAGGGAATGTATACGTTTTGCCATAAAAAAGAAAAATTTCTTCATTTTTACCCCAAAATAAGGGGATTTTTCGCCTTTTGGCTCAAAATAAGTGCAATTTCTGACTTTTTACGCAAAAATAAACGGAATTTCTGTCTTTTTGCCCCAAAATAAAAGCAATTTTTGAATTATGCCCTGAAATAAATGAAATTTCTGCAATTTTGCTCCAAAATAAGAAAAATTTCTGCCTTTTTTCCACACAATAAGGGGAATTTCTGCATTTTTGCCACAAAATATTAGGAATTTCTGCCTTTTTGCCCCAAAAGAAGGAAAATTTCTGCCTTTTTTCCCTGAAATAAGTGAAATTTCTGCAATTTTGCCCCAAAATAAGGGAAATTTCTGCCTTTTTGACACAACATAAGGGGAATTTCTGTCTTTTTGCTCCAAAATAAGGGGAATTTCCGCCTTTTTGCCTCATAATAACAGGAATCTCTGCCTTTTTGCCCTAAAATATGGGGAAATTCTATATTTTTGCCCCAAAATAAAGAAAATTTCTGCAATTTTGTACCAAATTAAAAGTAATTTCTGCGTTTTTGCCCTAAAATAAGAGAAATTTCTGCGTTTTTTCCCTGAAATAAGTGAAATTTCTGTAATTTTTCCCCAAAATAAGGGAGATTTCTGCAATTTTGCCCCAAAATAAAGGAAATTTCTGGAATTTTGCCCCAAAATAATGGGAATTTCTGACTTTTTGCCCTGAAATAAGAAGAATTTCTTTCTTTTTGCCCCAAAATAATGTGAATTTCTGCATTTTCCCTCAAAATTAAGGGAATATGTGCAATTTTGCTTCAAAATACGGGGAATTTCTGCCTTATTGCATCAAAATAATGGGAATTTCTGCATTTTTGCTCCAATATAAGGGGAATTTCTGAAATTTTGCTCCAAAATACGGGGAATTTCTCCCTTATTGCCTGAAATAAAGTGGAACTTCTCCCTTTTTGCCCTGAAATATTTGAAATTTCCACAATTTTACCCCAAAATGAGGGGAATTTCTGTTTTTGACCCCAAAATTAGGAGAATTTCTACTTTTTGCCCCAAAATAAGGCAATTTTCTGACTTTTTGCCTTGAAATAAGTGAAATTTCTGCAATTTTGCCCCAAAATAAGGGGAATTTCTGCCTTTTTGCCAAAATAAGGGGAATTTCAGCATTTTACCTCCAAATAAAAGCAGTTTCTGCCTTTTTGCCACAAAATATGGGAAATTTCTGCCTTATTGCCCCCAAATAAGGAAAATTTTTGCTTTTCTGCCCCAATTAACGAGAATTTCTGCCTTTTTGCCACAAAGTAAAGGGAATTTCTGTCTTTTTGAACCAAAATAACGGGAATTTCAGCCTTTTTACCTCAAAATAAAGGGAATTTCTGCCTTTTGCCCAAAATATGGGGAATTTCTGACTTTTTGTTCCAAAATAAGAAAAATTTCTTCAATTTTGTACCAAAATAAAAGAAATTTCTGATTTTTACCCCAAAATAAAAGTAATTCCTGACTTTTTGCCCTGAAATAAATGAAATTTCTGCAATTTGGCCCGAAAATAAGGAAAATTTGTGCCTTTTTGCCCCAAAATATGGGGAATTTTAGCATTTTACCTCAAAAAAGAAAAATTTCAGCCTTTTGCACCAAAGTATGGAAAATTTCTGCCTTTTTGCCACAAAATGAGAAAAATTTCTGCAATTCTGTACCAAAATAAAAGAAATTTCTAAAATTTTGCCCCAAAATAAGGGAAATTTCTGATTTTTGCCCCGAAATAAGGAGAATTTCTGTTTTTTTGCCCCAAAATAAAGGGAATTTCTGCCTTTTTGCCTCAAATTAGGGGAGTTTCTGCAATTTTGCTTCAAAATGCAGGGAATTTCTGCCTCTTTTCCTGAAAATAAGGGGATCTTCTGCCGATTTGCCCCAAATAAAGGGAATTTCTGCATTTTTGCCTCAATATTAGGGGAATTTCTGCAATTTTGCTCCAAAATACGGGGAATTTCTGCCTTTTTGCCTGAAATTAAGGGGATTTTCTGCCTTTTTGCCCCCAAACAAGGGAAATTTCTGCAATTTTATCCCAAAATAAGGGGAATTTCCGCATTTTTGCCCCCAAATAAGGGGAATTTCTGCCTTTTTGCCATGAAATATGTGAAATGTCTGCAATTTTACACCAAAATAAGGTGAATTTCTGCCGTTTTGCCCCAAAATAATGGGAATTTCTGCATTTTGCCCTAAAATAAGAAAAATTTTAGTTTTTTTCTCTGAAATAAGTGAAATTTCTGCAATTTTGCCTTAAAATAAAAGAAATTTCTGCAATTTTTCCCCATAATAAAGGAATTTTCTGCAATTTTGCCCCAAAATAAAAGGAATTTCTGTTTTTTGTCCCAAAATAAGGGAAATTTCTGCAATTTACCATAAATTAAAGGGAATTTCTGACTTTTGCCCCAAATAAAAGGAATTTCTGCCTTTTTACCCCAAAATAAAGAAAATTACTGCATGTTTTACCCCAAAATTAGGTGAATTTCTGCAATTTTGCTCCAAAATACGGGGATTTTCTGCCTTTTTCACCGAAAATAAAGGGAATTTCTGCCATTTTGCCGCCAAATAAGTGAAATTTCTGCAGTTTTACCGCAAAATAAGGGGAAGTTCTGCGATTTTGCCCCAAAATTAGGGGAATTTCTGCAATTTTGCTTCAAAATACGGGGAATTTCTGCCTTTTTGCCCGAAAATAAAGGGAAGGTATACCTTTTTGCCATAAAAAAGGGAAATTTCTTCATTTTTACCCCAAAATAAGGGGATTTTTCGCTTTTTGGCTCAAAAGAAGTGCAATTTCTGACTTTTCCTCAAAAATAAACGGAATTTCTGCCTTTTTGCCCCAAAATAAGGGGAATTTCTGACTTTTTGCCCTGAAATAAGTTAAATTTCTAAAATTTTTCCCTAAAATAAGGGTAATCTCTGCTTTTTGCCCCAAAATAAGGGGAATTTCTGACTTTTTGTCCCAAAATAAGAGGAATTTCAGCCTTTTCACCTCAAAATAAGGGGAATTTCTTCATTTTTGCCCCAAAATATGGGAAATTTCTGCATTTTTGCCCCAAAATAATAAAAATTTTTGCAATTTTGTACCAAAATAAAAGAAATTTTTGCCTTTTTGCCCCAAAATAAGAAAATTTCTGCTTTTTTTCCTAAAATAAATGAAATTTCTGCAATTTTGCCCCAAAATAAGTTAAATTTCTGCAATTTTGCCCCAAAATAACAGAAATTTCTGCCTTTTTGCCACAAAATAAGAGGAATTTCTGTTTTTTTGCCCCAAAATAAGTGAAATTTCTGCCTTTCTGTCCCCAAATAAGGCGAATTTCAGCCTTTTTACCTCAAAATAAGAGGAATTTCTCCATTTTTGAAACAAAATAAGGGGAATTTCTGCATTTTTTCCACAAAGTATTAGGAATTTCTGCCTTTTTGCCCCAAAATAAGGAAAATTTCTGCCTTTTTTCCCTGAAATTATTGAAATTTTTGCAATTTTGCCCCAAAATAAGTGAAATTTCTGCAATTTTGCCCCAAAATAAGTGGAATTTCTGAGTTTTGCCCCAATATAAGGAGAATTTCTGTCTTTTTGCCCCAACAAATAGGAAATTTCTCCCTTTTTGCCCCACAACTAGGGGAATTTCTGCAATTTTGCTCCAAAATACGGGGAATTTCTGCTTTTTTTCACAAAAATAAAGGGAATGTATATCTTTTCCCACAAAAAAGGGAAATTTTTTCATTTTTGCCCCAAAATAAGAAGAATTTCTGCCTTTTGACCTCAAAATAAGTGAAATTTCTGCCTTTTTACCCAAAAATAAACGGAATTTCTGTCTTTTTGCCCCAAAATAAAAGCAATTTTTGAATTATGCCCTGAAATAAGTGAAATTTCTGCAATTTTTCCCCCAGATAAGGGAAATTTCTGCCTTTTTGACACAAAATAAGGGGCATTTCTGCATCTTTGCCACAAAATATTAGGAATTTCTGACTTTTGCCCCAAAATAAGGGAAATTTCTGCCTTTTTTCCCTGAAATAAGTGAAATTTCTGCAATTTTGCCCCAAAATAAGGGAAATTTCTGCCTTTTTGACACAAAATAAGGGGAATTTCTGTCTTTTTGCTCCAAAATAAGGGGAATTTCCGCCTTTTTACCTCATAATAAGGGGAATCTCTGCCTTTTTGCCCTAAAATATGGGGAAATTCTGTATTTTTGCTCCAAAATAGAGAAAATTTCTGCAATTTTGTAGCAAATTAAAAGTAATTTCTGCCTTTTTGCCCCAAAATAAGAGAAATTTTTGCGTTTTTTTCCCTGAAATAAGTGAAATTTCTGTAATTTTTCCCCAAAATAAGGAAGATTTCTGCATTTTTGCCCCAAAATAATAAAAATTTTTGCAATTTTGTACCAAAATAAAAGAAATTTTTGCCTTTTTGCCCCAAAATAAAAAATTTCTGCTTTTTTCCCTGAAATAAATGAAGTTTCTGCAATTTTGCCCCAAAATAAGTTAAATTTCTGCAATTTTGCCCCAAAATAAAAGAAATTTCTGCCTTTTTGCCACAAAATAAGAGGAATTTCTGGTTTTTTGCCCCAAAATAAGTGAAATTTCTGCCTTTCTCCCCCAAATAAGGCGAATTTCAGCCTTTTTACCTCAAAATAAGAGGAATTTCTCCATTTTTGAAACAAAATAAGGGGAATTTCTGCATTTTTTCCACAAAGTATTAGGAATTTCTGCCTTTTTGCCCCAAAATAAGGAAAATTTCTGCCTTTTTTCCCTGAAATTATTGAAATTTTTGCAATTTTGCCCCAAAATAAGTGAAATTTCTGCAATTTTGTCCCAAAATAAGTGGAATTTCTGAGTTTTGCCCCAATATAAGGAGAATTTCTTTTTGCCCCAACATAGGAAATTTCTCCCTTTTTGCCCCACAACTAGGGGAATTTCTGCAATTTTGCTCCAAAATACGGGGAATTTCTGCTTTTTTTCACAAAAATAAAGGGAATGTATATCTTTTCCCACAAAAAAGGGAAATTTTTTCATTTTTGCCCCAAAATAAGAAGAATTTCTGCCTTTTGACCTCAAAATAAGTGAAATTTCTGCCTTTTTACCCAAAAATAAACGGAATTTCTGTCTTTTGCCCCAAAATAAAAGCAATTTTTGAATTATGCCCTGAAATAAGTGAAATTTCTGCAATTTTTCCCCCAGATAAGGGAAATTTCTGCCTTTTTGACACAAAATAAGGGGCATTTCTGCATCTTTGCCACAAAATATTAGGAATTTCTGACTTTTGCCCCAAAATAAGGGAAATTTCTGCCTTTTTTCCCTGAAATAAGTGAAATTTCTGCAATTTTGCCCCAAAATAAGGGAAATTTCTGCCTTTTTGACACAAAATAAGGGGAATTTCTGTCTTTTTGCTCCAAAATAAGGGGAATTTCCGCCTTTTTACCTCATAATAAGGGGAATCTCTGCCTTTTTGCCCTAAAATATGGGGAAATTCTGTATTTTTGCCCCAAAATAGAGAAAATTTCTGCAATTTTGTAGCAAATTAAAAGTAATTTCTGCCTTTTTGCCCCAAAATAAGAGAAATTTTTGCGTTTTTTTCCCTGAAATAAGTGAAATTTCTGTAATTTTTCCCCAAAATAAGGAAGATTTCTGCATTTTTGCCCCAAAATAATAAAAATTTTTGCAATTTTGTACCAAAATAAAAGAAATTTTTGCCTTTTTGCCCCAAAATAAAAAATTTCTGCTTTTTTCCCTGAAATAAATGAAGTTTCTGCAATTTTGCCCCAAAATAAGTTAAATTTCTGCAATTTTGCCCCAAAATAAAAGAAATTTCTGCCTTTTTGCCACAAAATAAGAGGAATTTCTGGTTTTTTGCCCCAAAATAAGTGAAATTTCTGCCTTTCTCCCCCAAATAAGGCGAATTTCAGCCTTTTTACCTCAAAATAAGAGGAATTTCTCCATTTTTGAAACAAAATAAGGGGAATTTCTGCATTTTTTCCACAAAGTATTAGGAATTTCTGACTTTTTGCCCCAAAATAAGGAAAATTTCTGCCTTTTTTCCCTGAAATTATTGAAATTTTTGCAATTTTGCCCCAAAATAAGTGAAATTTCTGCAATTTTGTCCCAAAATAAGTGGAATTTCTGAGTTTTGCCCCAATATAAGGAGAATTTCTGTCTTTTTGCCCCAACATAGGAAATTTCTCCCTTTTTGCCCCACAACTAGGGGAATTTCTGCAATTTTGCTCCAAAATACGGGGAATTTCTGCTTTTTTTCACAAAAATAAAGGGAATGTATATCTTTTCCCACAAAAAAGGGAAATTTTTTCATTTTTGCCCCAAAATAAGAAGAATTTCTGCCTTTTGACCTCAAAATAAGTGAAATTTCTGCCTTTTTACCCAAAAATAAACGGAATTTCTGTTTTTTGCCCCAAAATAAAAGCAATTTTTGAATTATGCCCTGAAATAAGTGAAATTTCTGCAATTTTTCCCCCAGATAAGGGAAATTTCTGCCTTTTTGACACAAAATAAGGGGCATTTCTGCATCTTTGCCACAAAATATTAGGAATTTCTGACTTTTGCCCCAAAATAAGGAAATTTCTGCCTTTTTTCCCTGAAATAAGTGAAATTTCTGCAATTTTGCCCCAAAAGAAGGGAAATTTCTGCCTTTTTGACACAAAATAAGGGGAATTTCTGTCTTTTTGCTCCAAAATAAGGGGAATTTCCGCCTTTTTACCTCATAATAAGGGGAATCTCTGCCTTTTTGCCCTAAAATATGGGGAAATTCTGTATTTTTGCCCCAAAATAGAGAAAATTTCTGCAATTTTGTAGCAAATTAAAAGTAATTTCTGCCTTTTTGCCCCAAAATAAGAGAAATTTTTGCGTTTTTTTCCCTGAAATAAGTGAAATTTCTGTAATTTTTCCCCAAAATAAGGAAGATTTCTGCATTTTTGCCCCAAAATAATAAAAATTTTTGCAATTTTGTACCAAAATAAAAGAAATTTTTGCCTTTTTGCCCCAAAATAAAAAATTTCTGCTTTTTTCCCTGAAATAAATGAAGTTTCTGCAATTTTGCCCCAAAATAAGTTAAATTTCTGCAATTTTGCCCCAAAATAAAAGAAATTTCTGCCTTTTTGCCACAAAATAAGAGGAATTTCTGGTTTTTTGCCCCAAAATAAGTGAAATTTCTGCCTTTCTCCCCCAAATAAGGCGAATTTCAGCCTTTTTACCTCAAAATAAGAGGAATTTCTCCATTTTTGAAACAAAATAAGGGGAATTTCTGCATTTTTTCCACAAAGTATTAGGAATTTCTGACTTTTTGCCCCAAAATAAGGAAAATTTCTGCCTTTTTTCCCTGAAATTATTGAAATTTTTGCAATTTTGCCCCAAAATAAGTGAAATTTCTGCAATTTTGTCCCAAAATAAGTGGAATTTCTGAGTTTTGCCCCAATATAAGGAGATTTTCTGTCTTTTTGCCCCAACAAATAGTGAATTTCTCCCTTTTTGCCCCACAACTAGGGGAATTTCTGCAAATTTGCTCAAAAATATGGGGTATTTCTGTTTTTTTCCCCCAAAATAAGGGGAATGTATACCTTTTGCCACAAAAAAATAGAAATTTCTTTATTTTTGCCCCAAAATAAGAGGAATTTCTGCCTTTTTACCTCAAAATAAGTGAAATTTCTGCCTTTTTACCAAAAAATAAACGGAATTTCTGTCTTTTTGCCCCAAAATAAAATGAATTTTTGAAATATGCCCTGAAATAAGTGAAATTTCTGCAATTTTGCCCCCAAATAAGGGAAATTTCTGCTTTTTCGACACAAAATAAGGAAAATTTCTGCATTTTTGCTACAAAATATTAGGAATTTCTGCCTTTTTGCCCCAAAATAAGGAAAATTTCTGTCTTTTTTCCCTGAAATAAGTGAAATTTCTGCAATTTTGCCTCAAAATAAGTGAAATTTCTACAATTTTGCCCCAAAATAAAGGAAATTTCTGGAATTTTGCCCCAAAATATGTGGAATTCTGAGTTTTGCCCCAAAATAAGGAGAATTTCGGTGTTTTTGCCCCAACATATAAGGAATTTCTGACTTTTTGCCCCACAATTAGGGGATTTTCTGCAATTTTGCTCCAAAATATGGGGAATTTCTGCAATTTTGCCATAAATAAATGAAATGGATACTTTTTGCCACAAAGAAGGGAAATTTCTTCATTTTTGCCACAAAATAAGAGGAATTTCTGCCTTTTTACCTCAAAATAAGTGAAATTTCTGCCTTTTTACCCCAAAATAAACGGAATTTCTGTCTTTTTGCCCCAAAATAAAAGAAATTTTTGAATTATGCCCTGAAATAAGTGAAATTTCAGCCTTTTTGACACAAAATAAGGGGAATTTCTGCATTTATGCCACAAAATATTAGGAATTTCTGCCTTTTTGCCCCAAAATAATGAAAATTTCTGCCTTTTTTCCTGAATTAAGTGAAATTTCTGCAATTTTGCCCCAAATAAGTGAAATTTCTGCAATTTTGCCCCAAAATAAGGGAAATTTCTGGAATTTAGCCCCAAAATAAGTGGAATTTCTGAGTTTTGCCCCAACATAAGGGGAATTTCTGACTTTTTGCCCTGAAATAAATTAAATTTCTAAAATTTTTCCCCAAAATAAGGGAAATGTCTGTTTTTGCCCCAAAATAAGCGGAATTTCTGACTTTTTGCCCCAAAATAAGAGAAATTTCAGCCTTTTTACCTCAAAATAAGAAAAATTTCTGCCTTTTTGCCCCAAAATAATAAAAATTTTTGCAATTTTGTACCAAAATGAAAGAAATTTCTGCTTTTTGCCCCAAAATAAGAAAATTTCTGCTTTTTTTCCCTGAAATAAGTGAAATTTCTGCAATTTTGCCCCAAAATAAGTGAAATTTCTGCAATTTTGCTCCAAAATGAAAGAAATTTCTGCCTTTTTGCCACAAAATAAGGGGAATTTCTGTCTTTTTGCCCTAAAATAAGGGAAATTTCTGCCTTTTTGCCACCAAATAAGGCGAATTTCAGCCTTTTTACCTCAAAATATTAGGAATTTCTGCCCTTTTTCCCCAAAATAAAGAAAATTTCTGCCTTTTTTCTCTGAAATAAGTGAAATTTCTGCAATTTTGCCCCAAAATAAGTGAAATTTCTGCAATTTTGCCCCAAAATAAGTGGAATTTCTGAGTTTTGCCCCAAAATAAGGAGAATTTCTGTCTTTTTGCCCCAACAAATAGGGAATTTCTCCCTTTTTGCCCCACAACTAGGGGAATTTCTGCAATTTTGCTCCAAAATACGGGGAATTTCTGCTTTTTTTCCCAAAAATAAGGGGAATGTATACCTTTTGCCACAAACAGGGAAATTTCTTCATTTTTGCCCCAAAATAAGAAGAATTTCTGCCTTTTTACCTCAAAATATGTGAAATTTCTGCCTTTTTACCCAAAAAGAAATAGAAGTTCTGTCTTTTTGCCCCAAAATAAAAGCAATTTTTGAATTATGCTCTGAAATAATTGAAATTTCTGCAATTGTGCCCCCAGATAAGGGAAATTTCTGCCTTTTTGACACAAAATAAGGTGAATTTCTGCATTTTTGCCACAAAATATTAGGAATTTCTGCCTTTTTGCCCCAAATTAAGAAAAATTTCTGCTTTTTTCCCTGAAATAAGTGAAATTTCTGCAATTTTGCCCCAAAATAAGTGATATTTCTGCAATTTTGCTCCAAAATAAAAGAAATTACTGTTTTTTGGCCACAAAATAAGGGAAATTTCTGTCTTTTTGCCCTAAAATAAGGGAAATTTCTGCCTTTTTGCCCCCAAATAAGGCGAATTTCAGCCTTTTTACCTCAAAATATTAGGAATTTCTGCCTTTTTGCCCCAAAATAAAGAAAATTTCTGCCTTTTTTCTCTGACATAAGTGAAATTTCTGCAATTTTGCCCCAAAATAAGTGAAATTTCTGCAATTTTGCCCCAAAATAAGTGGAATTTCTGAGTTTTGCCCCAAAATAAGGAGAATTTCTGTCTTTTTGCCCCCAAAAATAGGAAATTTCTCCCTTTTTGCCCCACAACTAGGGAAATTTCTGCAATTTTGCTCCAAAATACGGGGAATTTCTGCTTTTTTTCAAAAAAATAAAGGAAATGTATACCTTTTCCCACAAAAAAGGGAAATTTTTTCATTTTTGCCCCAAAATAAGAAGAATTTCTGCCTTTTTACCTCAAAATAAGTGAAATTTCTGCCTTATTACCCAAAAATAAACGGAATTTCTGTCTTTTTGCCCCAAAATAAAAGCAATTTTTTAATTATGCCCTGAAATAAGTGAAATTTCTGCAATTTTGCCCCCAGATAAGGGAAATTTCTGCCTTTTTGACACAAAATAAGGGGCATTTCTGCATTTTTGCCACAAAATATTAGGAATTTCTGACTTTTGCCCCAAAATAAGGAAAATTTCTGCCTTTTTTCCCTGAAATAAGTGAAATTTCTGCAATTTTGCCCCAAAATAAGGGAAATTTCTGCCTTTTTGACACAAAATAAGGGGAATTTCTGTCTTTTTGCTCCAAAATAAGGGGAATTTCCGCCTTTTTACCTCATAATAAGGGGAATCTCTGCCTTTTTGCCCTAAAATATGGGGAAATTCTGTATTTTTGCCCCAAAATAGAGAAAATTTCTGCAATTTTGTAGCAAATTAAAAGTAATTTCTGCCTTTTTGCCCCAAAATAAGAGAAATTTTTGCGTTTTTTCCCTGAAATAAGTGAAATTTCTGTAATTTTTCCCCAAAATAAGGAAGATTTCTGCATTTTTGCCCCAAAATAATAAAAATTTTTGCAATTTTGTACCAAAATAAAAGAAATTTTTGCCTTTTTGCCCCAAAATAAGAAAATTTCTGCTTTTTTCCCTGAAATAAATGAAGTTTCTGCAATTTTGCCCCAAAATAAGTTAAATTTCTGCAATTTTGCCCCAAAATAAAAGAAATTTCTGCCTTTTTGCCACAAAATAAGAGGAATTTCTGGTTTTTTACCCCAAAATAAGTGAAATTTCTGCCTTTCTGCCCCCAAATAAGGCGAATTTCAGCCTTTTTACCTCAAAATAACAGGAATTTCTCCATTTTTGAAACAAAATAAGGGGAATTTCTGCATTTTTTCCACAAAGTATTAGGAATTTCTGCCTTTTTGCCCCAAAATAAGGAAAATTTCTGCCTTTTTTCCCTGAAATTATTGAAATTTTTGCAATTTTGCCCCAAAATAAGTGAAATTTCCGCAATTTTGTCCCAAAATAAGTGGAATTTCTGAGTTTTGCCCCAATATAAGGAGAATTTCTGTCTTTTTGCCCCAACAAATAGTGAATTTCTCCCTTTTTGCCCCACAACTAGGGGAATTTCTGCAATTTTGCTCCAAAATATGGGGTATTTCTGCTTTTTTCCCCAAAAATAAGGGGAATGTATACCTTTTGCCAAAAAAAAATAGAAATTTCTTTATTTTTGCCCCAAAATAAGAGGAATTTCTGCCTTTTTACCTCAAAATAAGTGAAATTTCTGCCTTTTTACCAAAAAATAAACGGAATTTCTGTCTTTTTGCCCCAAAATAAAATGAATTTTTGAAATATGCCCTGAAATAAGTGAAATTTCTGCAATTTTGCCCCCAAATAAGGGAAATTTCTGCTTTTTCGACACAAAATAAGGAAAATTTCTGCATTTTTGCCACAAAATATTAGGAATTTCTGCCTTTTTGCCCCAAAATAAGGAAAATTTCTGTCTTTTTTCCCTGAAATAAGTGAAATTTCTGCAATTTTGCCTCAAAATAAGTGAAATTTCTACAATTTTGCCCCAAAATAAAGGAAATTTCTGGAATTTTGCCCCAAAATATGTGGAATTCTGAGTTTTGCCCCAAAATAAGGAGAATTTCGGTGTTTTTGCCCCAACATATAAGGAATTTCTGACTTTTTGCCCCACAATTAGGGGATTTTCTGCAATTTTGCTCCAAAATATGGGGAATTTCTGCAATTTTGCCATAAATAAATGAAATGGATACTTTTTGCCACAAAGAAGGGAAATTTCTTCATTTTTGCCACAAAATAAGAGGAATTTCTGCCTTTTTACCTCAAAATAAGTGAAATTTCTGCCTTTTTACCCCAAAATAAACGGAATTTCTGTCTTTTTGCCCCAAAATAAAAGAAATTTTTGAATTATGCCCTGAAATAAGTGAAATTTCAGCCTTTTTGACACAAAATAAGGGGAATTTCTGCATTTATGCCACAAAATATTAGGAATTTCTGCCTTTTTGCCCCAAAATAATGAAAATTTCTGCCTTTTTTCCTGAATTAAGTGAAATTTCTGCAATTTTGCCCCAAATAAGTGAAATTTCTGCAATTTTGCCCCAAAATAAGGGAAATTTCTGGAATTTAGCCCCAAAATAAGTGGAATTTCTGAGTTTTGCCCCAACATAAGGGGAATTTCTGACTTTTTGCCCTGAAATAAATTAAATTTCTAAAATTTTTCCCCAAAATAAGGGAAATGTCTGTTTTTGCCCCAAAATAAGCGGAATTTCTGACTTTTTGCCCCAAAATAAGAGAAATTTCAGCCTTTTTACCTCAAAATAAGAAAAATTTCTGCCTTTTTGCCCCAAAATAATAAAAATTTTTGCAATTTTGTACCAAAATGAAAGAAATTTCTGCTTTTTGCCCCAAAATAAGAAAATTTCTGCTTTTTTTCCCTGAAATAAGTGAAATTTCTGCAATTTTGCCCCAAAATAAGTGAAATTTCTGCAATTTTGCTCCAAAATGAAAAAATTTCTGCCTTTTTGCCACAAAATAAGGGGAATTTCTGTCTTTTTGCCCTAAAATAAGGGAAATTTCTGCCTTTTTGCCACCAAATAAGGTGAATTTCAGCCTTTTTACCTCAAAATATTAGGAATTTCTGCCCTTTTTCCCCAAAATAAAGAAAATTTCTGCCTTTTTTCTCTGAAATAAGTGAAATTTCTGCAATTTTGCCCCAAAATAAGTGAAATTTCTGCAATTTTGCCCCAAAATAAGTGGAATTTCTGAGTTTTGCCCCAAAATAAGGAGAATTTCTGTCCTTTTGCCCCAACAAATAGGGAATTTCTCCCTTTTTGCCCCTCAACTAGGGGAATTTCTGCAATTTTGCTCCAAAATACGGGGTATTTCTGCTTTTTTTCCCAAAAATAAGGGGAATGTATACCTTTTGCCACAAAAAGGGAAATTTCTTCATTTTTGCCCCAAAATAAGAAGAATTTCTGCCTTTTTACCTCAAAATATGTGAAATTTCTGCCTTTTTACCCAATAAGAAATGGAAGTTCTTTCTTTTTGCCCCAAAATAAAAGCAATTTTTGAATTATGCTCTGAAATAATTGAAATTTCTGCAATTGTGCCCCCAGATAAGGGAAATTTCTGCCTTTTTGACACAAAATAAGGGGAATTTCTGCATTTTTGCCACAAAATATTAGGATTTTCTGCCTTTTTGCCCCAAATTAAGAAAAATTTCTGTTTTTTTCCCTGAAATAAGTGAAATTTCTGCAATTTTGCCCCAAAATAAGTGATATTTCTGCAATTTTGCTCCAAAATAAAAGAAATTACTGTTTTTTTGCCACAAAATAAGGGAAATTTCTGTCTTTTTGCCCTAAAATAAGGGAAATTTCTGCCTTTTTGCCCCCAAATAAGGCGAATTTCAGCCTTTTTACCTCAAAATATTAGGAATTTCTGCCTTTTTGCCCCAAAATAAAGAAAATTTCTGCCTTTTTTCTCTGACATAAGTGAAATTTCTGCAATTTTGCCCCAAAATAAGTGAAATTTCTGCAATTTTGCCCCAAAATAAGTGGAATTTCTGAGTTTTGCCCCAAAATAAGGAGAATTTCTGTCTTTTTGCCCCCAAAAATAGGAAATTTCTCCCTTTTTGCCCCACAACTAGGGAAATTTCTGCAATTTTGCTCAAAAATACGGGGAATTTCTGCTTTTTTTCACAAAAATAAAGGGAATGTATACCTTTTCCCACAAAAAAGGGAAATTTTTTCATTTTTGCCCCAAAATAAGAAGAATTTCTGCCTTTTTACCTCAAAATAAGTGAAATTTCTGCCTTTTTACCCAAAAATAAACGGAATTTCTGTCTTTTTGCCCCAAAATAAAAGCAATTTTTGAATTATGCCCTGAAATAAGTGAAATTTCTGCAATTTTGCCCCCAGATAATGGAAATTTCTGCCTTTTTGACACAAAATAATGGGCATTTCTGCATTTTTGCCACAAAATATTAGGAATTTCTGACTTTTGCCCCAAAATAAGGAAAATTTCTGCCTTTTTTCCCTGAAATAAGTGAAATTTCTGCAATTTTGCCCCAAAATAAGGGAAATTTCTGCATTTTTGACACAAAATAATGGGAATTTCTGTCTTTTTGCTCCAAAATAAGGGGAATTTCCGCCTTTTTACCTCATAATAAGGGGAATCTCTGCCTTTTTGCCCTAAAATATAGGGAAATTCTGTATTTTTGCCCCAAAATAGAGAAAATTTCTGCAATTTTGTAGCAAATTAAAAGTAATTTCTGCCTTTTTGCCCCAAAATAAGAGAAATTTTTGCGTTTTTTCCCTGAAATAAGTGAAATTTCTGTAATTTTTCCCCAAAATAAGGAAGATTTCTGCATTTTTGCCCCAAAATAATAAAAGTTTTTGCAATTTTGTACCAAAATAAAAGAAATTTTTGCCTTTTTGCCCCAAAATAAGAAAATTTCTTTTTTCCCTGAAATAAATGAAGTTTCTGCAATTTTGCCCCAAAATAAGTTAAATTTCTGCAATTTTGCCCCAAAATAAAAGAAATTTCTGCCTTTTTGCCACAAAATAAGAGGAATTTCTGTTTTTTTGCCCTAAAATAAGTGAAATTTCTGCCTTTCTGCCCCCAAATAAGGCGAATTTCAGCCTTTTTACTTCAAAATAAGAGGAATTTCTCCATTTTTGAAACAAAATAAGGGGAATTTCTGCATTTTTTCCATAAAGTATTAGGAATTTCTGCCTTTTGCCCCAAAATAAAAAAAATTTCTGCCTTTTTTCCCTGAAATTATTGAAATTTTTGCAATTTTGCCCCAAAATTAGTGAAATTTCTGCAATTTTGTCCCAAAATAAGTGGAATTTCTGAGTTTTGCCCCAATATAAGGAGAATTTCTGTCTTTTTGCCCCAACAAATAGTGAATTTCTCCCTTTTTGCCCCACAACTAGGGGAATTTCTGCAATTTTGCTCCAAAATATGGGGTATTTCTGCTTTTTTCCCCAAAAATAAGGGGAATGTATACCTTTTGCCACAAAAAAATAGAAATTTCTTTATTTTTGCCCCAAAATAAGAGGAATTTCTGCCTTTTTACCTCAAAATAAGTGAAATTTCTGCCTTTTTACCAAAAAATAAACGGAATTTCTGTCTTTTTGCCCCAAAATAAAATGAATTTTTGAAATATGCCCTGAAATAAGTGAAATTTCTGCAATTTTGCCCCCAAATAAGGGAAATTTCTGCTTTTTCGACACAAAATAAGGAAAATTTCTGCATTTTTGCCACAAAATATTAGGAATTTCTGCCTTTTTGCCCCAAAATAAGGAAAATTTCTGTCTTTTTTCCCTGAAATAAGTGAAATTTCTGCAATTTTGCCTCAAAATAAGTGAAATTTCTACAATTTTGCCCCAAAATAAAGGAAATTTCTGGAATTTTGCCCCAAAATATGTGGAATTCTGAGTTTTGCCCCAAAATAAGGAGAATTTCCGTTTTTTTGCCCCAACATATAAGGAATTTCTGACTTTTTGCCCCACAATTAGGGGATTTTCTGCAATTTTGCTCCTAAATATGGGGAATTTCTGCAATTTTGCCATAAATAAATGAAATGGATACTTTTTGCCACAAAGAAGGGAAATTTCTTCATTTTTGCCACAAAATAAGAGGAATTTCTGCCTTTTTACCTCAAAATAAGTGAAATTTCTGCCTTTTTACCCCAAAATAAACGGAATTTCTGTCTTTTTGCCCCAAAATAAAGAAATTTTTGAATTATGCCCTGAAATAAGTGAAATTTCTGCCTTTTTGACACAAAATAAGGGGAATTTCTGCATTTATGCCACAAAATATTAGGAATTTCTGCCTTTTTGCCCCAAAATAATGAAAATTTCTGCCTTTTTTCCTGAATTAAGTGAAATTTCTGCAATTTTGCCCCAAATAAGTGAAATTTCTGCAATTTTGCCCCAAAATAAGGGAAATTTCTGGAATTTAGCCCCAAAATAAGTGGAATTACTGAGTTTTGCCCCAAAATAAGGGGAATTTCTGACTTTTTGCCCTGAAATAAATTAAATTTCTAAAATTTTTCCCCAAAATAAGGGAAATGTCTGGTTTTGCCCCAAAATAAGCAGAATTTCTGACTCTTTGCCCCAAAATAAGAGGAATTTCAGCCTTTTTACCTCAAAATAAGGGAAATTTCTTCATTTTTGCCCCAAAATATGAGAAATTTCTGCCTTTTTGCCCCAAAATAAGAAAAATTTTTGCAATTTTGTACCAAAATGAAAGAAATTTCTGCTTTTTGCCCCAAAATAAGAAAATTTCTGCTTTTTTTCCCTGAAATAAGTGAAATATCTGCAATTTTGCCCCAAAATAAGTGAAATTTCTGCAGTTTTGCTTCAAAATGAAAGAAATTTCTGCGTTTTTGCCACAAAATAAGGGGAATTTCTGTCTTTTTGCCCTAAAATAAGGGAAATTTCTGCCTTTTTGCCACCAAATAAGGCGAATTTCAGCCTTTTTACCTCAAAATATTAGGAATTTCTGCCCTTTTTCCCCAAAATAAAGAAAATTTCTGCCTTTTTCTCTGAAATAAGTGAAATTTCTGCAATTTTGCCCCAAAATAAGTGAAATTTCTGCAATTTTGCCCCAAAATAAGTGGAATTTTTGAGTTTTGCCCAAAAATAAGGAGAATTTCTGTCTTTTTGCCCCAACAAATAGGGAATTTCTCTCTTTTTGCCCCACAACTAGGGGAATTTCTGCAATTTTGCTCCAAAATACGGGGAATTTCTGCTTTTTTTCCCAAAAATAAGGGGAATGTATACCTTTTGCCACAAAAAGGGAAATTTCTTCATTTTTGCCCCAAAATAAGAAGAATTTCTGCCTTTTTACCTCAAAATATATGAAATTTCTGCCTTTTTACCCAAAAAGTAATGGAATTTCTGTCTTTTTGCCCCAAAATAAAAGCAATTTTTGAATTATGCTCTGAAATAATTGAAATTTCTGCAATTGTGCCCCCAGATAAGGGAAATTTCTGCCTTTTTGACACAAAATAAGGGGAATTTCTGCATTTTTGCCACAAACTATTAGGAATTTCTGCCTTTTTGCCTCAAATTAAGAAAAATTTCTGCCTTTTTTCCCTGAAATAAGTGAAATTTCTGCAATTTTGCCCCAAAATAAGTGATATTTCTGCAATTTTGCTCCAAAATAAAAGAAATTTCTGTTTTTTTGCCACAAAATAAGGGAAATTTCTATCTTTTTGCCCTAAAATAAGGGAAATTTCTGCCTTTTTGCCCCCAAATAAGGCGAATTTCAGCCTTTTTACTTCAAAATATTAGGAATTTCTGCCTTTTTGCCCCAAAATAAAGAAAATTTCTGCCTTTTTTCTCTGACATATGTGAAATTTCTGCAATTTTGCCCCAAAATAAGTGAAATTTCTGCAATTTTGCCCCAAAATAAGTGGAATTTCTGAGTTTTGCCCCAAAATAAGGAGAATTTCTGTCTTTTTGCCCCAACAAATAGGAAATTTCTCCCTTTTTGCCCCACAACTAGGGGAATTTCTGCAATTTTGCTCCAAAATACGGGGAATTTCTGCTTTTTTTCACAAAAATAAAGGGAATGTATACCTTTTCCCACAAAAAAGGGAATTTTTTTCATTTTTGCCCCAAAATAAGAAGAATTTCTGCCTTTTTACCTCAAAATAAGTGAAATTTCTGCCTTTTTACCCAAAAATAAACGGAATTTCTGTCTTTTTGCCCCAAAATAAAAGCAATTTTTTAATTATGCCCTGAAATAAGTGAAATTTCTGCAATTTTGCCCCCAGATAAGGGAAATTTCTGCCTTTTTGACACAAAATAAGGGGCATTTCTGCATTTTTGCCACAAAATATTAGGAATTTCTGACTTTTGCCCCAAAATAAGGAAAATTTCTGCCTTTTTTCCCTGAAATAAGTGAAATTTCTGCAATTTTGCCCCAAAATAAGGGAAATTTCTGCCTTTTTGACACAAAATAAGGGGAATTTCTGTCTTTTTGCTCCAAAATAAGGGGAATTTCCGCCTTTTTACCTCATAATAATGGGAATGTCTGCTTTTTGCCCGAAAATATGGGGAAATTCTGTATTTTTGCCCCAAAATAGAGAAAATTTCTGCAATTTTGTAGCAAATTAAAAGTAATTTCTGCCTTTTTGCCCCAAAATAAGAGAAATTTTTGCGTTTTTTCCCTGAAATAAGTGAAATTTCTGTAATTTTTCCCCAAAATAAGGAAGATTTCTGCATTTTTGCCCCAAAATAATAAAAGTTTTTGCAATTTTGTACCAAATAAAAGAAATTTTTGCCTTTTTGCCCCAAAATAAGAAAATTTCTTTTTTCCCTGAAATAAATGAAGTTTCTGCAATTTTGCCCCAAAATAAGTTAAATTTCTGCAATTTTGCCCCAAAATAAAAGAAATTTCTGCCTTTTTGCCACAAAATAAGAGGAATTTCTGTTTTTTTGCCCCAAAATAAGTGAAATTTCTGCCTTTCTGCCCCCAAATGAGGCGAATTTCAGCCTTTTTACCTCAAAATAAGAGGAATTTCTCCATATTGAAACAAAATAAGGGGAATTTCTGCATTTTTTCCACAAAGTATTAGGAATTTCTGCATTTTTGCCCCAAAATAAGGAAAATTTCTGCCTTTTTTCCCTGAAATTATTGAAATTTTTGCAATTTTGCCCCAAAATAAGTGAAATTTCTGCAATTTTGTCCCAAAATAAGTGGAATTTCTGAGTTTTGCCCCAATATAAGGAGAATTTCTGTCTTTTTGCCCCAACAAATAGTGAATTTCTCCCTTTTTGCCCCACAACTAGGGGAATTTCTGCAATTTTGCTCCAAAATATGGGGTATTTCTGCTTTTTTCCCCAAAAATAAGGGGAATGTATACCTTTTGCCACAAAAAATAGAAATTTCTTTATTTTTGCCCCAAAATAAGAGGAATTTCTGCCTTTTTACCTCAAAATAAGTGAAATTTCTGCAGTTTTACCAAAAAATAAGCGGAATTTCCTTCTTTTTGCCCCAAAATAAAATGAATTTTTGAAATATGCCCTGAAATAAGTGAAATTTCTGCAATTTTGCCCCCAAATAAGGGAAATTTCTGCTTTTTCGACAGAAAATAAGGAAAATTTCTGCATTTTTGCCACAAAATATTAGGAATTTCTGCCTTTTTGCCCCAAAATAAGGAAAATTTCTGTCTTTTTTCCCTGAAATAAGTGAAATTTCTGCAATTTTGCCTCAAAATAAGTGAAATTTCTACAATTTTGCCCCAAAATAAAGGAAAGTTCTGGAATTTTGCCCCAAAATATGTGGAATTCTGAGTTTTGCCCCAAAATAAGGAGAATTTCCGTGTTTTTGCCCCAACAAATAAGGAATTTCTGACTTTTTGCCCCACAATTAGGGGATTTTCTGCAATTTTGCTCCAAAATATGGGGAATTTCTGCAATTTTGCCATAAATAAATGAAATGGATACTTTTTGCCACAAAGAAGGGAAATTTCTTCATTTTTGCCACAAAATAAGAGGAATTTCTGCCTTTTTACCTCAAAATAAGTGAAATTTCTGCCTTTTTACCCCAAAATAAACGGAATTTCTGTCTTTTTGCCCCAAAATAAAAGAAATTTTTGAATTATGCCCTGAAATAAGTGAAATTTCTGCCTTTTTGACACAAAATAAGGGGAATTTCTGCATTTATGCCACAAAATATTAGGAATTTCTGCCTTTTTGCCCCAAAATAATGAAAATTTCTGCCTTTTTTCCTGAATTAAGTGAAATTTCTGCAATTTTGCCCCAAATAAGTGAAATTTCTGCAATTTTGCCCCAAAATAAGGGAAATTTCTGGAATTTAGCCCCAAAATAAGTGGAATTTCTGAGTTTTGCCCCAACATAAGGGGAATTTCTGACTTTTTGCCCTGAAATAAATTAAATTTCTAAAATTTTTCCCCAAAATAAGGGAAATGTCTGTTTTTGCCCCAAAATAAGCGAAATTTCTGACTTTTTGCCCCAAAATAAGAGAAATTTCAGCCTTTTTACCTCAAAATAAGAAAAATTTCTGCCTTTTTGCCCCAAAATAATAAAAATTTTTGCAATTTTGTACCAAAATGAAAGAAATTTCTGCTTTTTGCCCCAAAATAAGAAAATTTCTGCTTTTTTTCCCTGAAATAAGTGAAATATCTGCAATTTTGCCCCAAAATAAGTGAAATTTCTGCAGTTTTGCTTCAAAATGAAAGAAATTTCTGCGTTTTTGCCACAAAATAAGGGGAATTTCTGTCTTTTTGCCCTAAAATAAGGGAAATTTCTGCCTTTTTGCCACCAAATAAGGCGAATTTCAGCCTTTTTACCTCAAAATATTAGGAATTTCTGCCCTTTTTCCCCAAAATAAAGAAAATTTCTGCCTTTTTCTCTGAAATAAGTGAAATTTCTGCAATTTTGCCCCAAAATAAGTGAAATTTCTGCAATTTTGCCCCAAAATAAGTGGAATTTTTGAGTTTTGCCCAAAAATAAGGAGAATTTCTGTCTTTTTGCCCCAACAAATAGGGAATTTCTCTCTTTTTGCCCCACAACTAGGGGAATTTCTGCAATTTTGCTCCAAAATACGGGGAATTTCTGCTTTTTTTCCCAAAAATAAGGGGAATGTATACCTTTTGCCACAAAAAGGGAAATTTCTTCATTTTTGCCCCAAAATAAGAAGAATTTCTGCCTTTTTACCTCAAAATATATGAAATTTCTGCCTTTTTACCCAAAAAGTAATGGAATTTCTGTCTTTTTGCCCCAAAATAAAAGCAATTTTTGAATTATGCTCTGAAATAATTGAAATTTCTGCAATTGTGCCCCCAGATAAGGGAAATTTCTGCCTTTTTGACACAAAATAAGGGGAATTTCTGCATTTTTGCCACAAACTATTAGGAATTTCTGCCTTTTTGCCTCAAATTAAGAAAAATTTCTGCCTTTTTTCCCTGAAATAAGTGAAATTTCTGCAATTTTGCCCCAAAATAAGTGATATTTCTGCAATTTTGCTCCAAAATAAAAGAAATTTCTGTTTTTTTGCCACAAAATAAGGGAAATTTCTATCTTTTTGCCCTAAAATAAGGGAAATTTCTGCCTTTTTGCCCCCAAATAAGGCGAATTTCAGCCTTTTTACTTCAAAATATTAGGAATTTCTGCCTTTTTGCCCCAAAATAAAGAAAATTTCTGCCTTTTTTCTCTGACATATGTGAAATTTCTGCAATTTTGCCCCAAAATAAGTGAAATTTCTGCAATTTTGCCCCAAAATAAGTGGAATTTCTGAGTTTTGCCCCAAAATAAGGAGAATTTCTGTCTTTTTGCCCCAACAAATAGGAAATTTCTCCCTTTTTGCCCCACAACTAGGGGAATTTCTGCAATTTTGCTCCAAAATACGGGGAATTTCTGCTTTTTTTCACAAAAATAAAGGGAATGTATACCTTTTCCCACAAAAAAGGGAATTTTTTTCATTTTTGCCCCAAAATAAGAAGAATTTCTGCCTTTTTACCTCAAAATAAGTGAAATTTCTGCCTTTTTACCCAAAAATAAACGGAATTTCTGTCTTTTTGCCCCAAAATAAAAGCAATTTTTTAATTATGCCCTGAAATAAGTGAAATTTCTGCAATTTTGCCCCCAGATAAGGGAAATTTCTGCCTTTTTGACACAAAATAAGGGGCATTTCTGCATTTTTGCCACAAAATATTAGGAATTTCTGACTTTTGCCCCAAAATAAGGAAAATTTCTGCCTTTTTTCCCTGAAATAAGTGAAATTTCTGCAATTTTGCCCCAAAATAAGGGAAATTTCTGCCTTTTTGACACAAAATAAGGGGAATTTCTGTCTTTTTGCTCCAAAATAAGGGGAATTTCCGCCTTTTTACCTCATAATAATGGGAATGTCTGCTTTTTGCCCGAAAATATGGGGAAATTCTGTATTTTTGCCCCAAAATAGAGAAAATTTCTGCAATTTTGTAGCAAATTAAAAGTAATTTCTGCCTTTTTGCCCCAAAATAAGAGAAATTTTTGCGTTTTTTCCCTGAAATAAGTGAAATTTCTGTAATTTTTCCCCAAAATAAGGAAGATTTCTGCATTTTTGCCCCAAAATAATAAAAGTTTTTGCAATTTTGTACCAAATAAAAGAAATTTTTGCCTTTTTGCCCCAAAATAAGAAAATTTCTTTTTTCCCTGAAATAAATGAAGTTTCTGCAATTTTGCCCCAAAATAAGTTAAATTTCTGCAATTTTGCCCCAAAATAAAAGAAATTTCTGCCTTTTTGCCACAAAATAAGAGGAATTTCTGTTTTTTTGCCCCAAAATAAGTGAAATTTCTGCCTTTCTGCCCCCAAATGAGGCGAATTTCAGCCTTTTTACCTCAAAATAAGAGGAATTTCTCCATATTGAAACAAAATAAGGGGAATTTCTGCATTTTTTCCACAAAGTATTAGGAATTTCTGCATTTTTGCCCCAAAATAAGGAAAATTTCTGCCTTTTTTCCCTGAAATTATTGAAATTTTTGCAATTTTGCCCCAAAATAAGTGAAATTTCTGCAATTTTGTCCCAAAATAAGTGGAATTTCTGAGTTTTGCCCCAATATAAGGAGAATTTCTGTCTTTTTGCCCCAACAAATAGTGAATTTCTCCCTTTTTGCCCCACAACTAGGGGAATTTCTGCAATTTTGCTCCAAAATATGGGGTATTTCTGCTTTTTTCCCCAAAAATAAGGGGAATGTATACCTTTTGCCACAAAAAATAGAAATTTCTTTATTTTTGCCCCAAAATAAGAGGAATTTCTGCCTTTTTACCTCAAAATAAGTGAAATTTCTGCAGTTTTACCAAAAATAAGCGGAATTTCCTTCTTTTTGCCCCAAAATAAAATGAATTTTTGAAATATGCCCTGAAATAAGTGAAATTTCTGCAATTTTGCCCCCAAATAAGGGAAATTTCTGCTTTTTCGACAGAAAATAAGGAAAATTTCTGCATTTTTGCCACAAAATATTAGGAATTTCTGCCTTTTTGCCCCAAAATAAGGAAAATTTCTGTCTTTTTTCCCTGAAATAAGTGAAATTTCTGCAATTTTGCCTCAAAATAAGTGAAATTTCTACAATTTTGCCCCAAAATAAAGGAAATTTCTGGAATTTTGCCCCAAAATATGTGGAATTCTGAGTTTTGCCCCAAAATAAGGAGAATTTCCGTGTTTTTGCCCCAACAAATAAGGAATTTCTGACTTTTTGCCCCACAATTAGGGGATTTTCTGCAATTTTGCTCCAAAATATGGGGAATTTCTGCAATTTTGCCATAAATAAATGAAATGGATACTTTTTGCCACAAAGAAGGGAAATTTCTTCATTTTTGCCACAAAATAAGAGGAATTTCTGCCTTTTTACCTCAAAATAAGTGAAATTTCTGCCTTTTTACCCCAAAATAAACGGAATTTCTGTCTTTTTGCCCCAAAATAAAAGAAATTTTTGAATTATGCCCTGAAATAAGTGAAATTTCTGCCTTTTTGACACAAAATAAGGGGAATTTCTGCATTTATGCCACAAAATATTAGGAATTTCTGCCTTTTTGCCCCAAAATAATGAAAATTTCTGCCTTTTTTCCTGAATTAAGTGAAATTTCTGCAATTTTGCCCCAAATAAGTGAAATTTCTGCAATTTTGCCCCAAAATAAGGGAAATTTCTGGAATTTAGCCCCAAAATAAGTGGAATTTCTGAGTTTTGCCCCAACATAAGGGGAATTTCTGACTTTTTGCCCTGAAATAAATTAAATTTCTAAAATTTTTCCCCAAAATAAGGGAAATGTCTGTTTTTGCCCCAAAATAAGCGAAATTTCTGACTTTTTGCCCCAAAATAAGAGAAATTTCAGCCTTTTTACCTCAAAATAAGAAAAATTTCTGCCTTTTTGCCCCAAAATAATAAAAATTTTTGCAATTTTGTACCAAAATGAAAGAAATTTCTGCTTTTTGCCCCAAAATAAGAAAATTTCTGCTTTTTTTCCCTGAAATAAGTGAAATTTCTGCAATTTTGCCCCAAAATAAGTGAAATTTCTGCAATTTTGCTCCAAAATGAAAGAAATTTCTGCCTTTTTGCCACAAAATAAGGGGAATTTCTGTCTTTTTGCCCTAAAATAAGGGAAATTTCTGCCTTTTTGCCACCAAATAAGGCGAATTTCAGCCTTTTTACCTCAAAATATTAGGAATTTCTGCCCTTTTTCCCCAAAATAAAGAAAATTTCTGCCTTTTTTCTCTGAAATAAGTGAAATTTCTGCAATTTTGCCCCAAAATAAGTGAAATTTCTGCAATTTTGCCCCAAAATAAGTGGAATTTCTGAGTTTTGCCCCAAAATAAGGAGAATTTCTGTCTTTTTGCCCCAACAAATAGGGAATTTCTCCCTTTTTGCCCCACAACTAGGGGAATTTCTGCAATTTTGCTACAAAATACGGGGAATTTCTGCTTTTTTTCCCAAAAATAAGGGGAATGTATACCTTTTGCCACAAAAAGGGAAATTTCTACATTTTTGCCCCAAAATAAGAAGAATTTCTGCCTTTTTACCTCAAAATATGTGAAATTTCTGCCTTTTTACCCAAAAAGAAATGGAAGTTCTGTCTTTTTGCCCCAAAATAAAAGCAATTTTTGAATTATGCTCTGAAATAATTGAAATTTCTGCAATTGTGCCCCCAGATAAGGGAAATTTCTGCCTTTTTGACACAAAATAAGGGGAATTTCTGCATTTTTGCCACAAAATATTAGGAATTTCTGCCTTTTTGCCCCAAATTAAAAAAAATTTCTGTTTTTTTCCCTGAAATAAGTGAAATTTCTGCAATTTTGCCCCAAAATAAGTGATATTTCTGCAATTTTGCTCCAAAATAAAAGAAATTACTGTTTTTTTGCCACAAAATAAGGGAAATTTCTGTCTTTTTGCCCTAAAATAAGGGAAATTTCTGCCTTTTTGCCCCCAAATAAGGCGAATTTCAGCCTTTTTACCTCAAAATATTAGGAATTTCTGCAATTTTGCCCCAAAATAAGTGAAATTTCTGCAATTTTGCCCCAAAATAAGTGGAATTTCTGAGTTTTGCCCCAAAATAAGGAGAATTTCTGTCTTTTTGCCCCAACAAATAGGAAATTTCTCCCTTTTTGCCCCACAACTAGGGGAATTTCTGCAATTTTGCTCCAAAATACGGGGAATTTCTGCTTTTTTTCACAAAAATAAAGGGAATGTATACCTTTTCCCACAAAAAAGGGAATTTTTTTCATTTTTGCCCCAAAATAAGAAGAATTTCTGCCTTTTTACCTCAAAATAAGTGAAATTTCTGCCTTTTTACCCAAAAATAAACGGAATTTCTGTCTTTTTGCCCCAAAATAAAAGCAATTTTTTAATTATGCCCTGAAATAAGTGAAATTTCTGCAATTTTGCCCCCAGATAAGGGAAATTTCTGCCTTTTTGACACAAAATAAGGGGCATTTCTGCATTTTTGCCACAAAATATTAGGAATTTCTGACTTTTGCCCCAAAATAAGGAAAATTTCTGCCTTTTTTCCCTGAAATAAGTGAAATTTCTGCAATTTTGCCCCAAAATAAGGGAAATTTCTGCCTTTTTGACACAAAATAAGGGGAATTTCTGTCTTTTTGCTCCAAAATAAGGGGAATTTCCGCCTTTTTACCTCATAATAATGGGAATGTCTGCTTTTTGCCCGAAAATATGGGGAAATTCTGTATTTTTGCCCCAAAATAGAGAAAATTTCTGCAATTTTGTAGCAAATTAAAAGTAATTTCTGCCTTTTTGCCCCAAAATAAGAGAAATTTTTGCGTTTTTTCCCTGAAATAAGTGAAATTTCTGTAATTTTTCCCCAAAATAAGGAAGATTTCTGCATTTTTGCCCCAAAATAATAAAAGTTTTTGCAATTTTGTACCAAATAAAAGAAATTTTTGCCTTTTTGCCCCAAAATAAGAAAATTTCTTTTTTCCCTGAAATAAATGAAGTTTCTGCAATTTTGCCCCAAAATAAGTCAAATTTCTGCAATTTTGCCCCAAAATAAAAGAAATTTCTGCCTTTTTGCCACAAAATAAGAGGAATTTCTGTTTTTTTGCCCCAAAATAAGTGAAATTTCTGCCTTTCTGCCCCCAAATGAGGCGAATTTCAGCCTTTTTACCTCAAAATAAGAGGAATTTCTCCATATTGAAACAAAATAAGGGGAATTTCTGCATTTTTTCCACAAAGTATTAGGAATTTCTGCATTTTTGCCCCAAAATAAGGAAAATTTCTGCCTTTTTTCCCTGAAATTATTGAAATTTTTGCAATTTTGCCCCAAAATAAGTGAAATTTCTGCAATTTTGTCCCAAAATAAGTGGAATTTCTGAGTTTTGCCCCAATATAAGGAGAATTTCTGTCTTTTTGCCCCAACAAATAGTGAATTTCTCCCTTTTTGCCCCACAACTAGGGGAATTTCTGCAATTTTGCTCCAAAATATGGGGTATTTCTGCTTTTTTCCCCAAAAATAAGGGGAATGTATACCTTTTGCCACAAAAAATAGAAATTTCTTTATTTTTGCCCCAAAATAAGAGGAATTTCTGCCTTTTTACCTCAAAATAAGTGAAATTTCTGCAGTTTTACCAAAAAATAAGCGGAATTTCCTTTTTTTTGCCCCAAAATAAAATGAATTTTTGAAATATGCCCTGAAATAAGTGAAATTTCTGCAATTTTGCCCCCAAATAAGGGAAATTTCTGCTTTTTCGACAGAAAATAAGGAAAATTTCTGCATTTTTGCCACAAAATATTAGGAATTTCTGCCTTTTTGCCCCAAAATAAGGAAAATTTCTGTCTTTTTTCCCTGAAATAAGTGAAATTTCTGCAATTTTGCCTCAAAATAAGTGAAATTTCTACAATTTTGCCCCAAAATAAAGGAAATTTCTGGAATTTTGCCCCAAAATATGTGGAATTCTGAGTTTTGCCCCAAAATAAGGAGAATTTCCGTGTTTTTGCCCCAACAAATAAGGAATTTCTGACTTTTTGCCCCACAATTAGGGGATTTTCTGCAATTTTGCTCCAAAATATGGGGAATTTCTGCAATTTTGCCATAAATAAATGAAATGGATACTTTTTGCCACAAAGAAGGGAAATTTCTTCATTTTTGCCACAAAATAAGAGGAATTTCTGCCTTTTTACCTCAAAATAAGTGAAATTTCTGCCTTTTTACCCCAAAATAAACGGAATTTCTGTCTTTTTGCCCCAAAATAAAAGAAATTTTTGAATTATGCCCTGAAATAAGTGAAATTTCTGCCTTTTTGACACAAAATAAGGGGAATTTCTGCATTTATGCCACAAAATATTAGGAATTTCTGCCTTTTTGCCCCAAAATAATGAAAATTTCTGCCTTTTTTCCTGAATTAAGTGAAATTTCTGCAATTTTGCCCCAAATAATTGAAATTTCTGCAATTTTGCCCCAAAATAAGGGAAATTTCTGGAATTTAGCCCCAAAATAAGTGGAATTTCTGAGTTTTGCCCCAACATAAGGGGAATTTCTGACTTTTTGCCCTGAAATAAATTAAATTTCTAAAATTTTTCCCCAAAATAAGGGAAATGTCTGTTTTTGCCCCAAAATAAGCGAAATTTCTGACTTTTTGCCCCAAAATAAGAGAAATTTCAGCCTTTTTACCTCAAAATAAGAAAAATTTCTGCCTTTTTGCCCCAAAATAATAAAAATTTTTGCAATTTTGTACCAAAATGAAAGAAATTTCTGCTTTTTGCCCCAAAATAAGAAAATTTCTGCTTTTTTTCCCTGAAATAAGTGAAATTTCTGCAATTTTGCCCCAAAATAAGTGAAATTTCTGCAATTTTGCTCCAAAATGAAAGAAATTTCTGCCTTTTTGCCACAAAATAAGGGGAATTTCTGTCTTTTTGCCCTAAAATAAGGGAAATTTCTGCCTTTTTGCCACCAAATAAGGCGAATTTCAGCCTTTTTACCTCAAAATATTAGGAATTTCTGCCCTTTTTCCCCAAAATAAAGAAAATTTCTGCCTTTTTTCTCTGAAATAAGTGAAATTTCTGCAATTTTGCCCCAAAATAAGTGAAATTTCTGCAATTTTGCCCCAAAATAAGTGGAATTTCTGAGTTTTGCCCCAAAATAAGGAGAATTTCTGTCTTTTTGCCCCAACAAATAGGGAATTTCTCCCTTTTTGCCCCACAACTAGGGGAATTTCTGCAATTTTGCTCCAAAATACGGGGAATTTCTGCTTTTTTTCCCAAAAATAAGGGGAATGTATACCTTTTGCCACAAAAAGGGAAATTTCTACATTTTTGCCCCAAAATAAGAAGAATTTCTGCCTTTTTACCTCAAAATATGTGAAATTTCTGCCTTTTTACCCAAAAAGAAATGGAAGTTCTGTCTTTTTGCCCCAAAATAAAAGCAATTTTTGAATTATGCTCTGAAATAATTGAAATTTCTGCAATTGTGCCCCCAGATAAGGGAAATTTCTGCCTTTTTGACACAAAATAAGGGGAATTTCTGCATTTTTGCCACAAAATATTAGGAATTTCTGCCTTTTTGCCCCAAATTAAAAAAAATTTCTGTTTTTTTCCCTGAAATAAGTGAAATTTCTGCAATTTTGCCCCAAAATAAGTGATATTTCTGCAATTTTGCTCCAAAATAAAAGAAATTACTGTTTTTTTGCCACAAAATAAGGGAAATTTCTGTCTTTTTGCCCTAAAATAAGGGAAATTTCTGCCTTTTTGCCCCCAAATAAGGCGAATTTCAGCCTTTTTACCTCAAAATATTAGGAATTTCTGCCTTTTTGCCCCAAAATAAAGAAAATTTCTGCCTTTTTTCTCTGACATAAGTGAAATTTCTGCAATTTTGCCCCAAAATAAGTGAAATTTCTGCAATTTTGCCCCAAAATAAGTGGAATTTCTGAGTTTTGCCCCAAAATAAGGAGAATTTCTGTCTTTTTGCCCCCCAAAATAGGAAATTTCTCCCTTTTTGCCCCACAACTAGGGAAATTTCTGCAATTTTGCTCCAAAATACGGGGAATTTCTGCTTTTTTTCACAAAAATAAAGGGAATGTATACCTTTTCCCACAAAAAAGGGAAATTTTTTCATTTTTGCCCCAAAATAAGAAGAATTTCTGCCTTTTTACCTCAAAATAAGTGAAATTTCTGCCTTTTTACCCAAAAATAAACGGAATTTCTGTCTTTTTGCCCCAAAATAAAAGCAATTTTTGAATTATGCCCTGAAATAAGTGAAATTTCTGCAATTTTGCCCCCAGATAAGGGAAATTTCTGCCTTTTTGACACAAAATAAGGGGCATTTCTGCATTTTTGCCACAAAATATTAGGAATTTCTGACTTTTGCCCCAAAATAAGGAAAATTTCTGCCTTTTTTCCCTATAATAAGTGAAATTTCTGCAATTTTGCCCCAAAATAAGGGAAATTTCTGCCTTTTTGACACAAAATAAGGGGAATTTCTGTCTTTTTGCTCCAAAATAAGGGGAATTTCCGCCTTTTTACCTCATAATAATGGGAATCTCTGCCTTTTTGCCCTAAAATATGGGGAAATTCTGTATTTTTGCCCCAAAATAGAGAAAATTTCTGCAATTTTGTAGCAAATTAAAAGTAATTTCTGCCTTTTTGCCCCAAAATAAGAGAAATTTTTGCGTTTTTTCCCTGAAATAAGTGAAATTTCTGTAATTTTTCCCCAAAATAAGGAAGATTTCTGCATTTTTGCCACAAAATAATAAAAGTTTTTGCAATTTTGTACCAAATAAAAGAAATTTTTGCCTTTTTGCCCCAAAATAAGAAAATTTCTTTTTTCCCTGAAATAAATGAAGTTTCTGCAATTTTGCCCCAAAATAAGTTAAATTTCTGCAATTTTGCCCCAAAATAAAAGAAATTTCTGCCTTTTTGCCACAAAATAAGAGGAATTTCTGGTTTTTTGCCCCAAAATAAGTGAAATTTCTGCCTTTCTGCCCCCAAATAAGGCGAATTTCAGCCTTTTTACTTCAAAATAAGAGGAATTTCTCCATTTTTGAAACAAAATAAGGGGAATTTCTGCATTTTTTCCACAAAGTATTAGGAATTTCTGCCTTTTGCCCCAAAATAAAAAAAATTTCTGCCTTTTTTCCCTGAAATTATTGAAATTTTTGCAATTTTGCCCCAAAATAAGTGAAATTTCTGCAATTTTGTCCCAAAATAAGTGGAATTTCTGAGTTTTGCCCCAATATAAGGAGAATTTCTGTCTTTTTGCCCCAACAAATAGTGAATTTCTCCCTTTTTGCCCCACAACTAGGGGAATTTCTGCAATTTTGCTCCAAAATATGGGGTATTTCTGCTTTTTTCCCCAAAAATAAGGGGAATGTATACCTTTTGCCACAAAAAAATAGAAATTTCTTTATTTTTGCCCCAAAATAAGAGGAATTTCTGCCTTTTTACCTCAAAATAAGTGAAATTTCTGCCTTTTTACCAAAAAATAAACGGAATTTCTGTCTTTTTGCCCCAAAATAAAATGAATTTTTGAAATATGCCCTGAAATAAGTGAAATTTCTGCAATTTTGCCCCCAAATAAGGGAAATTTCTGCTTTTTCGACACAAAATAAGGAAAATTTCTGCATTTTTGCCACAAAATATTAGGAATTTCTGCCTTTTTGCCCCAAAATAAGGAAAATTTCTGTCTTTTTTCCCTGAAATAAGTGAAATTTCTGCAATTTTGCCTCAAAATAAGTGAAATTTCTACAATTTTGCCCCAAAATAAAGGAAATTTCTGGAATTTTGCCCCAAAATATGTGGAATTCTGAGTTTTGCCCCAAAATAAGGAGAATTTCCGTGTTTTTGCCCCAACATATAAGGAATTTCTGACTTTTTGCCCCACAATTAGGGGATTTTCTGCAATTTTGCTCCAAAATATGGGGAATTTCTGCAATTTTGCCATAAATAAATGAAATGGATACTTTTTGCCACAAAGAAGGGAAATTTCTTCATTTTTGCCACAAAATAAGAGGAATTTCTGCCTTTTTACCTCAAAATAAGTGAAATTTCTGCCTTTTTACCCCAAAATAAACGGAATTTCTGTCTTTTTGCCCCAAAATAAAGAAATTTTTGAATTATGCCCTGAAATAAGTGAAATTTCTGCCTTTTTGACACAAAATAAGGGGAATTTCTGCATTTATGCCACAAAATATTAGGAATTTCTGCCTTTTTGCCCCAAAATAATGAAAATTTCTGCCTTTTTTCCTGAATTAAGTGAAATTTCTGCAATTTTGCCCCAAATAAGTGAAATTTCTGCAATTTTGCCCCAAAATAAGGGAAATTTCTGGAATTTAGCCCCAAAATAAGTGGAATTACTGAGTTTTGATAAGGGGAATTTCTGACTTTTTGCCCTGAAATAAATTAAATTTCTAAAATTTTTCCCCAAAATAAGGGAAATGTCTGGTTTTGCCCCAAAATAAGCAGAATTTCTGACTCTTTGCCCCAAAATAAGAGGAATTTCAGCCTTTTTACCTCAAAATAAGGGAAATTTCTTCATTTTTGCCCCAAAATATGAGAAATTTCTGCCTTTTTGGCCCAAAATAAGAAAAATTTTTGCAATTTTGTACCAAAATGAAAGAAATTTCTGCTTTTTGCCCCAAAATAAGAAAATTTCTGCTTTTTTCCCTGAAATAAGTGAAATATCTGCAATTTTGCCCCAAAATAAGTGAAATTTCTGCAATTTTGCTTCAAAATGAAAGAAATTTCTGCGTTTTTGCCACAAAATAAGGGGAATTTCTGTCTTTTTGCCCTAAAATAAGGGAAATTTCTGCCTTTTTGCCACCAAATAAGGCGAATTTCAGCCTTTTTACCTCAAAATATTAGGAATTTCTGCCCTTTTTCCCCAAAATAAAGAAAATTTCTGCCTTTTTCTCTGAAATAAGTGAAATTTCTGCAATTTTGCCCCAAAATAAGTGAAATTTCTGCAATTTTGCCCCAAAATAAGTGGAATTTTTGAGTTTTGCCCAAAAATAAGGAGAATTTCTGTCTTTTTGCCCCAACAAATAGGGAATTTCTCTCTTTTTGCCCCACAACTAGGGGAATTTCTGCAATTTTGCTCCAAAATACGGGGAATTTCTGCTTTTTTTCCCAAAAATAAGGGGAATGTATACCTTTTGCCACAAAAAGGGAAATTTCTTCATTTTTGCCCCAAAATAAGAAGAATTTCTGCCTTTTTACCTCAAAATATGTGAAATTTCTGCCTTTTTACCCAAAAAGTAATGGAAGTTCTGTCTTTTTGCCCCAAAATAAAAGCAATTTTTGAATTATGCTCTGAAATAATTGAAATTTCTGCAATTGTGCCCCCAGATAAGGGAAATTTCTGCCTTTTTGACACAAAATAAGGGGAATTTCTGCATTTTTGCCACAAACTATTAGGAATTTCTGCCTTTTTGCCTCAAATTAAGAAAAATTTCTGCCTTTTTTCCCTGAAATAAGTGAAATTTCTGCAATTTTGCCCCAAAATAAGTGATATTTCTGCAATTTTGCTCCAAAATAAAAGAAATTTCTGTTTTTTTGCCACAAAATAAGGGAAATTTCTATCTTTTTGCCCTAAAATAAGGGAAATTTCTGCCTTTTTGCCCCCAAATAAGGCGAATTTCAGCCTTTTTACTTCAAAATATTAGGAATTTCTGCCTTTTTGCCCCAAAATAAAGAAAATTTCTGCCTTTTTTCTCTGACATATGTGAAATTTCTGCAATTTTGCCCCAAAATAAGTGAAATTTCTGCAATTTTGCCCCAAAATAAGTGGAATTTCTGAGTTTTGCCCCAAAATAAGGAGAATTTCTGTCTTTTTGCCCCAACAAATAGGAAATTTCTCCCTTTTTGCCCCACAACTAGGGGAATTTCTGCAATTTTGCTCCAAAATACGGGGAATTTCTGCTTTTTTTCACAAAAATAAAGGGAATGTATACCTTTTCCCACAAAAAAGGGAATTTTTTTCATTTTTGCCCCAAAATAAGAAGAATTTCTGCCTTTTTACCTCAAAATAAGTGAAATTTCTGCCTTTTTACCCAAAAATAAACGGAATTTCTGTCTTTTTGCCCCAAAATAAAAGCAATTTTTGAATTATGCCCTGAAATAAGTGAAATTTCTGCAATTTTGCCCCCAGATAAGGGAAATTTCTGCCTTTTTGACACAAAATAAGGGGCATTTCTGCATTTTTGCCACAAAATATTAGGAATTTCTGACTTTTGCCCCAAAATAAGGAAAATTTCTGCCTTTTTTCCCTGAAATAAGTGAAATTTCTGCAATTTTGCCCCAAAATAAGGGAAATTTCTGCATTTTTGACACAAAATAAGGGGAATTTCTGTCTTTTTGCTCCAAAATAAGGGGAATTTCGGCCTTTTTACCTCATAATAATGGGAATGTCTGCTTTTTGCCCGAAAATATGGGGAAATTCTGTATTTTTGCCCCAAAATAGAGAAAATTTCTGCAATTTTGTAGCAAATTAAAAGTAATTTCTGCCTTTTTGCCCCAAAATAAGAGAAATTTTTGCGTTTTTTCCCTGAAATAAGTGAAATTTCTGTAATTTTTCCCCCAAATAAGGAAGATTTCTGCATTTTTGCCCCAAAATAATAAAAATTTTTGCCTTTTTGCCCCAAAATAAGAAAATTTCTGCTTTTTTCCCTGAAATAAAAGAAATTTCTGCAATTTTGCCCCAAAATAAGTTAAATATCTGCAATTTTGCCCCAAAATAAAAGAAATTTCTGCCTTTTTGCCACAAAATAAGAGGAATTTCTGTTTTTTTGCCCCAAAATAAGTGAAATTTCTGCCTTTCTGCCCCCAAATGAGGCGAATTTCAGCCTTTTTACCTCAAAATAAGAGGAATTTCTCCATATTGAAACAAAATAAGGGGAATTTCTGCATTTTTTCCACAAAGTATTAGGAATTTCTGCATTTTTGCCCCAAAATAAGGAAAATTTCTGCCTTTTTTCCCTGAAATTATTGAAATTTTTGCAATTTTGCCCCAAAATAAGTGAAATTTCTGCAATTTTGTCCCAAAATAAGTGGAATTTCTGAGTTTTGCCCCAATATAAGGAGAATTTCTGTCTTTTTGCCCCAACAAATAGTGAATTTCTCCCTTTTTGCCCCACAACTAGGGGAATTTCTGCAATTTTGCTCCAAAATATGGGGTATTTCTGCTTTTTTCCCCAAAAATAAGGGGAATGTATACCTTTTGCCACAAAAAATAGAAATTTCTTAATTTTTGCCCCAAAATAATAGGAATTTCTGCCTTTTTACCTCAAAATAAGTGAAATTTCTGCCTTTTTACCAAAAAATAAACGGAATTTCCTTCTTTTTGCCCCAAAATAAAATGAATTTTTGAAATATGCCCTGAAATAAGTGAAATTTCTGCAATTTTGCCCCCAAATAAGGGAAATTTCTGCTTTTTCGACAGAAAATAAGGAAAATTTCTGCATTTTTGCCACAAAATATTAGGAATTTCTGCCTTTTTGCCCCAAAATAAGGAAAATTTCTGTCTTTTTTCCCTGAAATAAGTGAAATTTCTGCAATTTTGCCTCAAAATAAGTGAAATTTCTACAATTTTGCCCCAAAATAAAGGAAATTTCTGGAATTTTTCCCCAAAATATGTGGAATTCTGAGTTTTGCCCCAAAATAAGGAGAATTTCGGTGTTTTTGCCCCAACATATAAGGAATTTCTGACTTTTTGCCCCACAATTAGGGGATTTTCTGCAATTTTGCTCCAAAATATGGGGAATTTCTGCAATTTTGCCATAAATAAATGAAATGGATACTTTTTGCCACAAAGAAGGGAAATTTCTTCATTTTTGCCACAAAATAAGAGGAATTTCTGCCTTTTTACCTCAAAATAAGTGAAATTTCTGCCTTTTTACCCCAAAATAAACGGAATTTCTGTCTTTTTGCCCCAAAATAAAAGAAATTTTTGAATTATGCCCTGAAATAAGTGAAATTTCTGCCTTTTTGACACAAAATAAGGGGAATTTCTGCATTTATGCCACAAAATATTAGGAATTTCTGATTTTTGCCCCAAAATAATGAAAATTTCTGCCCTTTTTCCTGAATTAAGTGAAATTTCTGCAATTTTGCCCCAAATAAGTGAAATTTCTGGAATTTTGCCCCAAAACAAGGAAAATTTCTGGAATTTAGCCCCAAAATAAGTGGAATTTCTGAGTTTTGCCTCAAGATAAGGGGAATTTCTGACTTTTTGCCCTGAAATAAATTAAATTTCTAAAATTTTTCCCCAAAATAAGGGAAATGTCTGTTTTTGCCCCAAAATAAGCGGAATTTCTGACTTTTTGCCCCAAAATAAGAGGAATTTCAGCCTTTTTACCTCAAAATAAGGGAAATTTCTTCATTTTTGCACCAAAATATGAGAAATTTCTGCCTTTTTGCCCCAAAATAAGAAAAATTTTTGCAATTTTGTACCAAAATGAAAGAAATTTCTGCTTTTTGCCACAAAATATTAAGAATTTCTGCCTTTTTGCCCCAAGATAAGAAAAATTTCTGCCTTTTTTCCCTGAAATAAGTGAAATTTCTGCAATTTTGCCCAAAAATAAGTGATATTTCTGCAATTTTGCTCCAAAATAAAAGAAATTTCTGTTTTTTTGCCACAAAATAAGGGAAATTTCTGCCTTTTTGCCCCCAAATCAGGCGAATTTCAGCCTTTTTACCTCAAAATATTAGGAATTTCTGCCTTTTTGCCCCAAAATAAAGAAAATTTCTGCCTTTTTTCTCTGACATAAGTGAAATTTCTGCAATTTTGCCCAGAATAAGTGAAATTTCTGCAATTTTGCCCCAAAATAAGTGGAATTTCTGAGTTTTGCCCCAAAATAAGGAGAATTTCTGTCTTTTTGCCCCAACAAATAGGAAATTTCTCCCTTTTTGCCCCACAACTAGGGGAATTTCTGCAATTTTGCTCCAAAATACGGGGAATTTCTGCTTTTTTTTTCACAAAAATAAAGGGAATGTATACCTTTTCCCACAAAAAAGGGAAATTTCTTCATTTTTGCCCCAAAATAAGAATTTCTGCCTTTTTACCTCAAAATAAGTGAAATTTCTGCCTTTTTACCCAAAAAATAAACGGAATTTCTGTCTTTTTGCCCCAAAATAAAAGCAATTTTTGAATTATGCCCTGAAATAAGTGAAATTTCTGCAATTTTGCCCCCAGATAAGGGAAATTTCTACCTTTTTGACACAAAATAAGGGGCATTTCTGCATTTTTGCCACAAAATATTAGGAATTTCTGACTTTTGCCCCAAAATAAGGAAAATTTCTGCCTTTTTCCCCTGAAATAAGTGAAATTTCTGCAATTTTGCCCCAAAATAAGTGAAATTTCTGCCTTTTTGACACAAAATAAGGGGAATTTCTGTCTTTTTGCTCCAAAATAAGGGGAATTTCCGCCTTTTTACCTCATAATAAGGGGAATCTCTGCCTTTTTGCCCTAAAATATGGGGAAATTCTGTATTTTTGCCCCAAAATAGAGAAAATTTCTGCAATTTTGTAGCAAATTAAAAGTAATTTGCCTTTTTGCCCCAAAATAAGAGAAATTTTTGCGTTTTTTCCCTGAAATAAGTGAAATTTCTGTAATTTTTCCCCAAAATAAGGAAGATTTCTGAATTTTTCCCCAAAATAATAAAAATTTTTGCAATTTTGTACAAAAATAAAAGAAATTTTTGCCTTTTTGCCCCAAAATAAGAAAATTTCTGCTTTTTTCCCTGAAATAAATGAAATTTCTGCAATTTTGCCCCAAAATAAGTTAAATTTCTGCAATTTTGCCCCAAAATAAAAGAAATTTCTGCCTTTTTGCCACAAAATAAGAGGAATTTCTGTTTTTTTGCCCCAAAATAAGTGAAATTTCTGCCTTTCTGCCCCCAAATAAGGCGAATTTCAGCCTTTTTACCTCAAAATAAGAGGAATTTCTCCATTTTTGAAACAAAATAAGGGGAATTTCTGCATTTTTTCCACAAAGTATTAGGAATTTCTGCCTTTTTGCCGTAAAATAAGGAAAATTTCTGACTTTTTTCCCTGAAATTATTGAAATTTTTGCAATTTTGCCCCAAAATAAGTGAAATTTCTGCAATTTTGTCCCAAAATAAGTGGAATTTCTGAGTTTTGCCCCAATATAAGGAGAATTTCTGTCTTTTTGCCCCAACAAATAGTGAATTTCTTTCTTTTTGCCCCACAACTAGGGGAATTTCTGCAATTTTGCTCCAAAATATGGGGTATTTCTGCTTTTTTCCCCAAAAATAAGGGGAATATATACCTTTTGCCACAAAAAAATAGAAATTTCTTTATTTTTGCCCCAAAATAAGAGGAATTTCTGCCTTTTTACCTCAAAATAAGTGAAATTTCTGCCTTTTTACCAAAAAATAAACGGAATTTTTGTCTTTTTGCCCCAAAATAAAATGAATTTTTGAAATATGCCCTGAAATAAGTGAAATTTCTGCAATTTTGCCCCCAAATAAGGGAAATTTCTGCTTTTTCGACACAAAATAAAGAAAATTTCTGCATTTTTGCCACAAAATATTAGGAATTTCTTCCTTTTTGCCCCAAAATAAGGAAAATTTCTGTCTTTTTTCCCTGAAATAAGTGAAATGTCTGCAATTTTGCCTCAAAATAAGTGAAATTTCTACAATTTTGCCCCAAAATAAAGGAAATTTCTGGAATTTTTCCCCAAAATATGTGGAATTCTGAGTTTTGCCCCAAAATAAGGAGAATTTCCGTGTTTTTGCCCCAACATATAAGGAATTTCTGACTTTTTGCCCCACAATTAGGGGATTTTCTGCAATTTTGCTCCAAAATATGGGGAATTTCTGCAATTTTGCCATAAATAAATGAAATGGATACTTTTTGCCACAAAGAAGGGAAATTTCTTCATTTTTGCCACAAAATAAGAGGAATTTCTGCCTTTTTACCACAAAATAAGTGAAATTTCTGCCTTTTTACCCCAAAATAAATGGAATTTCTGTCTTTTTGCCCCAAAATAAAAGAAATTTTTGAATTATGCCCTGAAATAAGTGAAATTTCTGTCTTTTTGACACAAAATAAGGGGAATTTCTGCATTTATGCCACAAAATATTAGGAATTTCTGCCTTTTTGCCCCAAAATAATGAAAATTTCTGCCTTTTTTCCTGAATTAAGTGAAATTTCTGCAATTTTGCCCCAAATAAGTGAAATTTCTGCAATTTTGCCCCAAAATAAGGGAAATTTCTGGAATTTAGCCCCCAAATAAGTGGAATTTCTGAGTTTTGCCCCAACATAAGGAAAATTTCTGACTTTTTGCCCTGAAATAAATTAAATTTCTAAAATTTTTCCCCAAAATAAGGGAAATGTCTGTTTTTGCCCCAAAATAAGCGGAATTTCTGACTTTTTGCCCCAAAATAAGAGAAATTTCAGCCTTTTTACCTCAAAATAAGAAAAATTTCTGCCTTTTTGCCCCAAAATAATAAAAATTTTTGCAATTTTGTACCAAAATGAAAGAAATTTCTGCTTTTTGCCCCATTATAAGAAAATTTCTGCTTTTTTTCCCTGAAATAAGTGAAATTTCTGCAATTTTGCCCCAAAATAAGTGAAATTTCTGCAATTTTGCCCCAAAATAAGTGGAATTTCTGAGTTTGGCCCCAAAATAAGGAGAATTTCTGTCTTTTTGCCCCAACAAATAGGGAATTTCTCCCTTTTTGCCCCACAACTAGGGGAATTTCTGCAACTTTGATACAAAATACGGGGAATTTCAGCTTTTTTTCCCAAAAATAAGGGGAATGTATACCTTTTGCCACAAAAAGGGAAATTTCTTCATTTTTGCCCCAAAATAAGAAGAATTTCTGTTTTTTTACCTCAAAATATGTGAAATTTCTGCCTTTTTACCCAAAAAGAAATGGAAGTTCTGTCTTTTTGCCCCAAAATAAAAGCAATTTTTGAATTATGCTCTGAAATAATTGAAATTTCTGCAATTGTGCCCCCAGATAAGGGAAATTTCTGCCTTTTTGACACAAAATAAGGGGAATTTCTGCATTTTTGCCACAAAATATTAGGAATTTCTGCCTTTTTGCCCCAAATTAAGAAAAATTTCTGTTTTTTTCCCTGAAATAAGTGAAATTTCTGCAATTTTGCCCCAAAATAAGTGATATTTCTGCAATTTTGCTCCAAAATAAAAGAAATTACTGTTTTTTTGACACAAAATAAGGGAAATTTCTGTCTTTTTGCCCTAAAATAAGGGAAATTTCTGCCTTTTTGCCCCCAAATAAGGCGAATTTCAGCCTTTTTACCTCAAAATATTAGGAATTTCTGCCTTTTTGCCCAAAATAAAGAAAATTTCTGCCTTTTTTCTCTGACATAAGTGAAATTTCTGCAATTTTGCCCCAAAATAAGTGAAATTTCTGCAATTTTGCCCCAAAATAAGTGGAATTTCTGAGTTTTGCCCCAAAATAAGGAGAATTTCTGTCTTTTTGCCCCAAAAAATAGGAAATTTCTCCCTTTTTGCCCCACAACTAGGGAAATTTCTGCAATTTTGCTCCAAAATACGGGGAATTTCTGCTTTTTTTCACAAAAATAAAGGGAATGTATACCTTTTCCCACAAAAAAGGGAAATTTTTTCATTTTTGCCCCAAAATAAGAAGAATTTCTGCCTTTTTACCTCAAAATAAGTGAAATTTCTGCCTTTTTACCCAAAAATAAACGGAATTTCTGTCTTTTTGCCCCAAAATAAAAACAATTTTTTAATTATGCCCTGAAATAAGTGAAATTTCTGCAATTTTACCCCCAGATAAGGGAAATTTCTGCCTTTTTGACACAAAATAAGGAGCATTTCTGCATTTTTGCCACAAAATATTAGGAATTTCTGACTTTTGCCCCAAAATAATGAAAATTTCTGCCTTTTTTCCTGAATTAAGTGAAATTTCTGCAATTTTGCCCCAAATAAGTGAAATTTCTGCAATTTTTCCCCAAAATAAGGGAAATTTCTGGAATTTAGCCCCAAAATAAGTTGAATTTCTGAGTTTTGCCTCAAGATAAGGGGAATTTCTGACTTTTTGCCCTGAAATAAATTAAATTTCTAAAATTTTTCCCCAAAATAAGGGAAATGTCTGTTTTTGCCCCAAAATAAGCGGAATTTCTGACTTTTTGCCCCAAAATAAGAGGAATTTCAGCCTTTTTACCTCAAAATAAGGGAAATTTCTTCATTTTTGCCCCAAAATATGAGAAATTTCTGCCTTTTTGCCCCAAAATAAGAAAAATTTTTGCAATTTTGTACCAAAATGAAAGAAATTTCTGCTTTTTGCCCCAAAATAAGAAAATTTCTGCTTTTTTTCCCTGAAATAAGTGAAATTTCTGCAATTTTGCCCCAAAATAAGTGAAATTTCTGCAATTTTGCTCCAAAATGAAAGAAATTTCTGCCTTTTTGCCACAAAATAAGGGGAATTTCTGTCTTTTTGCCCTAAAATAAGGTAAATTTCTGCCTTTTTCCACCAAATAAGGCGAATTTCAGCCTTTTTACCTCAAAATATTAGGAATTTCTGCCCTTTTTCCCCAAAATAAAGAAAATTTCTGCCTTTTTTCTCTGACATAAGTGAAATTTCTGCAATTTTGCCCCAAAATAAGTGAAATTTCTGCAATTTTGCCCCAAAATAAGTGGAATTTTTGAGTTTTGCCCAAAAATAAGGAGAATTTCTGTCTTTTTGCCCCAACAAATAGGGAATTTCTCCCTTTTTGTCCCACAACTAGGGGAATTTCTGCAATTTTGCTCCAAAATACGGGGAATTTCTGCTTTTTTTTCCCAAAAATAAGGGGAATGTATAACTTTTGCCACAAAAAGGTAAATTTCTTCATTTTTGCCCCAAAATAAGAAGAATTTCTGCCTTTTTACCTCAAAATATGTGAAATTTCTGCCTTTTTACCCAAAAAGAAATGGAAGTTCTGACTTTTTGCCCCAAAATAAAAGCAATTTTTGAATTATGCTCTGAAATAATTGAAATTTCTGCAATTGTGCCCCCAGAAAAGGGAAATTTCTGCCTTTTTGACACAAAATAAGGAGAATTTCTGCATTTTTGCCACAAAATATTAGGAATTTCTGCCTTTTTGCCCCAAATTAAGAAAAATTTCTGTTTTTTTCCCTGAAATAAGTGAAATTTCTGCAATTTTGCCCCAAAATAAGTGATATTTTGCAATTTTGCTCCAAAATAAAAGAAATTACTGTTTTTTTGCCACAAAATAAGAGAAATTTCTGTCTTTTTGCCCTAAAATAAGGGAAATTTCTGCCTTTTTTCCCTGAAATAAGTGAAATTTCTGCAATTTTGCCCCAAAATAAGGGAAATTTCTGCCTTTTTGACACAAAATAAGGGGAATTTCTGTCTTTTTGCTCCAAAATAAGGGGAATTTCCGCCTTTTTACCTCATAATAAGGGGAATCTCTGCCTTTTTGCCCTAAAATATGGGGAAATTCTGTATTTTTGCCCCAAAATAGAGAAAATTTCTGCAATTTTGTAGCAAATTAAAAGTAATTTCTGCCTTTTTGCCCCAAAATAAGAGAAATTTTTGCGTTTTTTCACTGAAATAAGTGAAATTTCTGTAATTTTTCCCCAAAATAAGGAAGATTTCTGCATTTTTGCCCCAAAATAATAAAAGTTTTTGCAATTTTGTACCAAAATAAAAGAAATTTTTGCCTTTTTGCCCCAAAATAAGAAAATTTCTGCTTTTTTCCCTTAAATAAATGAAGTTTCTGCAATTTTGCCCCAAAATAAGTTAAATTTCTGCAATTTTGCCCCAAAATAAAAGAAATTTCTGCCTTTTTGCCACAAAATAAGAGGATTTTCTGGTTTTTTGCCCCAAAATAAGTGAAATTTCTGCCTTTCTGCCCCCAAATAAGGCGAATTTCAGCCTTTTTACTTCAAAATAAGAGGAATTTCTCCATTTTTGAAACAAAATAAGGGGAATTTCTGCATTTTTTCCACAAAGTATTAGAAATTTCTGCCTCTTTGCCCCAAAATAAGGAAAATTTCTGCCTTTTTTCCCTGAAATTATTGAAATTTTTGCAATTTTGCCCCAAAATAAGTGAAATTTCTGCAATTTTGTCCCAAAATAAGTGGAATTTCTGAGTTTTGCCCCAATATAAGGAGAATTTCTGTCTTTTTGCCCCAACAAATAGTGAATTTCTCCCTTTTTGCCCCACAACTAGGGGAATTTCTGCAATTTTGCTCCAAAATATGGGGTATTTCTGCTTTTTTCCCCAAAAATAAGGGGAATGTATACCTTTTGCCACAAAAAATAGAAATTTCTTTATTTTTGCCCCAAAATAAGAGGAATTTCTGCCTTTTTACCTCAAAATAAGTGAAATTTCTGCCTTTTTACCAAAAAATAAACGGAATTTCTGTCTTTTTGCCCCAAAATAAAATGAATTTTTGAAATATGCCCTGAAATAAGTGAAATTTCTGCAATTTTGCCCCCATATAAGGGAAATTTCTGCTTTTTCGACACAAAATAAAAAAAATTTCTGCATTTTTGCCACAAAATATTAGGAATTTCTGACTTTTGCCCCAAAATAAGGGAAATTTCTGCCTTTTTTCCCTGAAATAAGTGAAATTTCTGCAATTTTGCCCCAAAATAAGGGAAATTTCTGCCTTTTTGACACAAAATAAGGGGAATTTCTGTCTTTTTGCTCCAAAATAAGGGGAATTTCCGCATTTTTACCTCATAATAAGGGGAATCTCTGCCTTTTTGCCCTAAAATATGGGGAAATTCTGTATTTTTGCCCCAAAATAGAGAAAATTTCTGCAATTTTGTAGCAAATTAAAAGTAATTTCTGCCTTTTTGCCCCAAAATAAGAGAAATTTTTGCATTTTTTCCCTGAAATAAGTGAAATTTCTGTAATTTTTCCCCAAAATAAGGAAGATTTCTGCATTTTTGCCCCAAAATAATAAAAGTTTTTGCAATTTTGTACCAAAATAAAAGAAATTTTTGCCTTTTTGCCCCAAAATAAGAAAATTTCTGCTTTTTTCCCTGAAATAAATGAAGTTTCTGCAATTTTGCCCCAAAATAAGTTAAATTTCTGCAATTTTGCCCCAAAATAAAAAAAATTTCTGCCTTTTTGCCACAAAATAAGAGGAATTTCTGGTTTTTTGCCCCAAAATAAGTGAAATTTCTGCCTTTCTGCCCCCAAATAAGGCGAATTTCAGCCTTTTTACTTCAAAATAAGAGGAATTTCTCCATTTTTGAAACAAAATAAGGGGAATTTCTATTTTTTCCACAAAGTATTAGGAATTTCTGCTTTTTGCCCCAAAATAAGGAAAATTTCTGCCTTTTTTCCCTGAAATTATTGAAATTTTTGCAATTTTGCCCCAAAATAAGTGAAATTTCTGCAATTTTGTCCCAAAATAAGTGGAATTTCTGAGTTTTGCCCCAATATAAGGAGAATTTCTGTCTTTTTGCCCCAACAAATAGTGAATTTCTCCCTTTTTGCCCCACAACTAGGGGAATTTCTGCAATTTTGCTCCAAAATATGGGGTATTTCTGCTTTTTTCCCCAAAAATAAGGGGAATGTATACCTTTTGCCACAAAAAATAGAAATTTCTTTATTTTTGCCCCAAAATAAGAGGAATTTCTGCCTTTTTACCTCAAAATAAGTGAAATTTCTGCCTTTTTACCAAAAAATAAACGGAATTTCTGTCTTTTTGCCCCAAAATAAAATGAATTTTTGAAATATGCCCTGAAATAAGTGAAATTTCTGCAATTTTGCCCCCAAATAAGGGAAATTTCTGCTTTTTCGACACAAAATAAGGAAAATTTCTGCATTTTTGCCACAAAATATTAGGAATTTCTGCCTTTTTGCCCCAAAATAAGGAAAATTTCTGTCTTTTTTCCCTGAAATAAGTGAAATTTCTGCAATTTTGCCTCAAAATAAGTGAAATTTCTACAATTTTGCCCCAAAATAAAGGAAATTTCTGGAATTTTGCCCCAAAATATGTGGAATTCTGAGTTTTGCCCCAAAATAAGGAGAATTTCCGTGTTTTTGCCCCAACATATAAGGAATTTCTGACTTTTTGCCCCACAATTAGGGGATTTTCTGCAATTTTGCTCCAAAATATGGGGAATTTCTGCTTTTTTGCCATAAATAAATGAAATGGATACTTTTTGCCACAAAGAAAGGAAATTTCTTCATTTTTGCCACAAAATAAGAGGAATTTCTGCCTTTTTACCTCAAAATAAGTGAAATTTCTGCCTTTTTACCCCAAAATAAACGGAATTTCTGTCTTTTTGCCCCAAAATAAAGAAATTTTTGAATTATGCCCTGAAATAAGTGAAATTTCTGCCTTTTTGACACAAAATAAGGGGAATTTCTGCATTTATGCCACAAAATATTAGGAATTTCTGCCTTTTTGCCCCAAAATAATGAAAATTTCTGCCTTTTTTCCTGAATTAAGTGAAATTTCTGCAATTTTGCCCCAAATAAGTGAAATTTCTGCAATTTTGCCCCAAAATAAGGGAAATTTCTGGAATTTAGCCCCAAAATAAGTGGAATTACTGAGTTTTGATAAGGGGAATTTCTGACTTTTTGCCCTGAAATAAATTAAATTTCTAAAATTTTTCCCCAAAATAAGGGAAATGTCTGGTTTTGCCCCAAAATAAGCAGAATTTCTGACTCTTTGCCCCAAAATAAGAGGAATTTCAGCCTTTTTACCTCAAAATAAGGGAAATTTCTTCATTTTTGCCCCAAAATATGAGAAATTTCTGCCTTTTTGCCCCAAAATAAGAAAAATTTTTGCAATTTTGTACCAAAATGAAAGAAATTTCTGCTCTTTGCCCCAAAATAAGAAAATTTCTGCTTTTTTTCCCTGAAATAAGTGAAATATCTGCAATTTTGCCCCAAAATAAGTGAAATTTCTGCAATTTTGCTTCAAAATGAAAGAAATTTCTGCGTTTTTGCCACAAAATAAGGGGAATTTCTGTCTTTTTGCCCTAAAATAAGGGAAATTTCTGCCTTTTTGCCACCAAATAAGGCGAATTTCAGCCTTTTTACCTCAAAATATTAGGAATTTCTGCCCTTTTTCCCCAAAATAAAGAAAATTTCTGCCTTTTTTCTCTGAAATAAGTGAAATTTCTGCAATTTTGCCCCAAAATAAGTGAAATTTCTGCAATTTTGCCCCAAAATAAGTGGAATTTCTGAGTTTTGCCCCAAAATAAGGAGAATTTCTGTCTTTTTGCCCCAACAAATAGGGAATTTCTCCCTTTTTGCCCCACAACTAGGGGAATTTCTGCAATTTTGCTCCAAAATACGGGGAATTTCTGCTTTTTTTCCCAAAAATAAGGGGAATGTATACCTTTTATCACAAAAAGGGAAATTTCTTCATTTTTGCCCCAAAATAAGAAGAATTTCTGCCTTTTTACCTCAAAATATGTGAAATTTCTGCCTTTTTACCCAAAAAGTAATGGAAGTTCTGTCTTTTGCCCCAAAATAAAAGCAATTTTTGAATTGTGCTCTGAAATAATTGAAATTTCTGCAATTGTGCCCCCAGATAAGGGAAATTTCTGCCTTTTTGACACAAAATAAGGGGAATTTCTGCATTTTTGCCACAAACTATTAGGAATTTCTGCCTTTTTGCCTCAAATTAAGAAAAATTTCTGCCTTTTTTCCCTGAAATAAGTGAAATTTCTGCAATTTTGCCCCAAAATAAGTGATATTTCTGCAATTTTGCTCCAAAATAAAAGAAATTTCTGTTTGTTTGCCACAAAATAAGGGAAATTTCTATCTTTTTGCCCTAAAATAAGGGAAATTTCTGCCTTTTTGCCCCCAAATAAGGCGAATTTCAGCCTTTTTACTTCAAAATATTAGGAATTTCTGCCCTTTTTGCCCCAAAATAATAAAAATTTCTGCCTTTTTTCTCTGACATAAGTGAAATTTCTGCAATTTTGCCCCAAAATAAGTGAAATTTCTGCAATTTTGCCCCAAAATAAGTGGAATTTCTGAGTTTTGCCCCAAAATAAGGAGAATTTCTGTCTTTTTGCCCCAACAAATAGGAAATTTCTCCCTTTTTGCCCCACAACTAGGGGAATTTCTGCAATTTTGCTCCAAAATACGGGGAATTTCTGCTTTTTTTTCACAAAAATAAAGGGAATGTATACCTTTTCCCACAAAAAAGGGAAATTTTTTCATTTTTGCCCCAAAATAAGAAGAATTTCTGCCTTTTTACCTCAAAATAAGTGAAATTTCTGCCTTTTTACCCAAAAATAAACGGAATTTCTGTCTTTTTGCCCCAAAATAAAAGCAATTTTTTAATTATGCCCTGAAATAAGTGAAATTTCTGCAATTTTGCCCCCAGATAAGGGAAATTTCTGCCTTTTTGACAAAAATAAGGGGCATTTCTGCATTTTTGCCACAAAATATTAGGAATTTCTGACTTTTGCCCCAAAATAAGGAAAATTTCTGCCTTTTTCCCTGAAATAAGTGAAATTTCTGCAATTTTGCCCCAAAATAAGGGAAATTTCTGCCTTTTTGACACAAAATAAGGGGAATTTCTGTCTTTTTGCTCCAAAATAAGGGGAATTTCCGCCTTTTTACCTCATAATAAGGGGAATCTCTGCCTTTTTGCCCGAAAATATGGGGAAATTCTGTATTTTTGCCCCAAAATAGAGAAAATTTCTGCAATTTTGTAGCAAATTAAAAGTAATTTCTGCCTTTTTGCCCCAAAATAAGAGAAATTTTTGCGTTTTTTCCCTGAAATAAGTGAAATTTCTGTAATTTTTCCCCAAAATAAGGAAGATTTCTGCATTTTTGCCCCAAAATAATAAAAATTTTTGCCTTTTTGCCCCAAAATAAGAAAATTTCTGCTTTTTTCCCTGAAATAAAAGAAATTTCTGCAATTTTGCCCCAAAATAAGTTAAATTTCTGCAATTTTGCCCCAAAATAAAAGAAATTTCTGCCTTTTTGCCACAAAATAAGAGGAATTTCTGTTTTTTTGCCCCAAAATAAGTGAAATTTCTGCCTTTCTGCCCCCAAATGAGGCGAATTTCAGCCTTTTTACCTCAAAATAAGAGGAATTTCTCCATATTGAAACAAAATAAGGGGAATTTCTGCATTTTTTCCACAAAGTATTAGGAATTTCTGCCTTTTTGCCCCAAAATAAGGAAAATTTCTGCCTTTTTTCCCTGAAATTATTGAAATTTTTGCAATTTTGCCCCAAAATAAGTGAAATTTCTGCAATTTTGTCCCAAAATAAGTGGAATTTCTGAGTTTTGCCCTAATATAAGGAGAATTTCTGTCTTTTTGCCCAACAAATAGTGAATTTCTCCCTTTTTGCCCCACAACTAGGGGAATTTCTGCAATTTTGCTCCAAAATATGGGGTATTTCTGCTTTTTTCCCCAAAATAAGGGGAATGTATACCTTTTGCCACAAAAAATAGAAATTTCTTTATTTTTGCCCCAAAATAAGAGGAATTTCTGCCTTTTTACCTCAAAATAAGTGAAATTTCTGCCTTTTTACCAAAAAAATAAACGGAATTTCCTTCTTTTTGCCCCAAAATAAAATGAATTTTTGAAATATGCCCTGAAATAAGTGAAATTTCTGCAATTTTGCCCCCAAATAAGGGAAATTTCTGCTTTTTCGACAGAAAATAAGGAAAATTTCTGCATTTTTGCCACAAAATATTAGGAATTTCTGCCTTTTTGCCCCAAAATAAGGAAAATTTCTGTCTTTTTTCCCTGAAATAAGTGAAATTTCTGCAATTTTGCCTCAAAATAAGTGAAATTTCTACAATTTTGCCCCAAAATAAAGGAAATTTCTGGAATTTTGCCCCAAAATATGTGGAATTCTGAGTTTTGCCCCAAAATAAGGAGAATTTCGGTGTTTTTGCCCCAACATATAAGGAATTTCTGACTTTTTGCCCCACAATTAGGGGATTTTCTGCAATTTTGCTCCAAAATATGGGGAATTTCTGCAATTTTGCCATAAATAAATGAAATGGATACTTTTTGCCACAAAGAAGGGAAATTTCTTCATTTTTGCCACAAAATAAGAGGAATTTCTGCCTTTTTACCTCAAAATAAGTGAAATTTCTGCCTTTTTACCCCAAAATAAACGGAATTTCTGTCTTTTTGCCCCAAAATAAAAGAAATTTTTGAATTATGCCCTGAAATAAGTGAAATTTCTGCCTTTTTGACACAAAATAAGGGGAATTTCTGCATTTATGCCACAAAATATTAGGAATTTCTGCTTTTTTGCCCCAAAATAATGAAAATTTCTGCCCTTTTTCCTGAATTAAGTGAAATTTCTGCAATTTTGCCCCAAATAAGTGAAATTTCTGGAATTTTGCCCAAAATAAGGAAAATTTCTGGAATTTAGCCCCAAAATAAGTGGAATTTCTGAGTTTTGCCCCAAAATAAGGGGAATTTCTGACTTTTTGCCCTGAAATAAATTAAATTTCTAAAATTTTTCCCCAAAATAAGGGAAATGTCTGTTTTTGCCCCAAAATAAGCGGAATTTCTGACTTTTTGCCCCAAAATAAGAGGAATTTCAGCCTTTTTACCTCAAAATAAGGTAAATTTCTTCATTTTTGCCCCAAAATATGAGAAATTTCTGCCTTTTTGCCCCAAAATAAGAAAAATTTTTGCAATTTTGTACCAAAATGAAAGAAATTTCTGCTTTTTGCCACAAAATATTAAGAATTTCTGCCTTTTTGCCCCAAAATAAGAAAAATTTCTGCCTTTTTAACCTGAAATAAGTGAAATTTCTGCAATTTTGCCCATAAATAAGTGATATTTCTGCAATTTTGCTCCAAAATAAAAGAAATTTCTGTTTTTTTGCCACAAAATAAGGGAAATTTCTGCCTTTTTGCCCCCAAATCAGGCGAATTTCAGCCTTTTTACCTCAAAATATTAGGAATTTCTGCCTTTTTGCCCCAAAATAAAGAAAATTTCTGCCTTTTTTCTCTGACATAAGTGAAATTTCTGCAATTTTGCCCAGAATAAGTGAAATTTCTGCAATTTTGCCCCAAAATAAGTGGAATTTCTGAGTTTTGCCCCAAAATAAGGAGAATTTCTGTCTTTTTGCCCCAACAAATAGGAAATTTCTCCCTTTTTGCCCCACAACTAGGGGAATTTCTGCAATTTTGCTCCAAAATACGGGGAATTTCTGCTTTTTTTTCACAAAAATAAAGGGAATGTATACCTTTTCCCACAAAAAAGGGAAATTTCTTCATTTTTGCCCCAAAATAAGAATTTCTGCCTTTTTACCTCAAAATAAGTGAAATTTCTGCCTTTTTACCCAAAAATAAACGGAATTTCTGTCTTTTTGCCCCAAAATAAAAGCAATTTTTGAATTATGCCCTGAAATAAGTGAAATTTCTGCAATTTTGCCCCCAGATAAGGGAAATTTCTGCCTTTTTGACACAAAATAAGGGGCATTTCTGCATTTTTGCCACAAAATATTAGGAATTTCTGAATTTGCCCCAAAATAAGGGAAATTTCTGCCTTTTTTCCCTGAAATAAGTGAAATTTCTGCAATTTTGCCCCAAAATAAGGGAAATTTCTGCCTTTTTGACACAAAATAAGGGGAATTTCTGTCTTTTTGCTCCAAAATAAGGGGAATTTCCGCCCTTTTACCTCATAATAAGGGGAATCTCTGCCTTTTTGCCCTAAAATATGGGGAAATTCTGTATTTTTGCCCCAAAATAGAGAAAATTTCTGCAATTTTGTAGCAAATTAACAGTAATTTGCCTTTTTGCCCCAAAATAAGAGAAATTTTTGCGTTTTTTCCCTGAAATAAGTGAAATTTCTGTAATTTTTCCCCAAAATAAGGAAGATTTCTGCATTTTTGCCCCAAAATAATAAAAATTTTTGCAATTTTGTACAAAAATAAAAGAAATTTTTGCCTTTTTGCCCCAAAATAAGAAAATTTCTGCTTTTTTCCCTGAAATAAATGAAATTTCTGCAATTTTGCCCCAAAATAAGTTAAATTTCTGCAATTTTGCCCCAAAATAAAGAAATTTCTGCCTTTTTGCCACAAAATAAGAGGAATTTCTGTTTTTTTGCCCCAAAATAAGTGAAATTTCTGCCTTTCTGCCCCCAAATAAGGCGAATTTCAGCCTTTTTACCTCAAAATAAGAGGAATTTCTCCATTTTTGAAACAAAATAAGGGGAATTTCTGCATTTTTTTCCACAAAGTATTAGGAATTTCTGCCTTTTTGCCCCAAAATAAGGAAAATTTCTGCCTTTTTTCCCTGAAATTATTGAAATTTTTGCAATTTTGCCCCAAAATAAGTGAAATTTCTGCAATTTTGTCCCAAAATAAGTGGAATTTCTGAGTTTTGCCCCAATATAAGGAGAATTTCTGTATTTTGCCCCAACAAATAGTGAATTTCTTTCTTTTTGCCCCACAACTAGGGGAATTTCTGCAATTTTGCTCCAAAATATGGGGTATTTCTGCTTTTTTCCCCAAAAATAAGAGGAATATATACCTTTTGCCACAAAAAAATAGAAATTTCTTTATTTTTGCCCCAAAATAAGAGGAATTTCTGCCTTTTTACCTCAAAATAAGTGAAATTTCTGCCTTTTTACCAAAAAATAAACGGAATTTCCTTCTTTTTGCCCCAAAATAAAATGAATTTTTGAAATATGCCCTGAAATAAGTGAAATTTCTGCAATTTTGCCCCCAAATAAGGGAAATTTCTGCTTTTTCGACAGAAAATAAGGAAAATTTCTGCATTTTTGCCACAAAATATTAGGAATTTCTGCCTTTTTGCCCCAAAATAAGGAAAATTTCTGTCTTTTTTCCCTGAAATAAGTGAAATTTCTGCAATTTTGCCTCAAAATAAGTGAAATTTCTACAATATTGCCCCAAAATAAAGGAAATTTCTGGAATTTTGCCCCAAAATATGTGGAATTCTGAGTTTTGCCCCAAAATAAGGAGAATTTCGGTGTTTTTGCCCCAACATATAAGGAATTTCTGACTTTTTGCCCCACAATTAGGGGATTTTCTGCAATTTTGCTCCAAAATATGGGGAATTTCTGCAATTTTGCCATAAATAAATGAAATGGATACTTTTTGCCACAAAGAAGGGAAATTTCTTCATTTTTGCCACAAAATAAGAGGAATTTCTGCCTTTTTACCTCAAAATAAGTGAAATTTCTGCCTTTTTACCCCAAAATAAACGGAATTTCTGTCTTTTTGCCCCAAAATAAAAGAAATTTTTGAATTATGCCCTGAAATAAGTGAAATTTCTGCCTTTTTGACACAAAATAAGGGGAATTTCTGCATTTATGCCACAAAATATTAGGAATTTCTGCTTTTTTGCCCCAAAATAATGAAAATTTCTGCCCTTTTTCCTGAATTAAGTGAAATTTCTGCAATTTTGCCCCAAATAAGTGAAATTTCTGGAATTTTGCCCAAAATAAGGAAAATTTCTGGAATTTAGCCCCAAAATAAGTGGAATTTCTGAGTTTTGCCCCAAAATAAGGGGAATTTCTGACTTTTTGCCCTGAAATAAATTAAATTTCTAAAATTTTTCCCCAAAATAAGGGAAATGTCTGTTTTTGCCCCAAAATAAGCGGAATTTCTGACTTTTTGCCCCAAAATAAGAGGAATTTCAGCCTTTTTACCTCAAAATAAGGTAAATTTCTTCATTTTTGCCCCAAAATATGAGAAATTTCTGCCTTTTTGCCCCAAAATAAGAAAAATTTTTGCAATTTTGTACCAAAATGAAAGAAATTTCTGCTTTTTGCCACAAAATATTAAGAATTTCTGCCTTTTTGCCCCAAAATAAGAAAAATTTCTGCCTTTTTAACCTGAAATAAGTGAAATTTCTGCAATTTTGCCCATAAATAAGTGATATTTCTGCAATTTTGCTCCAAAATAAAAGAAATTTCTGTTTTTTTGCCACAAAATAAGGGAAATTTCTGCCTTTTTGCCCCCAAATCAGGCGAATTTCAGCCTTTTTACCTCAAAATATTAGGAATTTCTGCCTTTTTGCCCCAAAATAAAGAAAATTTCTGCCTTTTTTCTCTGACATAAGTGAAATTTCTGCAATTTTGCCCAGAATAAGTGAAATTTCTGCAATTTTGCCCCAAAATAAGTGGAATTTCTGAGTTTTGCCCCAAAATAAGGAGAATTTCTGTCTTTTTGCCCCAACAAATAGGAAATTTCTCCCTTTTTGCCCCACAACTAGGGGAATTTCTGCAATTTTGCTCCAAAATACGGGGAATTTCTGCTTTTTTTTCACAAAAATAAAGGGAATGTATACCTTTTCCCACAAAAAAGGGAAATTTCTTCATTTTTGCCCCAAAATAAGAATTTCTGCCTTTTTACCTCAAAATAAGTGAAATTTCTGCCTTTTTACCCAAAAATAAACGGAATTTCTGTCTTTTTGCCCCAAAATAAAAGCAATTTTTGAATTATGCCCTGAAATAAGTGAAATTTCTGCAATTTTGCCCCCAGATAAGGGAAATTTCTGCCTTTTTGACACAAAATAAGGGGCATTTCTGCATTTTTGCCACAAAATATTAGGAATTTCTGAATTTGCCCCAAAATAAGGGAAATTTCTGCCTTTTTTCCCTGAAATAAGTGAAATTTCTGCAATTTTGCCCCAAAATAAGGGAAATTTCTGCCTTTTTGACACAAAATAAGGGGAATTTCTGTCTTTTTGCTCCAAAATAAGGGGAATTTCCGCCCTTTTACCTCATAATAAGGGGAATCTCTGCCTTTTTGCCCTAAAATATGGGGAAATTCTGTATTTTTGCCCCAAAATAGAGAAAATTTCTGCAATTTTGTAGCAAATTAAAAGTAATTTGCCTTTTTGCCCCAAAATAAGAGAAATTTTTGCGTTTTTTCCCTGAAATAAGTGAAATTTCTGTAATTTTTCCCCAAAATAAGGAAGATTTCTGCATTTTTGCCCCAAAATAATAAAAATTTTTGCAATTTTGTACAAAAATAAAAGAAATTTTTGCCTTTTTGCCCCAAAATAAGAAAATTTCTGCTTTTTTCCCTGAAATAAATGAAATTTCTGCAATTTTGCCCCAAAATAATTTAAATTTCTGCAATTTTGCCCCAAAATAAAGAAATTTCTGCCTTTTTGCCACAAAATAAGAGGAATTTCTGTTTTTTTGCCCCAAAATAAGTGAAATTTCTGCCTTTCTGCCCCCAAATAAGGCGAATTTCAGCCTTTTTACCTCAAAATAAGAGGAATTTCTCCATTTTTGAAACAAAATAAGGGGAATTTCTGCATTTTTTTCCACAAAGTATTAGGAATTTCTGCCTTTTTGCCCCAAAATAAGGAAAATTTCTGCCTTTTTTCCCTGAAATTATTGAAATTTTTGCAATTTTGCCCCAAAATAAGTGAAATTTCTGCAATTTTGTCCCAAAATAAGTGGAATTTCTGAGTTTTGCCCCAATATAAGGAGAATTTCTGTATTTTGCCCCAACAAATAGTGAATTTCTTTCTTTTTGCCCCACAACTAGGGGAATTTCTGCAATTTTGCTCCAAAATATGGGGTATTTCTGCTTTTTTCCCCAAAAATAAGAGGAATATATACCTTTTGCCACAAAAAAATAGAAATTTCTTTATTTTTGCCCCAAAATAAGAGGAATTTCTGCCTTTTTACCTCAAAATAAGTGAAATTTCTGCCTTTTTACCAAAAAATAAACGGAATTTCCTTCTTTTTGCCCCAAAATAAAATGAATTTTTGAAATATGCCCTGAAATAAGTGAAATTTCTGCAATTTTGCCCCCAAATAAGGGAAATTTCTGCTTTTTCGACAGAAAATAAGGAAAATTTCTGCATTTTTGCCACAAAATATTAGGAATTTCTGCCTTTTTGCCCCAAAATAAGGAAAATTTCTGTCTTTTTTCCCTGAAATAAGTGAAATTTCTGCAATTTTGCCTCAAAATAAGTGAAATTTCTACAATATTGCCCCAAAATAAAGGAAATTTCTGGAATTTTGCCCCAAAATATGTGGAATTCTGAGTTTTGCCCCAAAATAAGGAGAATTTCGGTGTTTTTGCCCCAACATATAAGGAATTTCTGACTTTTTGCCCCACAATTAGGGGATTTTCTGCAATTTTGCTCCAAAATATGGGGAATTTCTGCAATTTTGCCATAAATAAATGAAATGGATACTTTTTGCCACAAAGAAGGGAAATTTCTTCATTTTTGCCACAAAATAAGAGGAATTTCTGCCTTTTTACCTCAAAATAAGTGAAATTTCTGCCTTTTTACCCCAAAATAAACGGAATTTCTGTCTTTTTGCCCCAAAATAAAAGAAATTTTTGAATTATGCCCTGAAATAAGTGAAATTTCTGCCTTTTTGACACAAAATAAGGGGAATTTCTGCATTTATGCCACAAAATATTAGGAATTTCTGCTTTTTTGCCCCAAAATAATGAAAATTTCTGCCCTTTTTCCTGAATTAAGTGAAATTTCTGCAATTTTGCCCCAAATAAGTGAAATTTCTGGAATTTTGCCCAAAATAAGGAAAATTTCTGGAATTTAGCCCCAAAATAAGTGGAATTTCTGAGTTTTGCCCCAAAATAAGGGGAATTTCTGACTTTTTGCCCTGAAATAAATTAAATTTCTAAAATTTTTCCCCAAAATAAGGGAAATGTCTGTTTTTGCCCCAAAATAAGCGGAATTTCTGACTTTTTGCCCCAAAATAAGAGGAATTTCAGCCTTTTTACCTCAAAATAAGGTAAATTTCTTCATTTTTGCCCCAAAATATGAGAAATTTCTGCCTTTTTGCCCCAAAATAAGAAAAATTTTTGCAATTTTGTACCAAAATGAAAGAAATTTCTGCTTTTTGCCACAAAATATTAAGAATTTCTGCCTTTTTGCCCCAAAATAAGAAAAATTTCTGCCTTTTTAACCTGAAATAAGTGAAATTTCTGCAATTTTGCCCATAAATAAGTGATATTTCTGCAATTTTGCTCCAAAATAAAAGAAATTTCTGTTTTTTTGCCACAAAATAAGGGAAATTTCTGCCTTTTTGCCCCCAAATCAGGCGAATTTCAGCCTTTTTACCTCAAAATATTAGGAATTTCTGCCTTTTTGCCCCAAAATAAAGAAAATTTCTGCCTTTTTTCTCTGACATAAGTGAAATTTCTGCAATTTTGCCCAGAATAAGTGAAATTTCTGCAATTTTGCCCCAAAATAAGTGGAATTTCTGAGTTTTGCCCCAAAATAAGGAGAATTTCTGTCTTTTTGCCCCAACAAATAGGAAATTTCTCCCTTTTTGCCCCACAACTAGGGGAATTTCTGCAATTTTGCTCCAAAATACGGGGAATTTCTGCTTTTTTTTCACAAAAATAAAGGGAATGTATACCTTTTCCCACAAAAAAGGGAAATTTCTTCATTTTTGCCCCAAAATAAGAATTTCTGCCTTTTTACCTCAAAATAAGTGAAATTTCTGCCTTTTTACCCAAAAATAAACGGAATTTCTGTCTTTTTGCCCCAAAATAAAAGCAATTTTTGAATTATGCCCTGAAATAAGTGAAATTTCTGCAATTTTGCCCCCAGATAAGGGAAATTTCTGCCTTTTTGACACAAAATAAGGGGCATTTCTGCATTTTTGCCACAAAATATTAGGAATTTCTGAATTTGCCCCAAAATAAGGGAAATTTCTGCCTTTTTTCCCTGAAATAAGTGAAATTTCTGCAATTTTGCCCCAAAATAAGGGAAATTTCTGCCTTTTTGACACAAAATAAGGGGAATTTCTGTCTTTTTGCTCCAAAATAAGGGGAATTTCCGCCTTTTTACCTCATAATAAGGGGAATCTCTGCCTTTTTGCCCTAAAATATGGGGAAATTCTGTATTTTTGCCCCAAAATAGAGAAAATTTCTGCAATTTTGTAGCAAATTAAAAGTAATTTGCCTTTTTGCCCCAAAATAAGAGAAATTTTTGCGTTTTTTCCCTGAAATAAGTGAAATTTCTGTAATTTTTCCCCAAAATAAGGAAGATTTCTGCATTTTTGCCCCAAAATAATAAAAATTTTTGCAATTTTGTACAAAAATAAAAGAAATTTTTGCCTTTTTGCCCCAAAATAAGAAAATTTCTGCTTTTTTCCCTGAAATAAATGAAATTTCTGCAATTTTGCCCCAAAATAATTTAAATTTCTGCAATTTTGCCCCAAAATAAAGAAATTTCTGCCTTTTTGCCACAAAATAAGAGGAATTTCTGTTTTTTTGCCCCAAAATAAGTGAAATTTCTGCCTTTCTGCCCCCAAATAAGGCGAATTTCAGCCTTTTTACCTCAAAATAAGAGGAATTTCTCCATTTTTGAAACAAAATAAGGGGAATTTCTGCATTTTTTTCCACAAAGTATTAGGAATTTCTGCCTTTTTGCCCCAAAATAAGGAAAATTTCTGCCTTTTTTCCCTGAAATTATTGAAATTTTTGCAATTTTGCCCCAAAATAAGTGAAATTTCTGCAATTTTGTCCCAAAATAAGTGGAATTTCTGAGTTTTGCCCCAATATAAGGAGAATTTCTGTATTTTGCCCCAACAAATAGTGAATTTCTTTCTTTTTGCCCCACAACTAGGGGAATTTCTGCAATTTTGCTCCAAAATATGGGGTATTTCTGCTTTTTTCCCCAAAAATAAGAGGAATATATACCTTTTGCCACAAAAAAATAGAAATTTCTTTATTTTTGCCCCAAAATAAGAGGAATTTCTGCCTTTTTACCTCAAAATAAGTGAAATTTCTGCCTTTTTACCAAAAAATAAACGGAATTTCCTTCTTTTTGCCCCAAAATAAAATGAATTTTTGAAATATGCCCTGAAATAAGTGAAATTTCTGCAATTTTGCCCCCAAATAAGGGAAATTTCTGCTTTTTCGACAGAAAATAAGGAAAATTTCTGCATTTTTGCCACAAAATATTAGGAATTTCTGCCTTTTTGCCCCAAAATAAGGAAAATTTCTGTCTTTTTTCCCTGAAATAAGTGAAATTTCTGCAATTTTGCCTCAAAATAAGTGAAATTTCTACAATATTGCCCCAAAATAAAGGAAATTTCTGGAATTTTGCCCCAAAATATGTGGAATTCTGAGTTTTGCCCCAAAATAAGGAGAATTTCGGTGTTTTTGCCCCAACATATAAGGAATTTCTGACTTTTTGCCCCACAATTAGGGGATTTTCTGCAATTTTGCTCCAAAATATGGGGAATTTCTGCAATTTTGCCATAAATAAATGAAATGGATACTTTTTGCCACAAAGAAGGGAAATTTCTTCATTTTTGCCACAAAATAAGAGGAATTTCTGCCTTTTTACCTCAAAATAAGTGAAATTTCTGCCTTTTTACCCCAAAATAAACGGAATTTCTGTCTTTTTGCCCCAAAATAAAAGAAATTTTTGAATTATGCCCTGAAATAAGTGAAATTTCTGCCTTTTTGACACAAAATAAGGGGAATTTCTGCATTTATGCCACAAAATATTAGGAATTTCTGCTTTTTTGCCCCAAAATAATGAAAATTTCTGCCCTTTTTCCTGAATTAAGTGAAATTTCTGCAATTTTGCCCCAAATAAGTGAAATTTCTGGAATTTTGCCCAAAATAAGGAAAATTTCTGGAATTTAGCCCCAAAATAAGTGGAATTTCTGAGTTTTGCCCCAAAATAAGGGGAATTTCTGACTTTTTGCCCTGAAATAAATTAAATTTCTAAAATTTTTCCCCAAAATAAGGGAAATGTCTGTTTTTGCCCCAAAATAAGCGGAATTTCTGACTTTTTGCCCCAAAATAAGAGGAATTTCAGCCTTTTTACCTCAAAATAAGGTAAATTTCTTCATTTTTGCCCCAAAATATGAGAAATTTCTGCCTTTTTGCCCCAAAATAAGAAAAATTTTTGCAATTTTGTACCAAAATGAAAGAAATTTCTGCTTTTTGCCACAAAATATTAAGAATTTCTGCCTTTTTGCCCCAAAATAAGAAAAATTTCTGCCTTTTTAACCTGAAATAAGTGAAATTTCTGCAATTTTGCCCATAAATAAGTGATATTTCTGCAATTTTGCTCCAAAATAAAAGAAATTTCTGTTTTTTTGCCACAAAATAAGGGAAATTTCTGCCTTTTTGCCCCCAAATCAGGCGAATTTCAGCCTTTTTACCTCAAAATATTAGGAATTTCTGCCTTTTTGCCCCAAAATAAAGAAAATTTCTGCCTTTTTTCTCTGACATAAGTGAAATTTCTGCAATTTTGCCCAGAATAAGTGAAATTTCTGCAATTTTGCCCCAAAATAAGTGGAATTTCTGAGTTTTGCCCCAAAATAAGGAGAATTTCTGTCTTTTTGCCCCAACAAATAGGAAATTTCTCCCTTTTTGCCCCACAACTAGGGGAATTTCTGCAATTTTGCTCCAAAATACGGGGAATTTCTGCTTTTTTTTCACAAAAATAAAGGGAATGTATACCTTTTCCCACAAAAAAGGGAAATTTCTTCATTTTTGCCCCAAAATAAGAATTTCTGCCTTTTTACCTCAAAATAAGTGAAATTTCTGCCTTTTTACCCAAAAATAAACGGAATTTCTGTCTTTTTGCCCCAAAATAAAAGCAATTTTTGAATTATGCCCTGAAATAAGTGAAATTTCTGCAATTTTGCCCCCAGATAAGGGAAATTTCTGCCTTTTTGACACAAAATAAGGGGCATTTCTGCATTTTTGCCACAAAATATTAGGAATTTCTGAATTTGCCCCAAAATAAGGGAAATTTCTGCCTTTTTTCCCTGAAATAAGTGAAATTTCTGCAATTTTGCCCCAAAATAAGGGAAATTTCTGCCTTTTTGACACAAAATAAGGGGAATTTCTGTCTTTTTGCTCCAAAATAAGGGGAATTTCCGCCTTTTTACCTCATAATAAGGGGAATCTCTGCCTTTTTGCCCTAAAATATGGGGAAATTCTGTATTTTTGCCCCAAAATAGAGAAAATTTCTGCAATTTTGTAGCAAATTAAAAGTAATTTGCCTTTTTGCCCCAAAATAAGAGAAATTTTTGCGTTTTTTCCCTGAAATAAGTGAAATTTCTGTAATTTTTCCCCAAAATAAGGAAGATTTCTGCATTTTTGCCCCAAAATAATAAAAATTTTTGCAATTTTGTACAAAAATAAAAGAAATTTTTGCCTTTTTGCCCCAAAATAAGAAAATTTCTGCTTTTTTCCCTGAAATAAATGAAATTTCTGCAATTTTGCCCCAAAATAAGTTAAATTTCTGCAATTTTGCCCCAAAATAAAGAAATTTCTGCCTTTTTGCCACAAAATAAGAGGAATTTCTGTTTTTTTGCCCCAAAATAAGTGAAATTTCTGCCTTTCTGCCCCCAAATAAGGCGAATTTCAGGCTTTTTACCTCAAAATAAGAGGAATTTCTCCATTTTTGAAACAAAATAAGGGGAATTTCTGCATTTTTTTCCACAAAGTATTAGGAATTTCTGCCTTTTTGCCCCAAAATAAGGAAAATTTCTGCCTTTTTTCCCTGAAATTATTGAAATTTTTGCAATTTTGCCCCAAAATAAGTGAAATTTCTGCAATTTTGTCCCAAAATAAGTGGAATTTCTGAGTTTTGCCCCAATATAAGGAGAATTTCTGTATTTTGCCCCAACAAATAGTGAATTTCTTTCTTTTTGCCCCACAACTAGGGGAATTTCTGCAATTTTGCTCCAAAATATGGGGTATTTCTGCTTTTTTCCCCAAAAATAAGAGGAATATATACCTTTTGCCACAAAAAAATAGAAATTTCTTTATTTTTGCCCCAAAATAAGAGGAATTTCTGCCTTTTTACCTCAAAATAAGTGAAATTTCTGCCTTTTTACCAAAAAATAAACGGAATTTCCTTCTTTTTGCCCCAAAATAAAATGAATTTTTGAAATATGCCCTGAAATAAGTGAAATTTCTGCAATTTTGCCCCCAAATAAGGGAAATTTCTGCTTTTTCGACAGAAAATAAGGAAAATTTCTGCATTTTTGCCACAAAATATTAGGAATTTCTGCCTTTTTGCCCCAAAATAAGGAAAATTTCTGTCTTTTTTCCCTGAAATAAGTGAAATTTCTGCAATTTTGCCTCAAAATAAGTGAAATTTCTACAATATTGCCCCAAAATAAAGGAAATTTCTGGAATTTTGCCCCAAAATATGTGGAATTCTGAGTTTTGCCCCAAAATAAGGAGAATTTCGGTGTTTTTGCCCCAACATATAAGGAATTTCTGACTTTTTGCCCCACAATTAGGGGATTTTCTGCAATTTTGCTCCAAAATATGGGGAATTTCTGCAATTTTGCCATAAATAAATGAAATGGATACTTTTTGCCACAAAGAAGGGAAATTTCTTCATTTTTGCCACAAAATAAGAGGAATTTCTGCCTTTTTACCTCAAAATAAGTGAAATTTCTGCCTTTTTACCCCAAAATAAACGGAATTTCTGTCTTTTTGCCCCAAAATAAAAGAAATTTTTGAATTATGCCCTGAAATAAGTGAAATTTCTGCCTTTTTGACACAAAATAAGGGGAATTTCTGCATTTATGCCACAAAATATTAGGAATTTCTGCTTTTTTGCCCCAAAATAATGAAAATTTCTGCCCTTTTTCCTGAATTAAGTGAAATTTCTGCAATTTTGCCCCAAATAAGTGAAATTTCTGGAATTTTGCCCAAAATAAGGAAAATTTCTGGAATTTAGCCCCAAAATAAGTGGAATTTCTGAGTTTTGCCCCAAAATAAGGGGAATTTCTGACTTTTTGCCCTGAAATAAATTAAATTTCTAAAATTTTTCCCCAAAATAAGGGAAATGTCTGTTTTTGCCCCAAAATAAGCGGAATTTCTGACTTTTTGCCCCAAAATAAGAGGAATTTCAGCCTTTTTACCTCAAAATAAGGTAAATTTCTTCATTTTTGCCCCAAAATATGAGAAATTTCTGCCTTTTTGCCCCAAAATAAGAAAAATTTTTGCAATTTTGTACCAAAATGAAAGAAATTTCTGCTTTTTGCCACAAAATATTAAGAATTTCTGCCTTTTTGCCCCAAAATAAGAAAAATTTCTGCCTTTTTAACCTGAAATAAGTGAAATTTCTGCAATTTTGCCCATAAATAAGTGATATTTCTGCAATTTTGCTCCAAAATAAAAGAAATTTCTGTTTTTTTGCCACAAAATAAGGGAAATTTCTGCCTTTTTGCCCCCAAATCAGGCGAATTTCAGCCTTTTTACCTCAAAATATTAGGAATTTCTGCCTTTTTGCCCCAAAATAAAGAAAATTTCTGCCTTTTTTCTCTGACATAAGTGAAATTTCTGCAATTTTGCCCAGAATAAGTGAAATTTCTGCAATTTTGCCCCAAAATAAGTGGAATTTCTGAGTTTTGCCCCAAAATAAGGAGAATTTCTGTCTTTTTGCCCCAACAAATAGGAAATTTCTCCCTTTTTGCCCCACAACTAGGGGAATTTCTGCAATTTTGCTCCAAAATACGGGGAATTTCTGCTTTTTTTTCACAAAAATAAAGGGAATGTATACCTTTTCCCACAAAAAAGGGAAATTTCTTCATTTTTGCCCCAAAATAAGAATTTCTGCCTTTTTACCTCAAAATAAGTGAAATTTCTGCCTTTTTACCCAAAAATAAACGGAATTTCTGTCTTTTTGCCCCAAAATAAAAGCAATTTTTGAATTATGCCCTGAAATAAGTGAAATTTCTGCAATTTTGCCCCCAGATAAGGGAAATTTCTGCCTTTTTGACACAAAATAAGGGGCATTTCTGCATTTTTGCCACAAAATATTAGGAATTTCTGAATTTGCCCCAAAATAAGGGAAATTTCTGCCTTTTTTCCCTGAAATAAGTGAAATTTCTGCAATTTTGCCCCAAAATAAGTGAAATTTCTGCCTTTTTGACACAAAATAAGGGGAATTTCTGTCTTTTTGCTCCAAAATAAGGGGAATTTCCGCCTTTTTACCTCATAATAAGGGGAATCTCTGCCTTTTTGCCCTAAAATATGGGGAAATTCTGTATTTTTGCCCCAAAATAGAGAAAATTTCTGCAATTTTGTAGCAAATTAAAAGTAATTTGCCTTTTTGCCCCAAAATAAGAGAAATTTTTGCATTTTTTCCCTGAAATAAGTGAAATTTCTGTAATTTTTCCGCAAAATAAGGAAGATTTCTACATTTTTGCCCCAAAATAATAAAAATTTTTGCAATTTTGTACAAAAATAAAAGAAATTTTTGCCTTTTTGCCCCAAAATAAGAAAATTTCTGCTTTTTTCCCTGAAATAAATGAAATTTCTGCAATTTTGCCCCAAAATAAGTTAAATTTCTGCAATTTTGCCCCAAAATAAAGAAATTTCTGCCTTTTTGCCACAAAATAAGAGGAATTTCTGTTTTTTTGCCCCAAAATAAGTGAAATTTCTGCCTTTCTGCCCCCAAATAAGGCGAATTTCAGCCTTTTTACCTCAAAATAAGAGGAATTTCTCCATTTTTGAAACAAAATAAGGGGAATTTCTGCATTTTTTTCCACAAAGTATTAGGAATTTCTGCCTTTTTGCCCCAAAATAAGGAAAATTTCTGCCTTTTTTCCCTGAAATTATTGAAATTTTTGCAATTTTGCCCCAAAATAAGTGAAATTTCTGCAATTTTGTCCCAAAATAAGTGGAATTTCTGAGTTTTGCACCAATATAAGGAGAATTTCTGTATTTTGCCCCAACAAATAGTGAATTTCTTTCTTTTTGCCCCACAACTAGGGGAATTTCTGCAATTTTGCTCCAAAATATGGGGTATTTCTGCTTTTTTCCCCCAAAATAAGAGGAATATATACCTTTTGCCACAAAAAAATAGAAATTTCTTTATTTTTGCCCCAAAATAAGAGGAATTTCTGCCTTTTTACCTCAAAATAAGTGAAATTTCTGCCTTTTTACCAAAAAATAAACGGAATTTCTGTCTTTTTGCCCCAAAATAAAATGAATTTTTGAAATATGCCCTGAAATAAGTGAAATTTCTGCAATTTTGCCCCCAAATAAGGGAAATTTCTGCTTTTTCGACACAAAATAAAGAAAATTTCTGCATTTTTGCCACAAAATATTAGGAATTTCTGCCTTTTTGCCCCAAAATAAGGAAAATTTCTGTCTTTTTTCCCTGAAATAAGTGAAATGTCTGCAATTTTGCCTCAAAATAAGTGAAATTTCTACAATTTTGCCCCAAAATAAAGGAAATTTCTGGAATTTTTTCCCAAAATATGTGGAATTCTGAGTTTTGCCCCAAAATAAGGAGAATTTCCGTGTTTTTGCCCCAACATATAAGGAATTTCTGACTTTTTGCCCCACAATTAGGGGATTTTCTGCAATTTTGCTCCAAAATATGGGGAATTTCTGCAATTTTGCCATAAATAAATGAAATGGATACTTTTTGCCACAAAGAAGGGAAATTTCTTCATTTTTGCCACAAAATAAGAGGAATTTCTGCCTTTTTACCTCAAAATAAGTGAAATTTCTGCCTTTTTACCCCAAAATAAACGGAATTTCTGTCTTTTTGCCCCAAACTAAAAGAAATTTTTGAATTATGCCCTGAAATAAGTGAAATTTCTGCATTTTTGACACAAAATAAGGGGAATTTCTGCATTTATGCCACAAAATATTAGGAATTTCTGCCTTTTTGCCCCAAAATAATGAAAATTTCTGCCTTTTTTCCTGAATTAAGTGAAATTTCTGCAATTTTGCCCCAAATAAGTGAAATTTCTGCAATTTTTCCCCAAAATAAGGGAAATTTCTGGAATTTAGCCCCAAAATAAGTGGAATTTCTGAGTTTTGCCTCAAGATAAGGGGAATTTCTGACTTTTTGCCGTGAAATAAATTAAATTTCTAAAATTTTTCCCCAAAATAAGGGAAATGTCTGTTTTTGCCCCAAAATAAGCGGAATTTCTGACTTTTTGCCCCAAAATAAGAGGAATTTCAGCCTTTTTACCTCAAAATAAGGGAAATTTCTTCATTTTTGCCCCAAAATATGAGAAATTTCTGCCTTTTTGCCCCAAAATAAGAAAAATTTTTGCAATTTTGTACCAAAATGAAAGAAATTTCTGCTTTTTGCCCCAAAATAAGAAAATTTCTGCTTTTTTTCCCTGAAATAAGTGAAATTTCTGCAATTTTGCCCCAAAATAAGTGAAATTTCTGCAATTTTGCTCCAAAATGAAAGAAATTTCTGCCTTTTTGCCACAAAATAAGGGGAATTTCTGTCTTTTTGCCCTAAAATAAGGTAAATTTCTGCCTTTTTCCACCAAATAAGGCGAATTTCAGCCTTTTTACCTCAAAATATTAGGAATTTCTGCCCTTTTTCCCCAAAATAAAGAAAATTTCTGCCTTTTTTCTCTGAAATAAGTGAAATTTCTGCAATTTTGCCCCAAAATAAGTGAAATTTCTGCAATTTTGCCCCAAAATAAGTGGAATTTTTGAGTTTTGCCCAAAAATAAGTAGAATTTCTGTCTTTTTGCCCCAACAAATAGGGAATTTCTCCCTTTTTGTCCCACAACTAGGGGAATTTCTGCAATTTTGCTCCAAAATACGGGGAATTTCTGCTTTTTTTCCCAAAAATAAGGGGAATGTATACCTTTTGCCACAAAAAGGGAAATTTCTTCATTTTTGCCCCAAAATAAGAAGAATTTCTGCCTTTTTACCTCAAAATATGTGAAATTTCTGCCTTTTTACCCAAAAAGAAATGGAAGTTCTGTCTTTTTGCCCCAAAATAAAAGCAATTTTTGAATTATGCTCTGAAATAATTGAAATTTCTGCAATTGTGCCCCCAGATAAGGGAAATTTCTGCCTTTTTGACACAAAATAAGGGGAATTTCTGCATTTTTGCCACAAAATATTAGGAATTTCTGCCTTTTTGCCCCAAAATAAGAAAAATTTCTGCCTTTTTTCCCTGAAATAAGTGAAATTTCTGCAATTTTGCCCCCAAATAAGTGATATTTCTGCAATTTTGCTCCAAAATAAAAGAAATTTCTGTTTTTTTGCCACAAAATAAGGGAAATTTCTGTCTTTTTGCCCTAAAATAAGGGAAATTTCTGCTTTTTGCCCCCAAATAAGGCGAATTTCAGCCTTTTTACCTCAAAATTTTAGGAATTTCTGCCTTTTTGCCCCAAAATAAAGAAAATTTCTGCCTTTTTTCTCTGACATAAGTGAAATTTCTGCAATTTTGCCCCAAAATAAGTGAAATTTCTGCAATTTTGCCCCAAAATAAGTGGAATTTCTGAGTTTTGCCCAAAAATAAGGAGAATTTCTGTCTTTTTGCCCCAACAAATAGGAAATTTCTCCCTTTTTGCCCCACAACTAGTGGAATTTCTGCAATTTTGCTCCAAAATACGGGGAATTTCTGCTTTTTTTCACAAAAATAAAGGGAATGTATTCCTTTTCCCACAAAAAAGGGAAATTTTTTCATTTTTGCCCCAAAATAAGAAGAATTTCTGCCTTTTTACCTCAAAATAAGTGAAATTTCTGCCTTTTTACCCAAAAATAAACGGAATTTCTGTCTTTTTGCCCCAAAATAAAAGCAATTTTTTAATTATGCCCTGAAATAAGTGAAATTTCTGCAATTTTGCCCCCAGATAAGGGAAATTTCTGCCTTTTTGACACAAAATAAGGGGCATTTCTGCATTTTTGCCACAAAATATTAGGAATTTCTGACTTTTGCCCCAAAATAAGGAAAATTTCTGCCTTTTTTCCCTGAAATAAGTGAAATTTCTGCAATTTTGCCCCAAAATAAGGGAAATTTCTGCCTTTTTGACACAAAATAAGGGGAATTTCTGTCTTTTTGCTCCAAAATAAGGGGAATTTCCGCCTTTTTACCTCATAATAAGGGGAATCTCTGCCTTTTTGCCCTAAAATATGGGGAAATTCTGTATTTTTGCCCCAAAATAGAAAAAATTTCTGCAATTTTGTAGCAAATTAAAAGTAATTTCTGCCTTTTTGCCCCAAAATAAGAGAAATTTTTGCGTTTTTTCCCTGAAATAAGTGAAATTTCTGTAATTTTTCCGCAAAATAAGGAAGATTTCTACATTTTTGCCCCAAAATAATAAAAATTTTTGCAATTTTGTACCAAAATAAAAGAAATTTTTGCATTTTTGCCCCAAAATAAGAAAATTTCTGCTTTTTTCCCTGAAATAAAAGAAATTTCTGCAATTTTGCCCCAAAATAAGTTAAATTTCTGCAATTTTGCCCCAAAATAAAAGAAATTTCTGCCTTTTTGCCACAAAATAAGAGGAATTTCTGTTTTTTTGCCCCAAAATAAGTGAAATTTCTGCCTTTCTGCCCCCAAATAAGGCGAATTTCAGCCTTTTTACCTCAAAATAACAGGAATTTCTCCATTTTTGAAACAAAATAAGGGGAATTTCTGCATTTTTTCCACAAAGTATTAGGAATTTCTGCCTTTTTGCCCCAAAATAAGGAAAATTTCTGCCTTTTTTCCCTGAAATTATTGAAATTTTTGCAATTTTGTCCCAAAATAAGTGAAATTTCTGCAATTTTGTCCCAAAATAAGTGGAATTTCTGAGTTTTGCCCCAATATAAGGAGAATTTCTGTCTTTTTGCCCCAACAAATAGTGAATTTCTTTCTTTTTGCCCCACAACTAGGGGAATTTCTGCAATTTTGCTCCAAAATATGGGGTATTTCTGCTTTTTTCCCCAAAAATAAGGGGAATGTATACCTTTTGCCACAAAAAAATAGAAATTTCTATATTTTTGCCCCAAAATAAGAGGAATTTCTGCCTTTTTACCTCAAAATAAGTGAAATTTCTGCCTTTTTACTAAATAATAAACGGAATTTCTGTCTTTTTGCCCCAAAATAAAATGAATTTTTGAAATATGCCCTGAAATACGTGAAATTTCTGCAATTTTGCCCCCAAATAAGGGAAATTTCTGCTTTTTCGACACAAAATAAGGAAAATTTCTGCATTTTTGCCACAAAATATTAGGAATTTCTGCCTTTTTGCCCCAAAATAAGGAAAATTTCTGTCTTTTTTCCCTGAAATAAGTGAAATTTCTGCAATTTTGCCTCAAAATAAGTGAAATTTCTACAATTTTGCCCCAAAATAAAGAAAATTTCTGGAATTTTGCCCCAAAATATGTGGAATTCTGAGTTTTGCCCCAAAATAAGGAGAATTTCGGTGTTTTTGCCCCAACATATAAGGAATTTCTGACTTTTTGCCCCACAATTAGGGGATTTTCTGCAATTTTGCTCCAAAATATGGGGAATTTCTGCAATTTTGCCATAAATAAATGAAAAGGATACTTTTTGCCACAAAGAAGGGAAATTTCTTCATTTTTGCCACAAAATAAGAGGAATTTCTGCCTTTTTACCTCAACATAAGTGAAATTTCTGCCTTTTTACCCCAAAATAAACGGAATTTCTGTCTTTTTGCCCCAAAATAAAAGAAATTTTTGAATTATGCCCTGAAATAAGTGAAATTTCTGCATTTTTGACACAAAATAAGGGGAATTTCTGCATTTATGCCTCAAAATATTAGGAATTTCTGCTTTTTTGTTCCAAAATAATGAAAATTTCTGCCTTTTTTCCTGAATTAAGTGAAATTTCTGCAATTTTGCCCCAAATAAGTGAAATTTCTGCAATTTTGCCCCAAAATAAGGGAAATTTCTGGAATTTAGCCCCAAAATAAGTGGAATTTCTGAGTTTTGCCCCAAAATAAGGGGAATTTCTGACTTTTTGCCCTGAAATAAATTAAATTTCTAAAATTTTTCCCCAAAATAAGGAAAATGTCTGTTTTTGCCCCAAAATAAGCGGAATTTCTGACTTTTTGCCCCAAAATAAGAGGAATTTCAGCCTTTTTACGTCAAAATAAGGGAAATTTCTTCATTTTTGCCCCAAAATATGAGAAATTTCTGCCTTTTTGCCCCAAAATAAGAAAAATTTTTGCAATTTTGTACCAAAATGAAAGAAATTTCTGCTTTTTGCCCCAAAATAAGAAATATTCTGCTTTTTTTCCCAGAAATAAGTGAAATTTCTGCAATTTTGCCCCAAAATAAGTGAAATTTCTGCAATTTTGCTCCAAAATAAACGAAATTTCTGCCTTTTTGCCACAAAATAAGGGGAATTTCTGTCTTTTTGCCCTAAAATAAGGGAAATTTCTGCCTTTTTGCCCCCAAATAAGGCGAATTTCAGCCTTTTTACCTCAAAATATTAGGAATTTCTGCCTTTTTGCCCAAAATAAAGAAAATTTCTTCCTTTTTTCTCTGAAATAAGTGAAATTTCTGCAATTTTGCCCCAAAATAAGTGAAATTTCTGCAATTTTGCCCCAAAATAAGTGGAATTTCTGAGTTTTGCCCCAAAATAAAAAGAATTTCTGTCTTTTTGCCCCAACCAATAGGGAATTTCTCCCTTTTTGCCCCACAACTAGGGGAATTTCTGCAATTTTGCTTCAAAATACGGGGAATTTCTGCTTTTTTTCCCAAAAATAAGAGGAATGTATACCTTTAGCCACAAAAAAGTGAAATTTTTCATTTTTGCCCCAAAATAAGAAGAATTTCTGCCTTTTTACCTCAAAATATGTGAAATTTCTGCCTTTTTACCAAGAAGAAATGGAAGTTCTGTCTTTTTGCCCCAAAATAAAAGCAATTTTTGAATTATGCTCTGAAATAATTGAAATTTCTGCAATTGTGCCCCCAGATAAGGGAAATTTCTGCCTTTTTGACACAAAATAAGGGGAATTTCTGCATTTTTGCCACAAAATATTAGGAATTTCTGCCTTTTTGCCCCAAAATAAGAAAAATTTCTGCCTTTTTTCCCTGAAATAAGTGAAATTTCTGCAATTTTGCCCCCAAATAAGTGATATTTCTGCAATTTTGCTCCAAAATAAAAGAAATTTCTGTTTTTTTGCCACAAAATAAGGGAAATTTCTGTCTTTTTGCCCTAAAATAAGGGAAATTTCTGCCTTTTTGCCCCCAAATAAGGCGAATTTCAGCCTTTTTACCTCAAAATATTAGGAATTTCTGCCTTTTTGCCCAAAATAAAGAAAATTTCTGCCTTTTTTCTCTGACATAAGTGAAATTTCTGCAATTTTGCCCGAAAATAAGTGAAATTTCTGCAATTTTGCCCCAAAATAAGTGGAATTTCTGAGTTTTGCCCCAAAATAAGGAGAATTTCTGTCTTTTTGCCCCAACAAATAGGAAATTTCTCCCTTTTTGCCCCACAACTAGGGGAATTTCTGCATTTTTGCCCCAAAATATGGGAAATTTCTGCCTTTTTGCCCCAAAATAAGAAAAATTTCTGCAATTTTGTACCAAAATAAAAGAAATTTCTGCCTTTTGCCCCAAAATAAGAAAATTTCTGCTTTTTTTTAATAAGTGAAATTTCTCCAATTTTGAACCAAAATAAGTGAAATTTCTGAAATTTTGCCCCAAAATAAGGGAAATTTCTTGAATTTTGCCCCAAAATAAGTGGAATTTCTGAGTTTTACCCCAAAATAAGGAGAATTTCTGTCTTTTTGGCCCAACATATAGGGAATTTCTTCTTTTTTGCCCCACAATTAGGGGAATTTCTGCAATTTTGCTCCAAAATACGTGGATTTTCTGCCTTTTTGCCCGAAAATAAGAAGAATGCATACCTTTTTGCCATAAAAAAGGGAAATTTCTTAGTTTTTGCTCCAAAATAAGGGGAATTTCTGATTTTTTGCCCCTAATAAGTGGAATTCCCGTCTTTTTCCCCCAAAACAAAGGGAATTTCTGTCTTTTTTGCCCCAAAATAAGGAAAATTTCTGACTTATTACCCTGAAGTATGTGAAATTTCTGCAATTTTGCCCCAAAATAAAGAAAATTTCTGCCTTTTTGCCCCCAAATATGGGGAATTTCAGCCTTTTTACCTCAAAGTAAGGGGAATTTCTGCATTTCTGCCCCAAAATATGGGAAATTTCTGCCTTTTTGCCCCAAAATAAGAAGAATTTTTGAAATTTTGTATCAAAATAAAAGAAATTTCTGACTTTTTGCTTCAAAATAAGAAAATTTCTGCTTTTTTTTCTGAAATAAGTGAAATTTCTGCAATTTTGCCCCAAAATAAGTGAAATTTCTGCTAATTTGCCCCAAAATAAGGGAAATTTCTGGAATTTTGCCCCAAAATAAGTGGAATTTCTGAGTTTTGCCCCAAAATAAGGACAATTTCTGTCTTATTGCCCAAAAATAATGTGAATTTCTGCATTTTCCCTTAAAATTAGGGGAATATGTGCAATTTTGCTTCAAAATACGGGGAATTTCTGCCTTATTGAACCAAAATAAAGGGAATTAATGCATTTTTGCACCCATATAAGGAGAATTTCTGAAATTTTGCTCCAAAATACAGGGAACTTCTGCCTTATTGCCTGAAATAATGTGGAATTTCTGCCTTTTTGCCCTGAAATATTTGAAATTTCAACAATTTTACCCCAAAATAAATGGAATTTCTGTTTTTGGCCCAAAATTAGGAGAATTTATGCTTTTTTCCCCAAAATAAGGCAACTTTCTGACTTTTTGCCCAGAAATAAGTGAAATTTCTCCAATTTTGCCCCAAAATAAGGGAAATTTCTGCCTTTTTGCCAAAATAAGGGGAATTTCAGCATTTTACCTCCAAATATGGGGAATTTCTGCCTTTTTGCCACAAAATATTAGAAAATTCTGCCTTTTTGCCCCAAAATCAGAAAATTTCTGCCTATTTTCCCTGAAATAAGTGAAATTTCTGCAATTTTGCCCTAAAATAAGTGAAATTTCTGCAGTTTTGCGTCAAAATAAGGGAAATTTCTGGAATTTTTCCCCAAAATAAGTTTAATTTCTGAGTTCTGCCCCAAAATAAGGAGAATTTCTGTCTTTATGCCCCAACATATAGGGATTTCTGCCTTTTTGCCCCACAATTAGGGGAATTTCTGGAATTTTGCTTCAAAATACGGGGAATATCTGATTTTTGCCTCAAAATAAGGAAAATTTCTGACTTTTTGCCCTGAAATATGTTAAATTTCTAAAATTTTTCCCAATATAAGGGAAATGTCTGCTTTTTGCCCCAAATTAAGGGAAATTTCTGCCTTTTTGCAACAAAATAAGGGGAATTTCTGTCTTTTTGCCACAAAATAAGGGAAATTTCTGCCTTTTTCCCCCATATAAGGGGAATTTCAGCCTTTTTACCTCAAAATAATAAAAATTTCTGCATTTTTGCCAAAAAAATATTAAGAATTTCTGACATTGTGCTCCAAAATTACGAAAATTTCTGCCTTTTTTTCTGAAATAAGTGAAATTTCTGCAATTTTGCCCCAAAATAATGGAAATTTCTGGAATTTTGCCCCAAAATAAGTGGAATTTCTGAGTTTTGCCCGAAAATAAGGTGAATTTCTGTCTTTTTGCCACAACATATAGGGAATTTCTGCCTTTTTCCCAACAATTAGGGGAATTTCTGCAATTTTGCTCCAAAATACAGGGAATTTCTGCCTTTTTGCACGAAAATAAGAAGAATGCATACCTTTTTGCCATAAAAAAGGGAAATTTCTTCATTTTTGCTCCAAAATAATAGGAATTTCTTCTTTTTTGCCTCTAAATAAGTGGAATTTCTGTCTTTTTCCCCCAAAACAAAGGGAATTTCTGTCTTTTTTGCCCAAAAATAAGGAAAATTTCTGACTTATTATCCTGAAATAAGTGAAATTTCTGCAATTTTGCCCCAAAATAAGGGAAATTTCTGCCTTTTTGACCCCAAATAAGGGGAATTTCAGCCTTTTTACCTCAAAATAATGGGAATTTCTGCATTTTTGCTCCCAAATAAAGGGATTTCAGCCTTTTTACCTCAAAATAAGGGGAATTTCTGCATTTTTGCCCCAAAATATGAAAAATTTCCGCCTTTTTGCCCAAAATTAAGAAAAATTTCTTCAATTTTGTACCAAAATAAAGAAATTTCTGCCTTTTTGCCTTAAAATAAGTAAAATTTCTGCAATTTTGCCCCAAAATAAGTAAAATTTCTGCAATTTTGCCCCATAATATGGGAAATTTCTGCAATTTTGACCCAAAATAAGAGAAATTTCTGCCTTTTTGCTCCCAAATAAGGGGAATTTCAGCCTTTTTACCTCAAAATAAGGGGAATTTCTGCATTTTTGCCCCAAAATATGGGAAATTTCTGCCTTTTTGCCCCAAAATAAGAAAAATTTCTGCAATTTTGTACCAAAATAAAAGAAATTTCTGCCTTTTGCCCCAAAATAAGAAAATTTCTGCTTTTTTTTTAATAAGTGAAATTTCTCCAATTTTGAACCAAAATAAGTGAAATTTCTGAAATTTTGCCCCAAAATAAGGGAAATTTCTTGAATTTTGCCCCAAAATAAGTGGAATTTCTGAGTTTTACCCCAAAATAAGGAGAATTTCTGTCTTTTTGGCCCAACATATAGGGAATTTCTTCCTTTTTGTCCCACAATTAGGGGAATTTCTGCAATTTTGCTCCAAAATACGTGGATTTTCTGCCTTTTTGCCCAAAAATAAGAAGAATGCATACCTTTTTGCCATAAAAAAGGGAAATTTCTTAGTTTTTGCTCCAAAATAAGGGGAATTTCTGATTTTTTGCCCCTAATAAGTGGAATTCCCGTCTTTTTCCCCCAAAACAAAGGGAATTTCTGTCTTTTTTGCCCCAAAATAAGGAAAATTTCTGACTTATTACCCTGAAGTATGTGAAATTTCTGCAATTTTGCCCCAAAATAAAGAAAATTTCTGCCTTTTTGCCCCCAAATATGGGGAATTTCAGCCTTTTTACCTCAAAGTAAGGGGAATTTCTGCATTTCTGCCCCAAAATATGGGAAATTTCTGCCTTTTTGCCCCAAAATAAGAAAAATTTTTGAAATTTTGTATCAAAATAAAAGAAATTTCTGACTTTTTGCTTCAAAATAAGAAAATTTCTGCTTTTTTTTCTGAAATAAGTGAAATTTCTGCAATTTTGCCCCAAAATAAGTGAAATTTCTGCTAATTTGCCCCAAAATAAGGGAAATTTCTGGAATTTTGCCCCAAAATAAGTGGAATTTCTGAGTTTTGCCCCAAAATAAGGACAATTTCTGTCTTTTGCCCAAAAATAATGTGAATTTCTGCATTTTCCCTTAAAATTAGGGGAATATGTGCAATTTTGCTTCAAAATACGGGGAATTTCTGCCTTATTGAACCAAAATAAAGGGAATTAATGCATTTTTGCACCCATATAAGGAGAATTTCTGAAATTTTGCTCCAAAATACAGGGAACTTCTGCCTTATTGCCTGAAATAATGTGGAATTTCTGCCTTTTTGCCCTGAAATATTTGAAATTTCAACAATTTTACCCCAAAATAAATGGAATTTCTGTTTTTGGCCCAAAATTAGGAGAATTTATGCTTTTTTCCCCAAAATAAGGCAACTTTCTGACTTTTTGCCCAGAAATAAGTGAAATTTCTCCAATTTTGCCCCAAAATAAGGGAAATTTCTGCCTTTTTGCCAAAATAAGGGGAATTTCAGCATTTTACCTCCAAATATGGGGAATTTCTGCCTTTTTGCCACAAAATATTAGAAAATTCTGCCTTTTTGCCCCAAAATCAGAAAATTTCTGCCTATTTTCCCTGAAATAAGTGAAATTTCTGCAATTTTGCCCTAAAATAAGTGAAATTTCTGCAGTTTTGCGTCAAAATAAGGGAAATTTCTGGAATTTTTCCCCAAAATAAGTTTAATTTCTGAGTTCTGCCCCAAAATAAGGAGAATTTCTGTCTTTATGCCCCAACATATAGGGATTTCTGCCTTTTTGCCCCACAATTAGGGGAATTTCTGGAATTTTGCTTCAAAATACGGGGAATATCTGATTTTTGCCTCAAAATAAGGAAAATTTCTGACTTTTTGCCCTGAAATATGTTAAATTTCTAAAATTTTTCCCAATATAAGGGAAATGTCTGCTTTTTGCCCCAAATTAAGGGAAATTTCTGCCTTTTTGCAACAAAATAAGGGGAATTTCTGTCTTTTTGCCACAAAATAAGGGAAATTTCTGCCTTTTTCCCCCATATAAGGGGAATTTCAGCCTTTTTACCTCAAAATAATAAAAATTTCTGCATTTTTGCCAAAAAAATATTAAGAATTTCTGACATTGTGCTCCAAAATTACGAAAATTTCTGCCTTTTTTTCTGAAATAAGTGAAATTTCTGCAATTTTGCCCCAAAATAAGGGAAATTTCTGGAATTTTGCCCCAAAATAAGTGGAATTTCTGAGTTTTGCCCGAAAATAAGGTGAATTTCTGTCTTTTTGCCACAACATATAGGGAATTTCTGCCTTTTTCCCAACAATTAGGGGAATTTCTGCAATTTTGCTCCAAAATACAGGGAATTTCTGCCTTTTTGCACGAAAATAAGAAGAATGCATACCTTTTTTGCCATAAAAAAGGGAAATTTCTTCATTTTTGCTCCAAAATAATAGGAATTTCTTCTTTTTTGCCTCTAAATAAGTGGAATTTCTGTCTTTTTCCCCCAAAACAAAGGGAATTTCTGTCTTTTTTGCCCAAAAATAAGGAAAATTTCTGACTTATTATCCTGAAATAAGTGAAATTTCTGCAATTTTGCCCCAAAATAAGGAAAATTTCTGCCTTTTTGACCCCAAATAAGGGGAATTTCAGCCTTTTTACCTCAAAATAATGGGAATTTCTGCATTTTTGCCTCAAAATATGGGAAATTTCCTTTTTTTCCCCAAAATAAGAAAAATTTTTGCAATTTTGTAGCAAAATAAAAGAAATTTCTGCCTTTTTGCCCCAAAATAAGAAAATTTCTGCTTTTTTCTCTGAAATAAGTGAAATTTCTGCAATTTTGAATGAAAATAAGTGAAATTTCTGCAATTTTACCCCCAAATAAGAGAAATTTCTGGAATTTTGCCCCAAAATATGTGGAATTTCTGAGTTTTACCCCAAAATAAGGAGAATTTCTGTCTTTTTGCCCCAACATATTGGGAATTTCTGCCTTTTTGCCCCACAATTAGAGGAATTTCTGCAATTTTGCTCCAAAATACGGGGAATTTCTGCCTTTCTGCCCGAAAATAAGAAGAATGCATACCTTTTTGCCATAAAAAAGGGAAATTTCTTCATTTTTGCTCCAAAATAAGGGGAATTTCTGCTTTTTTGCCTCTAAATAAGTGGAATTTCTGTTTTCCCCCAAAACAAAGAGAATTTCTGTCTTTTTTGCCCCAAAATAAGGAAAATTTCTGACTTATTACCCTGAAATAAGTGAAATTTCTGCAATTCTGTCCCAAAATAACGGAAATTTCTGCCTTTTTGCTCCCAAATAAAGGGATTTCAGCCTTTTTACCTCAAAATAAGGGGAATTTCTGCATTTTTGCCCCAAAATATGAAAAATTTCCGCCTTTTTGCCCAAAATTAAAAAAAATTTCTTCAATTTTGTACCAGAATAAAGAAATTTCTGCCTTTTTGCCTTAAAATAAGTAAAATTTCTGCAATTTTGCCCCAAAATAAGTGAAATTTCTGCAATTTTGCCCCATAATAAGGGAAATTTCTGCAATTTTGCCCCAAAATAAGAGAAATTTCTGCCTTTTTGCTCCCAAATAAGGGGAATTTCAGCCTTTTTACCTCAAAATAAGGGGAATTTCTGCATTTTTGCCCCAAAATATGGGAAATTTCTGCCTTTTTGCCCCAAAATAAGAAAAATTTCTGCAATTTTGTACCAAAATAAAAGAAATTTCTGCCTTTTGCCCCAAAATAAGAAAATTTCTGCTTTTTTTTTAATAAGTGAAATTTCTCCAATTTTGAACCAAAATAAGTGAAATTTCTGAAATTTTGCCCCAAAATAAGGGAAATTTCTTGAATTTTGCCCCAAAATAAGTGGAATTTCTGAGTTTTACCCCAAAATAAGGAGAATTTCTGTCTTTTTGGCCCAACATATAGGGAATTTCTTCCTTTTTGCCCCACAATTAGGGGAATTTCTGCAATTTTGCTCCAAAATACGTGGATTTTCTGCCTTTTTGCCCGAAAATAAGAAGAATGCATACCTTTTTGCCATAAAAAAGGGAAATTTCTTAGTTTTTGCTCCAAAATAAGGGGAATTTCTGATTTTTTGCCCCTAATAAGTGGAATTCCCGTCTTTTTCCCCCAAAACAAAGGGAATTTCTGTCTTTTTTGCCCCAAAATAAGGAAAATTTCTGACTTATTACCCTGAAGTATGTGAAATTTCTGCAATTTTGCCCCAAAATAAAGAAAATTTCTGCCTTTTTGCCCCCAAATATGGGGAATTTCAGCCTTTTTACCTCAAAGTAAGGGGAATTTCTGCATTTCTGCCCCAAAATATGGGAAATTTCTGCCTTTTTGCCCCAAAATAAGAAAAATTTTTGAAATTTTGTATCAAAATAAAAGAAATTTCTGACTTTTTGCTTCAAAATAAGAAAATTTCTGCTTTTTTTTCTGAAATAAGTGAAATTTCTGCAATTTTGCCCCAAAATAAGTGAAATTTCTGCTAATTTGCCCCAAAATAAGGGAAATTTCTGGAATTTTGCCCCAAAATAAGTGGAATTTCTGAGTTTTGCCCCAAAATAAGGAAAATTTCTGTCTTTTGCCCAAAAATAATGTGAATTTCTGCATTTTCCCTTAAAATTAGGGGAATATGTGCAATTTTGCTTCAAAATACGGGGAATTTCTGCCTTATTGAACCAAAATAAAGGGAATTAATGCATTTTTGCACCCATATAAGGAGAATTTCTGAAATTTTGCTCCAAAATACAGGGAACTTCTGCCTTATTGCCTGAAATAATGTGGAATTTCTGCCTTTTTGCCCTGAAATATTTGAAATTTCAACAATTTTACCCCAAAATAAATGGAATTTCTGTTTTTGGCCCAAAATTAGGAGAATTTATGCTTTTTTCCCCAAAATAAGGCAACTTTCTGACTTTTTGCCCAGAAATAAGTGAAATTTCTCCAATTTTGCCCCAAAATAAGGGAAATTTCTGCCTTTTTGCCAAAATAAGGGGAATTTCAGCATTTTACCTCCAAATATGGGGAATTTCTGCCTTTTTGCCACAAAATATTAGAAAATTCTGCCTTTTTGCCCCAAAATCAGAAAATTTCTGCCTATTTTCCCTGAAATAAGTGAAATTTCTGCAATTTTGCCCTAAAATAAGTGAAATTTCTGCAGTTTTGCGTCAAAATAAGGGAAATTTCTGGAATTTTTCCCCAAAATAAGTTTAATTTCTGAGTTCTGCCCCAAAATAAGGAGAATTTCTGTCTTTATGCCCCAACATATAGGGATTTCTGCCTTTTTGCCCCACAATTAGGGGAATTTCTGGAATTTTGCTTCAAAATACGGGGAATATCTGATTTTTGCCTCAAAATAAGGAAAATTTCTGACTTTTTGCCCTGAAATATGTTAAATTTCTAAAATTTTTCCCAATATAAGGGAAATGTCTGCTTTTTGCCCCAAATTAAGGGAAATTTCTGCCTTTTTGCAACAAAATAAGGGGAATTTCTGTCTTTTTGCCACAAAATAAGGGAAATTTCTGCCTTTTTCCCCCATATAAGGGGAATTTCAGCCTTTTTACCTCAAAATAATAAAAATTTCTGCATTTTTGCCAAAAAAATATTAAGAATTTCTGACATTGTGCTCCAAAATTACGAAAATTTCTGCCTTTTTTTCTGAAATAAGTGAAATTTCTGCAATTTTGCCCCAAAATAAGGGAAATTTCTGGAATTTTGCCCCAAAATAAGTGGAATTTCTGAGTTTTGCCCGAAAATAAGGTGAATTTCTGTCTTTTTGCCACAACATATAGGGAATTTCTGCCTTTTTCCCAACAATTAGGGGAATTTCTGCAATTTTGCTCCAAAATACAGGGAATTTCTGCCTTTTTGCACGAAAATAAGAAGAATGCATACCTTTTTTGCCATAAAAAAGGGAAATTTCTTCATTTTTGCTCCAAAATAATAGGAATTTCTTCTTTTTTGCCTCTAAATAAGTGGAATTTCTGTCTTTTTCCCCCAAAACAAAGGGAATTTCTGTCTTTTTTGCCCAAAAATAAGGAAAATTTCTGACTTATTATCCTGAAATAAGTGAAATTTCTGCAATTTTGCCCCAAAATAAGGAAAATTTCTGCCTTTTTGACCCCAAATAAGGGGAATTTCAGCCTTTTTACCTCAAAATAATGGGAATTTCTGCATTTTTGCCTCAAAATATGGGAAATTTCCTTTTTTTCCCCAAAATAAGAAAAATTTTTGCAATTTTGTAGCAAAATAAAAGAAATTTCTGCCTTTTTGCCCCAAAATAAGAAAATTTCTGCTTTTTTTCTCTGAAATAAGTGAAATTTCTGCAATTTTGAATGAAAATAAGTGAAATTTCTGCAATTTTGCCCCCAAATAAGAGAAATTTCTGGAATTTTGCCCCAAAATATGTGGAATTTCTGAGTTTTACCCCAAAATAAGGAGAATTTCTGTCTTTTTGCCCCAACATATAGGGAATTTCTGCCTTTTTGCCCCACAATTAGAGGAATTTCTGCAATTTTGCTCCAAAATACGGGGAATTTCTGCCTTTCTGCCCGAAAATAAGAAGAATGCATACCTTTTTGCCATAAAAAAGGGAAATTTCTTCATTTTTGCTCCAAAATAAGGGGAATTTCTGCTTTTTTGCCTCTAAATAAGTGGAATTTCTGTTTTCCCCCAAAACAAAGAGAATTTCTGTCTTTTTTGCCCCAAAATAAGGAAAATTTCTGACTTATTACCCTGAAATAAGTGAAATTTCTGCAATTCTGTCCCAAAATAAGGGAAATTTCTGCCTTTTTGCTCCCAAATAAAGGGATTTCAGCCTTTTTACCTCAAAATAAGGGGAATTTCTGCATTTTTGCCCCAAAATATGAAAAATTTCCGCCTTTTTGCCCAAAATTAAAAAAAATTTCTTCAATTTTGTACCAGAATAAAGAAATTTCTGCCTTTTTGCCTTAAAATAAGTAAAATTTCTGCAATTTTGCCCCAAAATAAGTGAAATTTCTGCAATTTTGCCCCATAATAAGGGAAATTTCTGCAATTTTGCCCCAAAATAAGAGAAATTTCTGCCTTTTTGCTCCCAAATAAGGGGAATTTCAGCCTTTTTACCTCAAAATAAGGGGAATTTCTGCATTTTTGCCCCAAAATATGGGAAATTTCTGCCTTTTTGCCCCAAAATAAGAAAAATTTCTGCAATTTTGTACCAAAATAAAAGAAATTTCTGCCTTTTGCCCCAAAATAAGAAAATTTCTGCTTTTTTTTTAATAAGTGAAATTTCTCCAATTTTGAACCAAAATAAGTGAAATTTCTGAAATTTTGCCCCAAAATAAGGGAAATTTCTTGAATTTTGCCCCAAAATAAGTGGAATTTCTGAGTTTTACCCCAAAATAAGGAGAATTTCTGTCTTTTTGGCCCAACATATAGGGAATTTCTTCCTTTTTGCCCCACAATTAGGGGAATTTCTGCAATTTTGCTCCAAAATACGTGGATTTTCTGCCTTTTTGCCCGAAAATAAGAAGAATGCATACCTTTTTGCCATAAAAAAGGGAAATTTCTTAGTTTTTGCTCCAAAATAAGGGGAATTTCTGATTTTTTGCCCCTAATAAGTGGAATTCCCGTCTTTTTCCCCCAAAACAAAGGGAATTTCTGTCTTTTTTGCCCCAAAATAAGGAAAATTTCTGACTTATTACCCTGAAGTATGTGAAATTTCTGCAATTTTGCCCCAAAATAAAGAAAATTTCTGCCTTTTTGCCCCCAAATATGGGGAATTTCAGCCTTTTTACCTCAAAGTAAGGGGAATTTCTGCATTTCTGTCCCAAAATATGGGAAATTTCTGCCTTTTTGCCCCAAAATAAGAAGAATTTTTGAAATTTTGTATCAAAATAAAAGAAATTTCTGACTTTTTGCTTCAAAATAAGAAAATTTCTGCTTTTTTTTCTGAAATAAGTGAAATTTCTGCAATTTTGCCCCAAAATAAGTGAAATTTCTGCTAATTTGCCCCAAAATAAGGGAAATTTCTGGAATTTTGCCCCAAAATAAGTGGAATTTCTGAGTTTTGCCCCAAAATAAGGACAATTTCTGTCTTATTGCCCAAAAATAATGTGAATTTCTGCATTTTCCCTTAAAATTAGGGGAATATGTGCAATTTTGCTTCAAAATACGGGGAATTTCTGCCTTATTGAACCAAAATAAAGGGAATTAATGCATTTTTGCACCCATATAAGGAGAATTTCTGAAATTTTGCTCCAAAATACAGGGAACTTCTGCCTTATTGCCTGAAATAATGTGGAATTTCTGCCTTTTTGCCCTGAAATATTTGAAATTTCAACAATTTTACCCCAAAATAAATGGAATTTCTGTTTTTGGCCCAAAATTAGGAGAATTTATGCTTTTTTCCCCAAAATAAGGCAACTTTCTGACTTTTTGCCCAGAAATAAGTGAAATTTCTCCAATTTTGCCCCAAAATAAGGGAAATTTCTGCCTTTTTGCCAAAATAAGGGGAATTTCAGCATTTTACCTCCAAATATGGGGAATTTCTGCCTTTTTGCCACAAAATATTAGAAAATTCTGCCTTTTTGCCCCAAAATCAGAAAATTTCTGCCTATTTTCCCTGAAATAAGTGAAATTTCTGCAATTTTGCCCTAAAATAAGTGAAATTTCTGCAGTTTTGCGTCAAAATAAGGGAAATTTCTGGAATTTTTCCCCAAAATAAGTTTAATTTCTGAGTTCTGCCCCAAAATAAGGAGAATTTCTGTCTTTATGCCCCAACATATAGGGATTTCTGCCTTTTTGCCCCACAATTAGGGGAATTTCTGGAATTTTGATTCAAAATACGGGGAATATCTGATTTTTGCCTCAAAATAAGGAAAATTTCTGACTTTTTGCCCTGAAATATGTTAAATTTCTAAAATTTTTCCCAATATAAGGGAAATGTCTGCTTTTTGCCCCAAATTAAGGGAAATTTCTGCCTTTTTGCAACAAAATAAGGGGAATTTCTGTCTTTTTGCCACAAAATAAGGGAAATTTCTGCCTTTTTCCCCCATATAAGGGGAATTTCAGCCTCTTTACCTCAAAATAATAAAAATTTCTGCATTTTTGCCAAAAAAATATTAAGAATTTCTGACATTGTGCTCCAAAATTACGAAAATTTCTGCCTTTTTTTCTGAAATAAGTAAAATTTCTGCAATTTTGCCCCCAAATAAGGGAAATTTCTGGAATTTTGCCCCAAAATAAGTGGAATTTCTGAGTTTTGCCCGAAAATAAGGTGAATTTCTGTCTTTTTGCCACAACATATAGGGAATTTCTGCCTTTTTCCCAACAATTAGGGGAATTTCTGCAATTTTGCTCCAAAATACAGGGAATTTCTGCCTTTTTGCACGAAAATAAGAAGAATGCATACCTTTTTGCCATAAAAAAGGGAAATTTCTTCATTTTTGCTCCAAAATAATAGGAATTTCTTCTTTTTTGCCTCTAAATAAGTGGAATTTCTGTCTTTTTACCCCAAAACAAAGGGAATTTCTGTCTTTTTTGCCCAAAAATAAGGAAAATTTCTGACTTATTATCCTGAAATAAGTGAAATTTCTGCAATTTTGCCCCAAAATAAGGGAAATTTCTGCCTTTTTGACCCCAAATAAGGGGAATTTCAGCCTTTTTACCTCAAAATAATGGGAATTTCTGCATTTTTGCCTCAAAATATGGGAAATTTCCTTTTTTTTCCCCAAAATAAGAAAAATTTTTGCAAATTTGTAGCAAAATAAAAGAAATTTCTGCCTTTTTGCCCCAAAATAAGAAAATTTCTGCTTTTTTCTCTGAAATAAGTGAAATTTCTGCAATTTTGAATGAAAATAAGTGAAATTTCTGCAATTTTGCCCACAAATAAGAGAAATTTCTGGAATTTTGCCCCAAAATATGTGGAATTTCTGAGTTTTACCCCAAAATAAGGAGAATTTCTGTCTTTTTGCCCCAACATATAGGGAATTTCTGCCTTTTTGCCCCACAATTAGAGGAATTTCTGCAATTTTCCTCCAAAATACGGGGAATTTCTGCCTTTTTGCCCGAAAATAAGAAGAATGCATACCTTTTTGCCATAAAAATAGAAATTTCTTCATTTTTGCTCCAAAATAAGGGGAATTTCTGATTTTTGGCTCTAAATAAGTGTAATTTCTGTTTTTTCCCCCAAAACAGAGAGAATTTCTGTCTGTTTGCCCCAAAATAAGAAAAATTTCTGACTTATTACCCTTAAATAAGTGAAATTTCTGCAATTTTGCCCCAAAATAAGAGAAATTTCTGCCTTTTTGCTCCCAAATAAGGGGAATTTCAGCCTTTTTACCTCAAAATACAGGGATTTTCTGCATTTTTGCCCCAAAAAATGGGAAATTTTCACCTTTTTGCCCAAAAATAAGAAAAATTTCTGCAATTTTGTACAAAAATAAAGGAAATTCCTGCCTTTTTGCCTCAAAATAAGAAAATTTCTGCTATTCTTTCTGAAATAAGTGAAATTTCTGCAATTTTGCCCCAAAATAAGAGAAATTTCTGCAATTTTGCCCCAAAATAAGGGAAATTTCTGCTATTTTGCCCCCAAATAATGGGAATTTTAACATTTTTTCCTCAAAATATGGGGAATTTCTGCTTTTTTGGTACAAAATATTAGGAATTTCTGCTTTTTTGCCCCAAAATAAGAAAATTTCTGCTTTTTTCTCTGAAATAAGTGAAATTTCTGCAATTTTGCCCCAAAATAAGTGAAATTTCTGCAATTTTGGTTCAAAATTAGGGAAATTTCTGGAATTTTGCCCCAAAATAAGTGGAATTTCTGAGGTTTGCCACAAAATAAGGAGAATTTCTGTGTTTTTACCCCAACATATAGGGAATTTCTGCATTTTTGCCCCACAATTAGGGGAATTTCTGCAATTTTGCTCCAAAATACATGGAATTTCTGCCTTTTTGCCCGAAAATAAGAAGAATGCATACCTTTTTGCCATAAAAAAGGGAAATTTCTTCATTTTTGCTCCAAAATAAGGGGAATTTCTGCTTTTGTGCCTCTAAATAAGTGGAATTTCTGTTTTCCCCCAAAACAAAGAGAATTTCTGTCTTTTTTGCCCCAAAATAAGGAAAATTTCTGACTTATTACCCTGAAATAAGTGAAATTTCTGCAATTCTGTCCCAAAATAAGGGAAATTTCTGCCTTTTTGCTCCCAAATAAAGGGATTTCAGCCTTTTTACCTCAAAATAAGGGGAATTTCTGCATTTTTGCCCCAAAATATGAAAAATTTCCGCCTTTTTGCCCAAAATTAAGAAAAATTTCTTCAATTTTGTACCAAAATAAAGAAATTTCTGCCTTTTTGCCTTAAAATAAGTAAAATTTCTGCAATTTTGCCCCAAAATAAGTGAAATTTCTGCAATTTTGCCCCATAATAAGGGAAATTTCTGCAATTTTGACCCAAAATAAGTGGAATTTCTGAGTTTTGCCCCAAAAGAAGGAGAATTTCTGTTTTTTTGCCCCCAAAAAAGGGAATTTCTCACTTTTTGCCCCACAACTAGTGGAATTTCTGCAATTTTGCTTCAAAATACAAGGAATTTCTACTTTTCAGCCCGAAAATAAGGGGAATGTATACCTTTTGCAACAAAAAATGAAAATTTCTTCATTTTTGCCCCAAAAGAAAAGGAATTTCTGCCTTTTTACCACAAAATAAGTGAAATTTCTGCCTTTTTACCCAAAAATAAAATGAATTTCTGTCTTTTTGCCCTAAAATAAAAGGAATTTTTGAATTATTCCCTGAAATAAGTGAAATTTCTGCAATTTTGCCCCAAAATAAAAGAAATATCTGCCTTTTTGCCACAAAATAAGGGGAATTTCTGTCTTTTTGCCACAAAATAAGGGAAATTTCTGCATTTTTGCCCCAAAATAAGGGGAATTTCACCCTTTTTACCTCAAAATAAGAAAAATTTTTGCATTTTTCTACAAAATATTAAGAATTTCTGCCATTTTGCTCAAAAATATGGTAAATTTCTGCCTTTTTTCCCTGAAATAAGTAAAATTTCTGCAATTTTGCCCCAAAATAAGTGAAATTTCTGCAATTTTGCCCCATAATAAGGGAAATTTCTGCAATTTTAACACAAAATAAGTGGAATTTCTGAGTTTTGCCCCAAAAGAAGGAGAATTTCTGTCTTTTTGCCCCAAAAAAATGGAATTTCTCACTTTTTGCCCCACAATTAGGGGAATTTCTGCAATTTTGCTCCAAAATACGGGGGATTTCTGCTTTTTTCCCCGAAAATAAGGGGAATGTATACATTTTGCCACAAAAAAGTGAAATTTCTTCATTTTTGCCCCAAAATGAGAGGAATTTCTCCCTTTTTACCTAAAAATAAGTGAAATTTCTGCCCTTTTACCCAAAAATAAATGGAATTTCTGTCTTTTTGCCCCAAATTAAAAGGAATTTTTGAATTTTGCCCTGAAATAAATGAAATTTCTGCAATTTTGCCCCAAAATAAGGGAATTTTCTGCATTTTTGCCACAAAATAAGGGGAATTTTTGTCTTTTTGCCCCAAAATAAGGGGAATTTCAGCCTTTTTACCTCATAATAAGGGGAATCTCTGCCTTTTTGCCCTAAAATATGAAGAATTTCTGTATTTTTGCCCCACAATAAAAAATATTTCTGCAATTTTGTACCAAAATAAAAGTAATTTCTGCTTTTTTCCCCAAAATAAGAGAAATTTCTGCGTTTTTTTCCCTGAAATAAGTGAAATTTCTGTATTTTTGCTCCAAAATAAGTGAGATTTCTGCAATTTTGCCCCAAAATAAAGGAAATTTCTGGAATTTTTCCCCAAAATAAGGGGAATTTCTGACTTTTTGCCCTGAAATAAGGAGAATTTCTGTCTTTTTGCCCCAAAATAATGTGAATTTCTGCATTTTCTATCAAAATTAGGGAAAAATGTGCAATTTTGCTTCAAAATACGGGGAATTTCTGCCTTATTGAACCAAAATAAAGGGAATTTCTGCATTTTTGCACAAATATAAGGGGAATTTCTGAAATTTTGCTCCAAAATATGGGGAATTTCTGCCTTATTGCCCAAAATAAAGTGGAATTTCTGCCTTTTTGCCCTGAAATATTTGAAATTTCCACAATTTTACCCCAAAATAAGAGGAATTTCTGTTTTTGGCCTAAAAATTAGGAGAATTTCGGCTTTTTGCCCCAAAATAAGGCAATTTTCTGACTTTTTGCCCTGAAATAAGTAAATTTCTTCAATTTTGCCCCAAAATAAGGAGAATTTCTGCTTTTTGCCAAAATAAGGGGAATTTCAGCATTTTACCTCCAAATAAGAGGAATTTGTGCCTTTTTGCAACAAAATACGGGGAATTTCTGCCTTATTGCCCCCAAATAAGGAAAATTTTTGCTTTTCTGCCCCAATTAATGGGAATTTCTGCCTTTTTTCCACAAAGTAAAGGGAATTTCTGCCTTTTTGCCCCATAATAACGAGAATTTCAGCCTTTTTACTTCAAAATAAGGGGAATTTTTGATTTTGCCCAAAATATGGGGAATTTCTGATTTTTGTTCCAAAATAAGGAAAATTTCTTCAATTTTGTACCAAAATAAATGAAATTTCTGCTTTTTGCCCCAAAATAAAAGTAATTTCTGACTTTTTGCCCTGAAATAAATGAAATTTCTGCAATTTTGCCCGAAAATAAGGGAAATTTGTGCCTTTTTACCCCAAAATGAGGGGAATTTCTGCCTTTTTGCCCCAAATTATGAGGAATTTCAGCATTTTTCCTCAAAATAAGGGGAATTTCAGCCTTTTTGCACCAAAATATGGAAAATTTCTGCCTTTTTGCAACAAAATAAGAAAAATTTCTGCAATTCTGTACCAAAATAAAAAATTTCTAAAATTTTGCCCCAAAATAAGGGAAATTTCTGATTTTTTCCCCAAAATAAGGAGAATTTCTCTATTTTTGCCCCAAAATAAAGGGAATTTCTGCCTTTTTGCCACAAAATTAGGGGAGTTTCTGCAATTTTGCTTCAAAATACAGGGAATTTCTGTCTCTTTTTCCAAAATTAAGGGGAACTTCTGCCGATTTGCGCCAAATAAAGGGAATTTCTGAAATTTTGTTCCAAAATACTGGGAATTTCTGCATTTTTGCCCAAAATTAAGGGGATTTTCTGCCTTTTTGCCCCCAAAAAAGGGAAATTTCTGCAATTTTATTCGAAAATAAGGGGAATTTCTGCCTTTCGCCCAAAATATGGGGAATATCTGATTTTTGTTCCAAAATAAGTAAAATTTCTTCAATTTTGTACCAAAATAAAAGAAATTTCTGCTTTTTGCCCCAAAATAAAAGTAATTTCTGACTTTTTGCCCTGAAATAAATGAAATTTCTGCAATTTTGCCCGAAAATAAGGGAAATTTGTGCCTTTTTACCCCAAAATGAGGGGAATTTCTGCCTTTTTGCCCCAAAATATGGGGAATTTCAGCATTTTTCCTCAAAATAAGGGGAATTTCAGCCTTTTTGCACCAAAATATGGAAAATTTCTGCCTTTTTGCAACAAAATAAGAAAAATTTCTGCAATTCTGTACCAAAATAAAAAATTTCTAAAATTTTGCCCCAAAATAAGGGAAATTTCTGATTTTTTCCCCAAAATAAGGAGAATTTCTCTATTTTTGCCCCAAAATAAAGGGAATTTCTGCCTTTTTGCCCCAAAATTAGGGGAGTTTCTGCAATTTTGCTTCAAAATACAGGGAATTTCTGTCTCTTTTTCCAAAATTAAGGGGAACTTCTGCCAATTTGCGCCAAATAAAGGGAATTTCTGCAATTTTGTTCCAAAATACGGGGAATTTCTGCCTTTTTGCGCGAAATTAAGGGGATTTTCTGCCTTTTTGCCCCCAAAAAAGGGAAATTTCTGCAATTTTATCCCAAAATAAGGGGAATTTCTGCCTTTTTGCCCCCAAAAAAGGGAAATTTCTGCAATTTTATCCCAAAATAAGGGGAATTTCTACCTTTTTGCCCCCAAATAAGGGAAATTTATGCCTTTTCGCCCTGAAATATGTGAAATGTCTGCAATTTTACCCCAAAATAAGGTGAATTTCTGCCGTTTTGCCCCAAAATAATGGGAATTTCTGCATTTTGCCCCCTAAAATAAGAAAAATTTTTGCATTTTTTCTCTGAAATAAGTGAAATTTCTGCAATTTTGCCTTAAAATAAAAGAAATTTCTGCAATTTTCCCCCATAATAAAGGAATTTTCTGCAATTTTGCCCTAAAATAAGGTGAATTTCTGCTTTTTGCCCCAAAATAAGAGGAATTTCTACCTTTTTGACCCAAAATAAAGAAAATTACTGCATGGTTTACCCCAAAATTAGGTGAATTTCTGAAATTTTGCTCCAAAATTACGGGGATTTTCTGCCTTTATCGCTGAAAATAAAGGGAATTTCTGCCATTTTGCCACGAAATAAGTGAAATTTCTGCAATTTTACCCCAAAATAAAGGGAAGTTCTGAGTTTTTGCCCCAAAATTAGGGGAATTTCTGCAATTTTGCTCCAAAATACGGGGAATTTCTGCCTTTTTGCCCGAAAATAAAGGGAATGTATACCTTTTTGCCATAAAAAAGGGAAATTTCTTCATTTTTACACCAAAATAAGGGATTTTCCGCCTTATTGACTCAAAATAAGTGCAATTTCTGACTTTTCCCCAAAAATAAACGGAATTTCTGTCTTTTTGCCCCAAAATAAGACTAATTTCTGACTTTTTGCCCTTAAATAAGTTAAATTTCTAAAATTTTTCCCCAAAATAAGGGAAATGTCTGCTTTTTGCCCCAAAATAAGGGGAATTTCAGAATTTTTGCCCCAAAATAAGAAAAATTTCATCCTTTTTACCTCAAAATATGGGGAATTTCTGCATTTTTGCCCCAAAATATGGGAAATTTCTGCCTTTTTGCCCAAAATAAGAAAAATCTCTGCAATTTTGTACCAAAATAAAACAAATTTCTGCATTTTTGCCCCAAAATAAGAAAATTTCTCTTTTTTTCCCTGAAATAAGTAAAATTTCTGCAATTTTGCCCCAAAATAAGTGAAAATTCTGCAATTTTGCCCCAAAATAAGGGAAATTTCTGGAATTTTGGCCAAAAATAAGTGGAATTTCTGAGTTTTGCCCCAAAATAAGGAGAATTTCTGTCTTTTTGCCCCAACATATAGGGAATTTCTGCCTTTTTGCCCCACAATTAGGGGAATTTCTGCAATTTTGCTCCAAAATACGGGGAATTTCTGCCTTTTTGCTGAAAAATAAGAAGAATGCATACCTTTTTGCCATAAAAAAGAGAAAGTTCTTCATTTTTGCTCCAAAATAAGGGGAATTTCTGCTTTTTTGCCTCTAAATAAGTGGAATTTCTGCCTTTCTCTCCCCAAACAAAGGGAATTTCTGTCTTTTTTGCCCCAAAATAAGGAAAATTTCTGACTTATTACCCTGAAATAAGTGAAATTTCTGCAATTTTGCCCCAAAATTAGGGAAATTTCTGCTTTTTTGCCCCCAAATAAAGGGAATTTCAGCCTTTTTAACTCAAAAAAAGGGGAATTTCTGAATTTTGGCACAAAATATTATGAATTTCTGCCTTTTTGTCCCAAAATAAGGAAAATTTCTGCCTTTTTCCCTGAAATAAGTGAAATTTCTGCAATTTTTCCCCAAAATAAGTGAAATTTCTGCAATTTTGCCCCAAAATAAAAGAAATTTCTGGAATTTTGCCCCAAAATAAGTGGAATTTCTCAGTTTTGCCCCAAAATAAAGAGAATTTCTGCCTTCTTGCCCTACAATTATTAAAATTTCTGCAATTTTGCGCTAAAATAAGGGAAATTTCTGCAATTTTTCCCCATAATAAGGGAAATTTCTGCAACTTTGCCCCAAAATAAGGGGAATATCTGTTTTTTGCCCCACAATTAGGGAAATATCTGTTTTTTGCCCCACAATTAGGGAAATTTCTGCAATTTTGCCCTAAATAAGGGGAATTTCTGCCTTTTGCCCCAAAATATGTGGAATTTCTGCCTTTTTGTCCGAAAATAAGAAGAATGCCTACCTTTTTGCCATAAAAAAGGGAAATTTCTTAATATTTGCTCCAGAATAAGGGGAATTTCTGCTTTTTTGCCTCTAAATAAGTGGAATTTCTTTTTCCCCCAAAACAAAGGGAATTTCTGTTTTTTTGCCCCAAAATAGGAAAAATTTCTGACTTATTACCCTGAAATAAGTGAAATTTCTGCAAATTGCCCCAAAATAAGGGAAATTTCTGCATTTTTGCCCCCAAATAAGGGGAATTTCAGCCTTTTTACCTCAAAATAAAAGAAATTTCTGCATTTTTGCCACAAAATATTAGGAATTTCTTCATTTTTGCCACAAAATATTAGGAATTTCTGCCTTTTTGTCCGAAAATAAGAAGAATGCCTACCTTTTTGCCATAAAGAAGGGAAATTTCTTCATTTTTGCTCCAAAATAAGTGGAATTTCTGCTTTTTTGCCTCTAAATAAGTGTAATTTCTGTCTTTTTCTCCCAAAACAAAGGGAATTCCTGTTTTTTGCCCCAAAATAAGGAAAATTTCTGACTTATTACCCTGAAATAAGTGAAATTTCTGCAATTTTGCTCCAAAATAAGGAAAATTTCTGCCTTTTTGCCCCCAAATAAGGGGAATTTCAGCATTTTACCTCAAAATAAGGGGAATTTCTGCATTTTTGCCACAAAATATTAGGAATTTCTGCATTTTTCCCCTAAAATAAGTCAAATTTCTGCCTTTTTTCCCTGAAATGAGTGAAATTTCTGCAATTTTGCCCCAAAATAAGTGAAATTTCTTGCTTTTTGCCCCCAAATAAGGGGAATTTCAGCATTTTTACCTCAAAATAAGGGGAATTTCTGCATTTTTGCCCCAAAATATGGGAAATTTCTGCCTTTTTTCCTCAAAATAAGAAAAATTTGTGCAATTTTGTACCAAAATAATACAAATTTCTGCCTTTTTGCACGCAAATAAGAAAATTTCTGCTTTTCTTCTGTAATAAGTGAAATTTCTGCAATTTTGCCCCAAAATAATTGAAATTTCTGCAATTTTGCCCCAAAATAAGTGAAATTTCTGGAATTTTGACCCAAAATAAGTGGAATTTCTGAGTTTTGCCCCCAAAATAAGGAGAATTTCTGTTATTTTGTCCCAACATATAGGGAATTTCTGCCTTTTTGCCCCACAATTAGGGGAATTTCTGAAATTTTGCTCCAAAATAAGGGGAATTTCTACTTTTGCATCTAAATAAGTGGAATTTCTGCCTTTTTCTCCCAAAACAAAGGGAATTTCTGTCTTTTTTGCCCCAAAATAAGGAAAATTTCTGACTTATTACCCTTAAATAATTGAAATTTCTGCAATTTTTCCCCAAAATAAAGGAAATTTCTGCTTTTTGCCCCCAAATAAAGGGAATTTCAGCCTTTTTACCTCAAAATATGGGGAATTTCTGAATTTTGGTACAAAATATTATGAATTTCTTTCTTTTTGCCCCAAAATAAGGAAAATTTCTGCCTTTTTTTCCTGAAATAAGTGAAATTTCTGCAATTTTGGCCCAAAAATATAAGAAATTTCTGGAATTTTGCCCCAAAATAAGTGGAATTTCTCAGTTTTGCCCCAAAATAAAGAGAATTTCTGCCTTTTTGCTCCACAATTATTAAAATTTCTGCAATTTTGCACTAAAATAAGAAATTTCTGAAATTTTTCCCTATAATAAGAGAAATTTCTGCAACTTTGCCCCACAATAAGGGGAATTTCTGTTTTTTGCCCCACAATTAGGAAAATGTCTGTTTTTTGCCCCACAATTAGGGAAATTTCTGCAATTTTGCCCTAAATAAGGGGAATTTCTGCCTTTTGCCCCAAAATATGGGGAATTTCTGCCTTTTTGTCCGAAAATAATAAGAATGCCTACCTTTTTGCCATAAAAAAGGGAAATTTCTTCATTTTTGCTCCAAAATAAGGGGAATTTCTGCTTTTTTGCCTCTAAATAAGTGGAATTTCTGTCTTTTTCCCCCAAAACAAAGGGAATTTCTGTCTTTTTTGCTTCAAATTAAGGAAAATTTCTGACTTTTTACCCTGAAATAAGTGAAATTTCTGCAATTTTGCCCCAAAAATAAGGGAAATTTCTGCCATTTTTGTCCCCAAATAAGGGAAATTTCAGCCTTTTTACCTCAAAATAAAAGAAATTTCTGCATTTTTGCAACAAAATATTAGGAATTTCTGCATTTTTGCCACAAAATATTAGGAATTTCTGCCTTTTTGTCCGAAAATAAGAAGAATGCCTACCTTTTTGCCATAAAGAAGGGAAATTTCCTCATTTTTGCTCCAAAATAAAGGGAATTTCTGCTTTTTTGCCTCTAAATAAGTGTAATTTCTGTCTTTTTCTCCCAAAACAAAGGGAATTCCTGTTTTTTGCCCCAAAATAAGGAAAATTTCTGACTTATTACCCTGAAATAAGTGAAATTTCTGCAATTTTGCTCCAAAATAAGGAAAATTTCTGCCTTTTTGCCCCCAAATAAGGGGAATTTCAGCCTTTTTACCTCAAAATAAGGGAAATTTCTGCATATTTGCCACAAAATATTAGGAATTTCTGCCTTTTTGCCCCAAAATAAGAAAAATTTCTGCCTATTTTCCCTGAAATAAGTGAAATTTCTGCAATTTTGCTCCAAAATAAGGAAAATTTCTGCCTTTTTGCCCCCAAATAAGGGGAATTTCAGCCTTTTTACCTCAAAATAAGGGAAATTTCTGCATTTTTGCCACAAAATATTAGGAATTTCTGCCTTTTTGCCCCAAAATAAGAAAAATTTCTGCCTATTTTCCCTGAAATAAGTGAAATTTCTGCAATTTTGCCCCAAAATAAGTGAAATTTCTGCAATTTTGCCCCAAAATAAGGGAAATTTCTGGAATTTTGCCCAAAAATAAGTGGAATTTCTGAGTTTTGCCCCAAAATAAAGAGAATTTCTGTCTTTATGCCCCAACATTTAGGAAATTTCTGCCTTTTTGTTTCACAATTAGGGGAATTTCTGCAATTTTGCTCCAAAATACGGGGAATTTATGCCTTTTTGCCCGAAAATAAGAAGAATGCATACCTTTTTGCAATAAAAAAGGGAAATTTCTTCATTTTTGCTCCAAAATAAGGGGAATTTCAGCCTTTTTACCTCTAAATAAGTGGAATTTCTGTCTTTTTCCCCCAATTAAAGAGAATTTCTGTCTTACTTGCCCCAAAACAAGGAAAATTTCTGACTTATTTCCTTGAAATAAGTGAAATTTCTGCAATTTTGCTCCAAAATAAGGGAAATTTCTGCCTTTTTGCCCCCAAATAAGGGGAATTTCAGCATTTTACCTCAAAATAAGGGGAATTTCTGCATTTTTGCCACAAAATATTAGGAATTTCTGCATTTTTTTCCTAAAATAAGTCAAATTTCTGCCTTTTTTCCCTGAAATGAGTGAAATTTCTGCAATTTTGCCCCAAAATAAGTGAAATTTCTTGCTTTTTGCCCCCAAATAAGGGGAATTTCAGCATTTTTACCTCAAAATAAGGGGAATTTCTGCATTTTTGCCCCAAAATATGGGAAATTTCTGCCTTTTTTCCTCAAAATAAGAAAAATTTGTGCAATTTTGTACCAAAATAATACAAATTTCTGCCTTTTTGCACGCAAATAAGAAAATTTCTGCTTTTCTTCTGTAATAAGTGAAATTTCTGCAATTTTGCCCCAAAATAATTGAAATTTCTGCAATTTTGCCCCAAAATAAGTGAAATTTCTGGAATTTTGACCCAAAATAAGTGGAATTTCTGAGTTTTGCCCACAAAATAAGGAGAATTTCTGTTATTTTGTCCCAACATATAGGGAATTTCTGCCTTTTTGCCCCACAATTAGGGGAATTTCTGAAATTTTGCTCCAAAATAAGGGGAATTTCTACTTTTGCATCTAAATAAGTGGAATTTCTGCCTTTTTCTCCCAAAACAAAGGGAATTTCTGTCTTTTTTGCCCCAAAATAAGGAAAATTTCTGACTTATTACCCTTAAATAAGTGAAATTTCTGCAATTTTTCCCCAAAATAAAGGAAATTTCTGCTTTTTGCCCCCAAATAAAGGGAATTTCAGCCTTTTTACCTCAAAATATGGGGAATTTCTGAATTTTGGTACAAAATATTAGGAATTTCTTTCTTTTTGCCCCAAAATAAGGAAAATTTCTGCCTTTTTTTCCTGAAATAAGTGAAATTTCTGCAATTTTGCCCCAAAAATATAAGAAATTTCTGGAATTTTGCCCCAAAATAAGTGGAATTTCTCAGTTTTGCCCCAAAATAAAGAGAATTTCTGCCTTTTTGCTCCACAATTATTAAAATTTCTGCAATTTTGCCCTAAAATAAGAAATTTCTGCAATTTTTCCCCATAATAAGAGAAATTTCTGCAACTTTGCCCCACAATAAGGGGAATTTCTGTTTTTTGCCCCACAATTAGGAAAATTTCTGTTTTTTGCCCCACAATTAGGGAAATTTCTGCAATTTTGCCCTAAATAAGGGGAATTTCTGCCTTTTGCCCCAAAATATGGGGAATTTCTGCCTTTTTGTCCGAAAATAATAAGAATGCCTACCTTTTTGCCATAAAAAAGGGAAATTTCTTCATTTTTGCTCCAAAATAAGGGGAATTTCTGCTTTTTTGCCTCTAAATAAGTGGAATTTCTGTCTTTTTCCCCCAAAACAAAGGGAATTTCTGTCTTTTTTGCTTCAAATTAAGGAAAATTTCTGACTTTTTACCCTGAAATAAGTGAAATTTCTGCAATTTTGCCCCAAAAATAAGGGAAATTTCTGCCATTTTTGTCCCCAAATAAGGGAAATTTCAGCCTTTTTACCTCAAAATAAAAGAAATTTCTGCATTTTTGCAACAAAATATTAGGAATTTCTGCATTTTTGCCACAAAATATTAGGAATTTCTGCCTTTTTGTCCGAAAATAAGAAGAATGCCTACCTTTTTGCCATAAAGAAGGGAAATTTCCTCATTTTTGCTCCAAAATAAAGGGAATTTCTGCTTTTTTGCCTCTAAATAAGTGTAATTTCTGTCTTTTTCTCCCAAAACAAAGGGAATTCCTGCTTTTGCCCCAAAATAAGGAAAATTTCTGACTTATTACCCTGAAATAAGTGAAATTTCTGCAATTTTGCTCCAAAATAAGGAAAATTTCTGCCTTTTTGCCCCCAAATAAGGGGAATTTCAGCCTTTTTACCTCAAAATAAGGGAAATTTCTGCATATTTGCCACAAAATATTAGGAATTTCTGCATTTTTGCCCCAAAATAAGAAAAATTTCTGCCTATTTTCCCTGAAATAAGTGAAATTTCTGCAATTTTGCTCCAAAATAAGGAAAATTTCTGCCTTTTTGCCCCCAAATAAGGGGAATTTCAGCCTTTTTACCCAAAAATAAGGGAAATTTCTGCATTTTTGCCACAAAATATTAGGAATTTCTGCCTTTTTGCCCCAAAATAAGAAAAATTTCTGCCTATTTTCCCTGAAATAAGTGAAATTTCTGCAATTTTGCCCCAAAATAAGTGAAATTTCTGCAATTTTGCCCCAAAATAAGGGAAATTTCTGGAATTTTGCCCAAAAATAAGTGGAATTTCTGAGTTTTGCCCCAAAATAAAGAGAATTTCTGTCTTTATGCCCCAACATTTAGGGAATTTCTGCCTTTTTGTTTCACAATTAGGGGAATTTCTGCAATTTTGCTCCAAAATACGGGGAATTTATGCCTTTTTGCCCGAAAATAAGAAGAATGCATACCTTTTTGCCATAAAAAAGGGAAATTTCTTCATTTTTGCTCCAAAATAAGGGGAATTTCAGCCTTTTTACCTCTAAATAAGTGGAATTTCTGTCTTTTTCCCCCAATTAAAGAGAATTTCTGTCTTACTTGCCCCAAAATAAGGAAAATTTCTGACTTATTACCTTGAAATAAGTGAAATTTCTGCAATTTTGCCTCAAAATAAGGGAAATTTCTGTCTTTTTGCCCCCAAATAAAGGGAATTTCAGCTTTTTACCTCAAAAAAAGGGGAATTTCTGAATTTTGGCACAAAATATGAATTTCTGCCTTTTTTTTCAAAATAAGGAAAATTTCTGCCTTTTTTCCCTGAAATAAGTGAAATTTCTTCAATTTTGCCCGAAAATAAGTGAAATTTCTGCAATTTTGCCCCAAAATAAAAGAAATTTCTGGAATTTTGCCCCAAAATAAGTGGAATTTCTGAGTTTGGCCCCAAAATAAAGAGAATTTCTGACTTTTTGCCCCACAATTAGTAAAATTTCTGCAATTTTGCCCTAAAATAAGGGAAATTTCTGCAATTTTTCCCCATAATAAGGTAAATTTCTGCAACTTTGCCCCAAAATAAGAGGAATTTCTGTTTTTTGCCCCACAATTAGGGAAATTTCTGTTTTTTGATCCACAATTAGGGAAATTTCTGCAATTTTGCCCTAAATAAGGGGAATTTCTGCCTTTTGCCCAAAATATGGGGAATTTCTGCCTTTTTGTCCGAAAATAAGAAGAATGCCTACCTTTTTGCCATAAAAAGGGAAATTTCTTCATTTTTGCTCCAAAATAAGGGGAACTTTTGCCTTTTTGCCTCTAAATAAGTGCAATTTCTGTCTTTTTCCCCCAAAACAATGGGAATTTCTGTATTTTTACCCCAAAATAAGAAAAATTTCTGACTTTTTACCCTGAATTAAGTGAAATTTCTGCAAATTGCCCCAAAATAAGGAAAATTTCTGCATTTTTGCCCCCAAATAAGGGGAATTTCAGCCTTTTTACTTCAAAATAAAAGAAATTTCTGCATTTTTGCAACAAAATATTAGGAATTTCTGCATTTTTGCCACAAAATATTAGGAATTTCTGCCTTTTTGTCCGAAAATAAGAAGACTGCCTACCTTTTTGCCATAAAGAAGGGAAATTTCTTCATTTTTGCTCCAAAATAAGGGGAATTTCTGCTTTTTTGCCTCTAAATAAGTGGAAATTCTGTCTTTTTCCCCCAAAACAAAGGGAATTTCTGTTTTTTGCCCCAAAATAAAGAAAATTTCTGACTTAGTACCCTGAAATAATTGAAATTTCTGCAATTTTGCTACAAAATAAGGGAAATTTCTGCCTTTTTGCCCCCAAATAAGGGGAATTTTAGCCTTTTTACCTCAAAATTAGTGAAATTTCTGCATTTTTGCCACAAAATATTAGGAATTTCTGCCTTTTTGCCCCAAAATAAGAAAAATTTTTGCCTATTTTCCCTGAAATAAGTGAAATTTCTTCAATTTTGCCCCAAAATAAGTGAAATTTCTGCAATTTTGCCCCAAAATAAGGGAAATTTCTGGAATTTTGCCCAAAAATAAGTGGAATTTCTGAGTTTTGCCCCAAAATAAAGAGAATTTCTGTCTTTATGCCCCAATATATAGGGAATTTCTGCCTTTTTGCTTCACAATGAAAGGAATTTCTGCAATTTTGCTCCAAAATACGGGGAATTTCTGCCTTTCTGCCCGAAAATAAGAAGAATGCATACCTTTTTGCCATAAAAAAGAGAAATTTCTTAATTTTTGCTCCAAAATAAGGTGAATTTCTGCTTTTTTGCCTCTAAATAAGTGGAATTTCTGTCTTTTTCCCCCAAAAACAAAGGGAATTTCTGTCTTTATTGACCCAAAATAAGGAAAATTTCTGACTTATTATTGTGAAATAAGGGAATTTTCAGCAATTTTGCCCCAAAATAAAAGAAATTTCTGCCTTTTTGCCCCAAATAAGGGGAATTTCAGCCTTTTTACCTCAAAATAAGGGGAATTTCTGCATTTTTTCCACAAAATATTAGGAATTTCTGCTTTTTGCCCCAAAATAAGAAAAATTTCTGCCTATTTTCCCTGAAATAAGTGAAATTTCTGCAATTTTGCAACAAAATAAGTGAAATTTCTTTTTTTTGCCCCTAAATAAGGGGAATTTCAGCCTTTTTACCTCAAAATAAGGGGAATTTCTGCATTTTTGCCCCAAAATATGGGAAATTTCTGCCTTTTTTCCCCAAAATAGGAAAAATTTCTGCAATTTTGTACCAAAATAATACAAATTTCAGCCTTTTTGCCTCCAAATAAGAAAATTTCTGCTTTTTTTCTGAAATAAGTGAAATTTGGGCAATTTTGCCCCAAAATAATTGAAATTTCTGCAATTTTGCCCCAAAATAAGTGAAATTTCTGGAATTTTGCTCCAAAATAAATGGAATTTCTGAGTTTTGCCCCCAAAAAAGGAGAATTTCTGTTATTTTGCTCCAACAGATAGGGAATTTCTGCTTTTTTGCCCCACAATTAGGTGAATTTCTGAAATTTTGATCCAAAATAAGGGGAATTTCTGCTTTTTTGCCTCTAAATAAGTGGAATTTCTGCCTTTCTCTCCCCAAACAAAGGGAATTTCTGTCTTTTTTGCCCCAAAATAAGGAAAATTTCTGACTTATTACCCTGAAATAAGTGAAATTTCTGCAATTTTGCCCCCAAATTAGGGAAATTTCTGCTTTTTTGCCCCCAAATAAAGGGAATTTCAGCCTTTTTAACTCAAAAAAAGGGGAATTTCTGAATTTTGGCACAAAATATTATGAATTTCTGCCTTTTTGTCCCAAAATAAGGAAAATTTCTGCATTTTTTCCCTGAACTAAGTGAAATTTCTGCAATTTTTCCCCAAAATAAGTGAAATTTCTGCAATTTTGCCCCAAAATAAAAGAAATTTCTGGAATTTTGCCCCAAAATAAGTGGAATTTCTCAGTTTTGCCCCAAAATAAAGAGAATTTCTGCCTTCTTGCCCTGCAATTATTAAAATTTCTGCAATTTTGCGCTAAAATAAGGGAAATTTCTGAAATTTTTCCCCATAATAAGGGAAATTTCTGCAACTTTGCCCCAAAATAAGGGGAATATCTGTTTTTTGCCCCACAATTAGGGAAATTTCTGTTTTTTGCCCCACAATTAGGGAAATTTCTGCAATTTTGCCCTAAATGAGGGGAATTTCTGCCTTTTGCCCCAAAATATGTGGAATTTCTGCCTTTTTGTCCGAAAATAAGAAGAATGCCTACCTTTTTGCCATAAAAAAGGGAAATTTCTTCATTTTTGCTCCAGAATAAGGGGAATTTCTGCTTTTTTGCCTCTAAATAAGTAGAATTTCTGTCTTTTTCCCCCAAAACAAAGGGAATTTCTGTTTTTTTGCCCCAAAATAGGAAAAATTTCTGACTTATTACCCTGAAATAAGTGAAATTTCTGCAAATTGCCCCAAAATAAGAAAAATTTCTGCATTTTTGCCCCCAAATAAGGGGAATTTCAGCCTTTTTACCTCAAAATAAAAGAAATTTCTGCATTTTTGCCACAAAATATTAGGAATTTCTGCATTTTTGCCACAAAATATTAGGAATTTCTGCCTTTTTGTCCGAAAATAAGAAGAATGCCTACCTTTTTGCCATAAAGAAGGGAAATTTCTTCATTTTTGCTCCAAAATAAGTGGAATTTCTGCTTTTTTGCCTCTAAATAAGTGTAATTTCTGTCTTTTTCCCCCAAAACAAAGGGAATTCCTGTTTTTTGCCCCAAAAGAAGGAAAATTTCTGACTTATTAACCTGAAATAAGTGAAATTTCTGCAATTTTGCTCCAAAATAAGGAAAATTTCTGCCTTTTTGCCCCCAAATAAGGGGAATTTCAGCCTTTTTACCTCAAAATAAGGGAAATTTCTGCATTTTTGCCACAAAATATTAAGAATTTCTGCCTTTTTGCCCTAAAATAAGTCAAATTTCTGCCTTTTTTCCCTGAAATGAGTGAAATTTCTGCAATTTTGCCCCAAAATAAGTGAAATTTCTTGCTTTTTGCCCCCAAATAAGGGGAATTTCAGCATTTTTACCTCAAAATAAGGGGAATTTCTGCATTTTTGCCCCAAAATATGGGAAATTTCTGCCTTTTTTCCTCAAAATAAGAAAAATTTGTGCAATTTTGTACCAAAATAATACAAATTTCTGCCTTTTTGCACGCAAATAAGAAAATTTCTGCTTTTCTTCTGTAATAAGTGAAATTTCTGCAATTTTGCCCCAAAATAATTGAAATTTCTGCAATTTTGCCCCAAAATAAGTGAAATTTCTGGAATTTTGACCCAAAATAAGTGGAATTTCTGAGTTTTGCCCCCAAAATAAGGAGAATTTCTGTTATTTTGTCCCAACATATAGGGAATTTCTGCCTTTTTGCCCCACAATTAGGGGAATTTCTGAAATTTTTCTCCAAAATAAGGGGAATTTCTACTTTTGCATCTAAATAAGTGGAATTTCTGCCTTTTTCTCCCAAAACAAAGGGAATTTCTGTCTTTTTTGCCCCAAAATAAGGAAAATTTCTGACTTATTACCCTGAAAGAAGTGAAATTTCTGCAATTTTGCCCCAAAATAAAGGAAATTTCTGCCTTTTTGCCCCCAAATAAAGGGAATTTCAGCCTTTTTACCTCAAAATATGGGGAATTTCTGAATTTTGGCACAAAATATTATGAATTTCTTTCTTTTTGCCCCAAAATAAGGAAAATTTCTGCCTTTTTTCCCTGAAATAAGTAAAATTTCTGCAATTTTGCCCCAAAATATAAGAAATTTCTGGAATTTTGCCCCAAAATAAGTGGAATTTCTCATTTTTGCCCCAAAATAAAGAGAATTTCTGCCTTTTTGCTCCACATTTATTAAAATTTCTGCAATTTGCCCTAAAATAAGAAATTTCTGCAATTTTTCTCCATAATAAGAGAAATTTCTGCAACTTTGCCCCAAAATAAGGGGAATTTCTGTTTTTTGCCCCACAATTAGGAAAATTTCTGTTTTTTGCCCCACAATTAGGGAAATTTCTGCAATATTGCCCTAAATAAGGGGAATTTCTGCCTTTTGCCCCAAAATATGGGGAACTTCTGCCTTTTTGTCCGAAAATAAGAAGAATGCCTACCTTTTTGCCATAAAAAAGGGAAATTTCTTCATTTTTGCTCCAAAATATGGGGAATTTCTGCTTTTTTGCCTCTAAATAAGTGGAATTTCTGTCTTTTTCCCCCAAAACAAAGGGAATTTCTGTCTTTTTTGCTTCAAATTAAGGAAAATTTCTGACTTATTACCCTGAAATAAGTGAAATTTCTGCAATTTTGCCCCAAAATAAGTGAAATTTCTGCAATTTTGCCCCAAAATAAGGGAAATTTCTGCATTTTTGCCCCCAAATAAAAGGAATTTCAGCCTTTTTACTTCAAAATAAAAGAAATTTCTGCATTTTTGCAACAAAATATTAGGAATTTCTGCATTTTTGCCACAAAATATTAGGAATTTCTGCCTTTTTGTCCGAAAATAAGAAGACTGCCTACATTTTTGCCATAAAGAAGGGAAATTTCTTCATTTTTGCTCCAAAATAAGGGGAATTTCTGCTTTTTTGCCTCTAAATAAGTGGAATTTCTGTCTTTTTCCCCCAAAACAAAGGGAATTTCTGGTTTTTGCCTCAAAATAAAGAAAATTTCTGACTTAGTACCCTGAAATAATTGAAATTTCTGCAATTTTGCTCCAAAATAAGGGAAATTTCTGCCTTTTTGCCCCCAAATAAGGGGAATTTTAGCCTTTTTACCTCAAAATAAGGGGAATTTCTGCATTTTTGCCACAAAATATTAGGAATTTCTGCCTTTTTGCCCCAAAAGAAGAAAAATTTCTGCCTATTTTCCCTGAAATAAGTGAAATTTCTGCAATTTTGCCCAAAAATAAGTGAAATTTCTGCAATTTTGCCCCAAAATAAGGGAAATTTCTGCATTTTTGCCCCCAAATAAGGGGAATTTCAGCCTTTTTACTTCAAAATAAAAGAAATTTCTGCATTTTTGCAACAAAATATTAGGAATTTCTGCATTTTTGCCACAAAATATTAGGAATTTCTGCCTTTTTGTCCGAAAATAAGAAGACTGCCTACATTTTTGCCATAAAGATGGGAAATTTCTTCATTTTTGCTCCAAAATAAGGGGAATTTCTGCTTTTTTGCCTCTAAATAAGTGGAATTTCTGTCTTTTTCCCCCAAAACAAAGGGAATTTCTGTTTTTTGCCCCAAAATAAAGAAAATTTCTGACTTAGTACCCTGAAATAATTGAAATTTCTGCAATTTTGCTCCAAAATAAGGGAAATTTCTGCCTTTTTGCCCCCAAATAAGGGGAATTTTAGCATTTTTACCTCAAAATTAGTGAAATTCTGCATTTTTGCCACAAAATATTAGGAATTTCTGCCTTTTTGCCCCAAAATAAGAAAAATTTCTGCCTATTTTCCCTGAAATAAGTGAAATTTCTGCAATTTTGCCCCAAAATAAGTGAAATTTCTGCAATTTTGCCCCAAAATAAGGGAAATTTCTGGAATTTTGCCCAAAAATAAGTGGAATTTCTGAGTTTTGCCCCAAAATAAAGAGAATTTCTGTCTTTATGCCCCAACATATAGGGAATTTCTGCCTTTTTGCTTCACAATGAAAGGAATTTCTGCAATTTTGCTCCAAAATACGGGGAATTTCTGCCTTTCTGCCCGAAAATAAGAAGAATGCATAACTTTTTGCCATAAAAAAGAGAAATTTCTTAATTTTTGCTCCAAAATAAGGGGAATTTCTGCTTTTTTGCCTCTAAATAAGTGGAATTTCTGTCTTTTTCCCCCAAAAACAAAGGGAATTTCTGTCTTTTTTGACCCAAAATAAGGAAAATTACTGACTTATTACCGTGAAATAAGTGAATTTTCAGCAATTTTGCCCCAAAATAAAAGAAATTTCTGCCTTTTTGCCCCAAATAAGGGGAATTTCAGCCTTTTTACCTCAAAATAAGGGGAATTTCTGCATTTTTTCCACAAAATATTAGGAATTTCTGCTTTTTGCCCCAAAATAAGAAAAATTTCTGCCTATTTTCCCTGAAATAAGTGAAATTTCTGCAATTTTGCAACAAAATAAGTGAAATTTCTTTTTTTTGCCCCTAAATAAGGGGAATTTCAGCCTTTTTACCTCAAAATAAGGGGAATTTCTGCATTTTTGCCCCAAAATATGGGAAATTTCTGCCTTTTTTCCCCAAAATAGGAAAAATTTCTGCAATTTTGTACCAAAATAATACAAATTTCTGCCTTTTTGCCTCCAAATAAGAAAATTTCTGCTTTTTTTCTGAAATAAGTGAAATTTGGGCAATTTTGCCCCAAAATAATTGAAATTTCTGCAATTTTGCCCCAAAATAAGTGAAATTTCTGGAATTTTGCTCCAAAATAAATGGAATTTCTGAGTTTTGCCCCCAAAAAAGGAGAATTTCTGTTATTTTGCTCCAACAGATAGGGAATTTCTGCTTTTTTGCCCCACAATTAGGTGAATTTCTGAAATTTTGATCCAAAATAAGGGGAATTTCTGCTTTTTTGCCTCTAAATAAGTGGAATTTCTGCCTTTCTCTCCCCAAACAAAGGGAATTTCTGTCTTTTTTGCCCCAAAATAAGGAAAATTTCTGACTTATTACCCTGAAATAAGTGAAATTTCTGCAATTTTGCCCCCAAATTAGGGAAATTTCTGCTTTTTTGCCCCCAAATAAAGGGAATTTCAGCCTTTTTAACTCAAAAAAAGGGGAATTTCTGAATTTTGGCACAAAATATTATGAATTTCTGCCTTTTTGTCCCAAAATAAGGAAAATTTCTGCATTTTTTCCCTGAACTAAGTGAAATTTCTGCAATTTTTCCCCAAAATAAGTGAAATTTCTGCAATTTTGCCCCAAAATAAAAGAAATTTCTGGAATTTTGCCCCAAAATAAGTGGAATTTCTCAGTTTTGCCCCAAAATAAAGAGAATTTCTGCCTTCTTGCCCTGCAATTATTAAAATTTCTGCAATTTTGCGCTAAAATAAGGGAAATTTCTGAAATTTTTCCCCATAATAAGGGAAATTTCTGCAACTTTGCCCCAAAATAAGGGGAATATCTGTTTTTTGCCCCACAATTAGGGAAATTTCTGTTTTTTGCCCCACAATTAGGGAAATTTCTGCAATTTTGCCCTAAATGAGGGGAATTTCTGCCTTTTGCCCCAAAATATGTGGAATTTCTGCCTTTTTGTCCGAAAATAAGAAGAATGCCTACCTTTTTGCCATAAAAAAGGGAAATTTCTTCATTTTTGCTCCAGAATAAGGGGAATTTCTGCTTTTTTGCCTCTAAATAAGTAGAATTTCTGTCTTTTTCCCCCAAAACAAAGGGAATTTCTGTTTTTTTGCCCCAAAATAGGAAAAATTTCTGACTTATTACCCTGAAATAAGTGAAATTTCTGCAAATTGCCCCAAAATAAGAAAAATTTCTGCATTTTTGCCCCCAAATAAGGGGAATTTCAGCCTTTTTACCTCAAAATAAAAGAAATTTCTGCATTTTTGCCACAAAATATTAGGAATTTCTGCATTTTTGCCACAAAATATTAGGAATTTCTGCCTTTTTGTCCGAAAATAAGAAGAATGCCTACCTTTTTGCCATAAAGAAGGGAAATTTCTTCATTTTTGCTCCAAAATAAGTGGAATTTCTGCTTTTTTGCCTCTAAATAAGTGTAATTTCTGTCTTTTTCCCCCAAAACAAAGGGAATTCCTGTTTTTTGCCCCAAAAGAAGGAAAATTTCTGACTTATTAACCTGAAATAAGTGAAATTTCTGCAATTTTGCTCCAAAATAAGGAAAATTTCTGCCTTTTTGCCCCCAAATAAGGGGAATTTCAGCCTTTTTACCTCAAAATAAGGGAAATTTCTGCATTTTTGCCACAAAATATTAAGAATTTCTGCCTTTTTGCCCTAAAATAAGTCAAATTTCTGCCTTTTTTCCCTGAAATGAGTGAAATTTCTGCAATTTTGCCCCAAAATAAGTGAAATTTCTTGCTTTTTGCCCCCAAATAAGGGGAATTTCAGCATTTTTACCTCAAAATAAGGGGAATTTCTGCATTTTTGCCCCAAAATATGGGAAATTTCTGCCTTTTTTCCTCAAAATAAGAAAAATTTGTGCAATTTTGTACCAAAATAATACAAATTTCTGCCTTTTTGCACGCAAATAAGAAAATTTCTGCTTTTGTTCTGAAATAAGTGAAATTTCTGCAATTTTGCCCCAAAATAATTGAAATTTCTGCAATTTTGCCCCAAAATAAGTGAAATTTCTGGAATTTTGACCCAAAATAAGTGGAATTTCTGAGTTTTGCCCCCAAAATAAGGAGAATTTCTGTTATTTTGTCCCAACATATAGGGAATTTCTGCCTTTTTGCCCCACAATTAGGGGAATTTCTGAAATTTTGCTCCAAAATAAGGGGAATTTCTACTTTTGCATCTAAATAAGTGGAATTTCTGCCTTTTTCTCCCAAAACAAAGGGAATTTCTGTCTTTTTTGCCCCAAAATAAGGAAAATTTCTGACTTATTACCCTGAAAGAAGTGAAATTTCTGCAATTTTGCCCCAAAATAAAGGAAATTTCTGCCTTTTTGCCCCCAAATAAAGGGAATTTCAGCCTTTTTACCTCAAAATATGGGGAATTTCTGAATTTTGGCACAAAATATTATGAATTTCTTTCTTTTTGCCCCAAAATAAGGAAAATTTCTGCCTTTTTTCCCTGAAATAAGTAAAATTTCTGCAATTTTGCCCCAAAATATAAGAAATTTCTGGAATTTTGCCCCAAAATAAGTGGAATTTCTCATTTTTGCCCCAAAATAAAGAGAATTTCTGCCTTTTTGCTCCACATTTATTAAAATTTCTGCAATTTGCCCTAAAATAAGAAATTTCTGCAATTTTTCTCCATAATAAGAGAAATTTCTGCAACTTTGCCCCAAAATAAGGGGAATTTCTGTTTTTTGCCCCACAATTAGGAAAATTTCTGTTTTTTGCCCCACAATTAGGGAAATTTCTGCAATATTGCCCTAAATAAGGGGAATTTCTGCCTTTTGCCCCAAAATATGGGGAACTTCTGCCTTTTTGTCCGAAAATAAGAAGAATGCCTACCTTTTTGCCATAAAAAAGGGAAATTTCTTCATTTTTGCTCCAAAATATGGGGAATTTCTGCTTTTTTGCCTCTAAATAAGTGGAATTTCTGTCTTTTTCCCCCAAAACAAAGGGAATTTCTGTCTTTTTTGCTTCAAATTAAGGAAAATTTCTGACTTATTACCCTGAAATAAGTGAAATTTCTGCAATTTTGCCCCAAAATAAGTGAAATTTCTGCAATTTTGCCCCAAAATAAGGGAAATTTCTGCATTTTTGCCCCCAAATAAAAGGAATTTCAGCCTTTTTACTTCAAAATAAAAGAAATTTCTGCATTTTTGCAACAAAATATTAGGAATTTCTGCATTTTTGCCACAAAATATTAGAAATTTCTGCCTTTTTGTCCGAAAATAAGAAGACTGCCTACATTTTTGCCATAAAGAAGGGAAATTTCTTCATTTTTGCTCCAAAATAAGGGGAATTTCTGCTTTTTTGCCTCTAAATAAGTGGAATTTCTGTCTTTTTCCCCCAAAACAAAGGGAATTTCTGGTTTTTGCCTCAAAATAAAGAAAATTTCTGACTTAGTACCCTGAAATAATTGAAATTTCTGCAATTTTGCTCCAAAATAAGGGAAATTTCTGCCTTTTTGCCCCCAAATAAGGGGAATTTTAGCCTTTTTACCTCAAAATAAGGGGAATTTCTGCATTTTTGCCACAAAATATTAGGAATTTCTGCCTTTTTGCCCCAAAAGAAGAAAAATTTCTGCCTATTTTCCCTGAAATAAGTGAAATTTCTGCAATTTTGCCCAAAAATAAGTGAAATTTCTGCAATTTTGCCCCAAAATAAGGGAAATTTCTGCATTTTTGCCCCCAAATAAGGGGAATTTCAGCCTTTTTACTTCAAAATAAAAGAAATTTCTGCATTTTTGCAACAAAATATTAGGAATTTCTGCATTTTTGCCACAAAATATTAGGAATTTCTGCCTTTTTGTCCGAAAATAAGAAGACTGCCTACATTTTTGCCATAAAGATGGGAAATTTCTTCATTTTTGCTCCAAAATAAGGGGAATTTCTGCTTTTTTGCCTCTAAATAAGTGGAATTTCTGTCTTTTTCCCCCAAAACAAAGGGAATTTCTGTTTTTTGCCCAAAAATAAAGAAAATTTCTGACTTAGTACCCTGAAATAATTGAAATTTCTGCAATTTTGCTCCAAAATAAGGGAAATTTCTGCCTTTTTGCCCCCAAATAAGGGGAATTTTAGCATTTTTACCTCAAAATTAGTGAAATTTCTGCATTTTTGCCACAAAATATTAGGAATTTCTGCCTTTTTGCCCCAAAATAAGAAAAATTTCTGCCTATTTTCCCTGAAATAAGTGAAATTTCTGCAATTTTGCCCCAAAATAAGTGAAATTTCTGCAATTTTGCCCCAAAATAAGGGAAATTTCTGGAATTTTGCCCAAAAATAAGTGGAATTTCTGAGTTTTGCCCCAAAATAAAGAGAATTTCTGTCTTTATGCCCCAACATATAGGGAATTTCTGCCTTTTTGCTTCACAATGAAAGGAATTTCTGCAATTTTGCTCCAAAATACGGGGAATTTCTGCCTTTCTGCCCGAAAATAAGAAGAATGCATAACTTTTTGCCATAAAAAAGAGAAATTTCTTAATTTTTGCTCCAAAATAACGGGAATTTCTGCTTTTTTGCCTCTAAATAAGTGGAATTTCTGTCTTTTTCCCCCAAAAACAAAGGGAATTTCTGTCTTTTTTGACCCAAAATAAGGAAAATTACTGACTTATTACCGTGAAATAAGTGAATTTTCAGCAATTTTGCCCCAAAATAAAAGAAATTTCTGCCTTTTTGCCCCTAAATAAGGGGAATTTCAGCCTTTTTACCTCAAAATAAGGGGAATTTCTGCATTTTTGCCACAAAATATTAGGAATTTCTGCCTTTTTGCCCCAAAATAAGAAAAATTTCTGCCTATTTTCCCTGAAATAAGTGAAATTTCTGCAATTTTGCAACAAAATAAGTGAAATTTCTTTTTTTTGCCCCTAAATAGGGGGAATTTCAGCCTTTTACCTCAAAATAAGGGGAATTTCTGCATTTTTGCCCCAAAATATGGGAAATTTCTGCCTTTTTTCCCCAAAATAGGAAAAATTTCTGCAATTTTGTACCAAAATAATACAAATTTCTGCCTTTTTGCCTCCAAATAAGAAAATTTCTGCTTTTTTTCTGAAATAAGTGAAATTTGGGCAATTTTGCCCCAAAATAATTGAAATTTCTGCAATTTTGCCCCAAAATACGTGAAATTTCTGGAATTTTGCCCCAAAATAAATGGAATTTCTGAGTTTTGCCCCCAAAAAAGGAGAATTTCTGTTATTTTGCTCCAACAGATAGGGAATTTCTGCCTTTTTGCCCCACAATTAGGTGAATTTCTGAAATTTTGATCCAAAATAAGGGGAATTTCTGCTTTTTTGCCTCTAAATAAGTGGAATTTCTGCCTTTCTCTCCCCAAACAAAGGGAATTTCTGTCTTTTTTGCCCCAAAATAAGGAAAATTTCTGACTTATTACCCTGAAATAAGTGAAATTTCTGCAATTTTGCCCCAAAATTAGGGAAATTTCTGCTTTTTTGCCCCCAAATAAAGGGAATTTCAGCCTTTTTAACTCAAAAAAAGGGGAATTTCTGAATTTTGGCACAAAATATTATGAATTTCTGCCTTTTTGTCCCAAAATAAGGAAAATTTCTGCCTTTTTTCCCTGAACTAAGTGAAATTTCTGCAATTTTTCCCCAAAATAAGTGAAATTTCTGCAATTTTGCCCCAAAATAAAAGAAATTTCTGGAATTTTGCCCCAAAATAAGTGGAATTTCTCAGTTTTGCCCCAAAATAAAGAGAATTTCTGCCTTCTTGCCCTACAATTATTAAAATTTCTGCAATTTTGCGCTAAAATAAGGGAAATTTCTGCAATTTTTCCCCATAATAAGGGAAATTTCTGCAACTTATCCCAAAATAAGGGGAATATCTGTTTTTTGCCCCACAATTAGGGAAATTTCTGTTTTTTGCCCCACAATTAGGGAAATTTCTGCAATTTTGCCCTAAATAAGGGGAATTTCTGCCTTTTGCCCCAAAATATGTGGAATTTCTGCCTTTTTGTCCGAAAATAAGGAGAATGCCTACCTTTTTGCCATAAAAAAGGGAAATTTCTTCATTTTTGCTCCAGAATAAGGGGAATTTCTGCTTTTTTGCCTCTAAATAAGTGGAATTTCTGTCTTTTTCCCCCAAAACAAAGGGAATTTCTGTTTTTTTGCCCCAAAATAGGAAAAATTTCTGACTTATTACCCTGAAATAAGTGAAATTTCTGCAAATTGCCCCAAAATAAGGGAAATTTCTGCATTTTTGCCCCCAAATAAGGGGAATTTCAGCCTTTTTACCTCAAAATAAAAGAAATTTCTGCATTTTTGCCACAAAATATTAAGAATTTCTGCATTTTTGCCACAAAATATTAGGAATTTCTGCCTTTTTGTCCGAAAATAAGAAGAATGCCTACCTTTTTGCCGTAAAGAAGAGAAATTTCTTCATTTTTGCTCCAAAATAAGTGGAATTTCTGCTTTTTTGCCTCTAAATAAGTGTAATTTCTGTCTTTTTCCACCAAAACAAAGGGAATTCCTGTTTTTTGCCCCAAAATAAGGAAAATTTCTGACTTATTACCCTGAAATAAGTGAAATTTCTGCAATTTTGCTCCAAAATAAGGAAAATTTCTGCCTTTTTGCTCCCAAATAAGGGGAATTTCAGCCTTTTTACCTCAAAATAAGAGAAATTTCTGCATTTTTGCCACAAAATATTAGGAATTTCTGCCTTTTTGCCCTAAAATAAGTCAAATTTCTGCCTTTTTTCCCTGAAATGAGTGAAATTTCTGCAATTTTGCCCCAAAATAAGTGAAATTTCTTGCTTTTTGCCCCCAAATAAGGGGAATTTCAGCATTTTTACCTCAAAATAAGGGGAATTTCTGCATTTTTGTCCCAAAATATGGGAAATTTCTGCCTTTTTTCCTCAAAATAAGAAAAATTTGTGCAATTTTGTACCAAAATAATACAAATTTCTGCCTTTTTGCACGCAAATAAGAAAATTTCTGCTTTTGTTCTGAAATAAGTGAAATTTCTGCAATTTTGCCCCAAAATAATTGAAATTTCTGCAATTTTGCCCCAAAATAAGTGAAATTTCTGGAATTTTGACCCAAAATAAGTGGAATTTCTGAGTTTTGCCCCCAAAATAAGGAGAATTTCTGTTATTTTGTCCCAACATATAGGGAATTTCTGCCTTTTTGCCCCACAATTAGGGGAATTTCTGAAATTTTGCTCCAAAATAAGGGGAATTTCTACTTTTGCCTCTAAATAAGTGGAATTTCTGCCTTTTTCTCCCAAAACAAAGGGAATTTCTGTCTTTTTTGCCCCAAAACAAGGAAAATTTCTGACTTATTACCCTGAAATAAGTGAAATTTCTGCAATTTTGCCCCAAAATAAAGGAAATTTCTGCCTTTTTGCCCCCAAATAAAGGGAATTTCAGCCTTTTTACCTCAAAATATGGGGAATTTCTGAATTTTGGCACAAAATATTATGAAATTCTTTTTTTTTGCCCCAAAATAATGAAAATTTCTGCCTTTTTTCCCTGAAATAATTGAAATTTCTGCAATTTTGCCCCAAAATATAAGAAATTTCTGGAATTTTGCCCCAAAATAAGTGGAATTTCTCATTTTTGCCCCAAAATAAAGAGAATTTCTGCCTTTTTGCTTCACAATTATTAAAATTTCTGCAATTTTGCCCTAAAATAAGAAATTTCTGCAATTTTTCCCCATAATAAGAGAAATTTCTGCAACTTTGCCCCACAATAAGGGGAATTTCTGTTTTTTGCCCCACAATTAGGAAAATTTCTGTTTTTTGCCCCACAATTAGGGAAATTTCTGCAATTTTGCCCTAAATAAGGGGAATTTCTGCCTTTTGCCCCAAAATATGGGGAATTTCTGCCTTTTTGTCCGAAAATAAGAAGAATGCATACCTTTTTGCCATAAAAAAGGGAAATTTCTTCATTTTTGCTCCAAAATAAGGAAAATTTCTGCTTTTTTGCCTCTAAATAAGTGGAATTTCTGTCTTTTTCCTCCAAAACAAAGGGAATTTCTGTCTTTTTTGCTTCAAATTAAGGAAAATTTCTGACTTATTACCCTGAAATAAGTGAAATTTCTGCAATTTTGCCCCAAAAATAAGGGAAATTTCTGCCATTTTTGTCCTTAAATAAGGGAAATTTCAGCCTTTTTACCACAAAATAAAAGAAATTTCTGCATTTTTGCAACAAAATATTAGGAATTTCTGCATTTTTGCCACAAAATATTAGGAATTTCTGCCTTTTTGTCCGAAAATAAGAAGAATGCCTACCTTTTTGCCATAAAGAAGGTAAATTTCCTCATTTTTGCTCCAAAATAAAGGGAATTTCTGCTTTTTTGCCTCTAAATAAGTGTAATTTCTGTCTTTTTCTCCCAAAACAAAGGGAATTCCTGTTTTTTGCCCCAAAATAAGGAAAATTTCTGACTTATTACTCTGAAATAAGTGAAATTTCTGCAATTTTGCTCCAAAATAAGGAAAATTTCTGCCTTTTTGCCCCCAAATAAGGGGAATTTCAGCATTTTACCTCAAAATAAGGGGAATTTCTGCATTTTTGCCACAAAATATTAGGAATTTCTGCCTTTTTGCCCCAAAAGAAGAAAAATTTCTGCCTATTTTCCCTGAAATAAGTGAAATTTCTGCAATTTTGCCCCAAAATAAGTGAAATTTCTGCAATTTTTCCCCAAAATAAGGGAAATTTCTGGAATTTTGCCCAAAAATAAGTGGAATTTCTTAGTTTTGCCCCAAAATAAAGAGAATTTCTGTCTTTATGCCCCAACATTTAGGGAATTTCTGCCTTTTTGTTTCACAATTAGGGGAATTTCTGCAATTTTGCTCCAAAATACGGGGAATTTATGACTTTTTGCCCGAAAATAAGAAGAATGCATACCTTTTTGCCATAAAAATGCGAAATTTCTTCATTTTTGCTCCAAAATAAGGGGAATTTCAGCCTTTTTACCTCTAAATAAGTGGAATTTCTGTCTTTTTCCCCCAATTAAAGAGAATTTCTGTCTTTCTTGCCCCAAAATAAGGAAAATTTCTGACTTATTTCCTTGAAATAAGTGAAATTTCTGCAATTTTGCCCCAAAATAAGGGAAATTTCTACCTTTTTGCCCCCAAATAAAGGGAATTTCAGCTTTTTACCTCAAAAAAAGGGGAATTTCTGAATTTTGGCACAAAATATGAATTTCTGCCTTTTTTTTTCAAAATAAGGAAAATTTCTGCCTTTTTTCCCTGAAATAAGTGAAATTTCTGCAATTTTGCCCGAAAATAAGTGAAATTTCTGGAATTTTGCCCCAAAATAAGTGGAATTTCTGAGTTTGGCCCCAAAATAAAGAGAATTTCTGACTTTTTGCCCCACAATTAGTAAAATTTCTGCAATTTTGCCCTAAAATAAGAGAAATTTCTGCAATTTTTCCCCATAATAAGGTAAATTTCTGCAACCTTGCCCCAAAATAAGAGGAATTTCTGTTTTTTTGCCCCACAATTAGGGAAATTTCTGTTTTTTGATCCACAATTAGGGAAATTTCTGCAATTTTGCCCTAAATAAGGGGAATTTCTGCCTTTTGCCCAAAATATGGGGAATTTCTGCCTTTTTGTCCGAAAATAAGAAGAATGCCTACCTTTTTGCCATAAAAAAGGGAAATTTCTTAATTTTTGCTCCAAAATAAGGGGAACTTTTGCCTTTTTGCCTCTAAATAAGTGGAATTTCTGTCTTTTTCCCCCAAAACAAAGGGAATTTCTGTATTTTTGCCCCAAAATAAGAAAAATTTCTGACTTTTTACCCTGAATTAAGTGAAATTTCTGCAAATTGCCCCAAAATAAGGGAAATTTCTGCATTTTTGCCCCCAAATAAGGGGAATTTCAGCCTTTTTACTTCAAAATAAAAGAAATTTCTGCATTTTTGCAACAAAATATTAGGAATTTCTGCATTTTTGCCACAAAATATTAGGAATTTCTGCCTTTTTGTCCGAAAATAATAAGACTGCCTACCTTTTTGCCATAAAGAAGGGAAATTTCTTCAGTTTTGCTCCAAAATAAGGGGAATTTCTGCTTTTTTGCCTCTAAATATGTGGAATTTCTGTCTTTTTCCCCCAAAACAAAGGGAATTTCTGTTTTTTGCCCCAAAATAAAGAAAATTTCTGACTTAGTACCATGAAATAATTGAAATTTCTGCAATTTTGCTCCAAAATAAGGGAAATTTCTGCCTTTTTGCCCCCAAATAAGGGGAATTTTAGCCTTTTTACCTCAAAATTAGTGAAATTTCTGCATTTTTGCCACAAAATATTAGGAATTTCTGCCTTTTTGCCCCAAAATAAGAAAAATTTCTCCCTATTTTTCCTGAAATAAGTGAAATTTCTGCAATTTTGCCCCAAAATAAGTGAAATTTCTGCAATTTTGCCCCAAAATAAAGGAAATTTCTGGAATTTTGCCCAAAAATAAGTGGAATTTCTGAGTTTTGCCCCAAAATAAAGAGAATTTCTGTCTTTATGCCCCAACATATAGGGAATTTCTGCCTTTTTACTTCACAATGAAAGGAATTTCTGCAATTTTGCTCCAAAATACGGGGAATTTCTGCCATTCTGCCCGAAAATATCAAGAATGCATACCTTTTTGCCATAAAAAAGAGAAATTTCTTAATTTTTGCTCCAAAATAAGGTGAATTTCTGCTTTTTTGCCTCTAAATAAGTGGAATTTCTGTTTTTTCCCCCCAAAAACAAAGGGAATTTCTGTCTTTTTTGACCCAAAATAAGGAAAATTACTGACTTATTACCGTGAAATAAGTGAATTTTCAGCAATTTTGCCCCAAAATAAAAGAAATTTCTGCCTTTTTGCCCCTAAATAAGGGGAATTTCAGCCTTTTTACCTCAAAATAAGGGGAATTTCTGCATTTTTGCCACAAAATATTAGGAATTTCTGCCTTTTTGCCCCAAAATAAGAAAAATTTCTGCCTATTTTCCCTGAAATAAGTGAAATTTCTGCAATTTTGCAACAAAATAAGTGAAATTTCTTTTTTTTGCCCCTAAATAAGGGGAATTTCAGCCTTTTACCTCAAAATAAGGGGAATTTCTGCATTTTTGCCCCAAAATATGGGAAATTTCTGCCTTTTTTCCCCAAAATAGGAAAAATTTCTGCAATTTTGTACCAAAATAATACAAATTTCTGCCTTTTTGCCTCCAAATAAGAAAATTTCTGCTTTTTTTCTGAAATAAGTGAAATTTGGGCAATTTTGCCCCAAAATAATTGAAATTTCTGCAATTTTGCCCCAAAATAAGTGAAATTTCTGGAATTTTGCCCCAAAATAAATGGAATTTCTGAGTTTTGCCCCCAAAAAAGGAGAATTTCTGTTATTTTGCTCCAACAGATAGGGAATTTCTGCCTTTTTGCCCCACAATTAGGTGAATTTCTGAAATTTTGATCCAAAATAAGGGGAATTTCTGCATTTTTGCCTCTAAATAAGTGGAATTTCTGCCTTTCTCTCCCCAAACAAAGGGAATTTCTGTCTTTTTTTGCCCCAAAATAAGGAAAATTTCTGACTTATTACCCTGAAATAAGTGAAATTTCCGCAATTTTGCCCCAAAATTAGGGAAATTTCTGCTTTTTTGCCCCCAAATAAAGGGAATTTCAGCCTTTTTAACTCAAAAAAAGGGGAATTTCTGAATTTTGGCACAAAATATTATGAATTTCTGCCTTTTTGTCCCAAAATAAGGAAAATTTCTGCCTTTTTTCCCCTAAAATAAGTGAAATTTCTGCAATTTTGCCCCAAAATAAAAGAAATTTCTGGAATTTTGCCCCAAAATAAGTGGAATTTCTCAGTTTTGCCCCAAAATAAAGAGAATTTCTGCCTTCTTGCTCTACAATTATTAAAATTTCTGCAATTTTGCGCTAAAATAAGGGAAATTTCTGCAATTTTTCCCCATTATAAGGGAAATTTCTGCAACTTTGCCCCAAAATAAGGGGAATATCTGTTTTTTGCCCCACAATTAGGGAAATATCTGTTTTTTTGCCCCACAATTAGGGAAATTTCTGCAATTTTGCCCTAAATAAGGGGAATTTCTGCCTTTTTTCCCTAAAATAAGTGAAATTTCTGCAATTTTGCCCCAAAATAAAAGAAATTTCTGGAATTTTGCCCCAAAATAAGTGGAATTTCTCAGTTTTGCCCCAAAATAAAGAGAATTTCTGCCTTCTTGCCCTACAATTATTAAAATTTCTGCAATTTTGCGCTAAAATAAGGGAAATTTCTGCAATTTTTCCCCATAATAAGGGAAATTTCTGCAACTTTGCCCCAAAATAAGGGGAATATCTGTTTTTTGCCCCACAATTAGGGAAATATCTGTTTTTTGCCCCACAATTAGGGAAATTTCTGCAATTTTGCCCTAAATAAGGGGAATTTCTGCCTTTTGCCCCAAAATATGTGGAATTTCTGCCTTTTTGTCCGAAAATAAGAAGAATGCCTACCTTTTTGCCATAAAAAAGGGAAATTTCTTAATTTTTGCTCCAGAATAAGGGGAATTTCTGCTTTTTTGCCTCTAAATAAGTGGAATTTCTGTCTTTTTCCCCCAAAACAAAGGGAATTTCTGTTTTTTTGCCCCAAAATAGGAAAAATTTCTGACTTATTACCCTGAAATAAGTGAAATTTCTGCAAATTGCCCCAAAATAAGGGAAATTTCTGCATTTTTGCCCCCAAATAAGGGGAATTTCAGCCTTTTTACCTCAAAATAAAAGAAATTTCTGCATTTTTGCCACAAAATATTAGGAATTTCTGCATTTTTGCCACAAAATATTAGGAATTTCTGCCTTTTTGCCCTAAAATAAGTCAATTTTCTGCCTTTTTTCCCTGAAATGAGTGAAATTTCTGCAATTTTGCCCCAAAATAAGTGAAATTTCTTGCTTTTTGCCCCCAAATAAGGGGAATTTCAGCATTTTTACCTCAAAATAAGGGGAATTTCTGCATTTTTGCCCCAAAATATGGGAAATTTCTGCCTTTTTTCCTCAAAATAAGAAAAATTTGTGCAATTTTGTACCAAAATAATACAAATTTCTGCCTTTTTGCACGCAAATAAGAAAATTTCTGCTTTTGTTCTGAAATAAGTGAAATTTCTGCAATTTTGCCCCAAAATAATTGAAATTTCTGCAATTTTGCCCCAAAATAAGTGAAATTTCTGGAATTTTGACCCAAAATAAGTGGAATTTCTGAGTTTTGCCCCCAAAATAAGGAGAATTTCTGTTATTTTGTCCCAACATATAGGGAATTTCTGCCTTTTTGCCCCACAATTAGGGGAATTTCTGAAATTTTGCTCCAAAATAAGGGGAATTTCTACTTTTGCCTCTAAATAAGTGGAATTTCTGCCTTTTTCTCCCAAAACAAAGGGAATTTCTGTCTTTTTTGCCCCAAAATAAGGAAAATTTCTGACTTATTACCCTGAAATAAGTGAAATTTCTGCAATTTTGCCCCAAAATAAAGGAAATTTCTGCCTTTTTGCCCCCAAATAAAGGGAATTTCAGCCTTTTTACCTCAAAATATGGGGAATTTCTGAATTTTGGCACAAAATATTATGAATTTCTTTCTTTTTGCCCCAAAATAATGAAAATTTCTGCCTTTTTTCCCTGAAATAAGTGAAATTTCTGCAATTTTGCCCCAAAATATAAGAAATTTCTGGAATTTTGCCCCAAAATAAGTGGAATTTCTCAGTTTTGCCCCAAAATAAAGGGAATTTCTGCCTTTTTGCCCTACAATTATTAAAATTTCTGCAATTTTGCGCTAAAATAAGGGAAATTTCTGCAATTTTTCCCCATAATAAGGGAAATTTCTGCAACTTTGCCCCAAAATAAGGGGAATATCTGTTTTTTGCCCCACAATTAGGGAAATTTCTGCAAATTGCCCCAAAATAAGGGAAATTTCTGCATTTTTGCCCCCAAATAAGGGGAATTTCAGCCTTTTTACCTCAAAATAAAAGAAATTTCTGCATTTTTGCCACAAAATATTAGGAATTTCTTCATTTTTGCCACAAAATATTAGGAATTTCTGCCTTTTTGTCCGAAAATAAGAAGAATGCCTACCTTTTTGCCGTAAAGAAGGGAAATTTCTTCATTTTTGCTCCAAAATAAGTGGAATTTCTGCTTTTTTGCCTCTAAATAAGTGTAATTTCTGTCTTTTTCCCCCAAAACAAAGGGAATTCCTGTTTTTTGCCCCAAAATAAGAAAAATTTCTGACTTATTACCCTGAAATAAGTGAAATTTCTGCAATTTTGCTCCAAAATAAGGAAAATTTCTGCCTTTTTGCTCCCAAATAAGGGGAATTTCAGCCTTTTTACCTCAAAATAAGGGAAATTTCTGCATTTTTGCCACAAAATATTAGGAATTTCTGCCTTTTTGCCCCAAAATAAGAAAAATTTCTGCCTATTTTCCCTGAAATAAGTGAAATTTCTGCAATTTTGCAACAAAATAAGTGAAATTTCTTTTTTTGCCCCTAAATAAGGGGAATTTCAGCCTTTTACCTCAAAATAAGGGGAATTTCTGCATTTTTGCCCCAAAATATGGGAAATTTCTGCCTTTTTTCCCCAAAATAGGAAAAATTTCTGCAATTTTGTACCAAAATAATACAAATTTCTGCCTTTTTGCCTCCAAATAAGAAAATTTCTGCTTTTTTTCTGAAATAAGTGAAATTTGGGCAATTTTGCCCCAAAATAATTGAAATTTCTGCAATTTTGCCCCAAAATAAGTGAAATTTCTGGAATTTTGCCCCAAAATAAATGGAATTTCTGAGTTTTGCCCCCAAAAAAGGAGAATTTCTGTTATTTTGCTCCAACAGATAGGGAATTTCTGCCTTTTTGCCCCACAATTAGGTGAATTTCTGAAATTTTGATCCAAAATAAGGGGAATTTCTGCATTTTTGCCTCTAAATAAGTGGAATTTCTGCCTTTCTCTCCCCAAACAAAGGGAATTTCTGTCTTTTTTTGCCCCAAAATAAGGAAAATTTCTGACTTATTACCCTGAAATAAGTGAAATTTCCGCAATTTTGCCCCAAAATTAGGGAAATTTCTGCTTTTTTGCCCCCAAATAAAGGGAATTTCAGCCTTTTTAACTCAAAAAAAGGGGAATTTCTGAATTTTGGCACAAAATATTATGAATTTCTGCCTTTTTGTCCCAAAATAAGGAAAATTTCTGCCTTTTTTCCCCTAAAATAAGTGAAATTTCTGCAATTTTGCCCCAAAATAAAAGAAATTTCTGGAATTTTGCCCCAAAATAAGTGGAATTTCTCAGTTTTGCCCCAAAATAAAGAGAATTTCTGCCTTCTTGCCCTACAATTATTAAAATTTCTGCAATTTTGCGCTAAAATAAGGGAAATTTCTGCAATTTTTCCCCATAATAAGGGAAATTTCTGCAACTTTGCCCCAAAATAAGGGGAATATCTGTTTTTTGCCCCACAATTAGGGAAATATCTGTTTTTTGCCCCACAATTAGGGAAATTTCTGCAATTTTGCCCTAAATAAGGGGAATTTCTGCCTTTTTTCCCTAAAATAAGTGAAATTTCTGCAATTTTGCCCCAAAATAAAAGAAATTTCTGGAATTTTGCCCCAAAATAAGTGGAATTTCTCAGTTTTGCCCCAAAATAAAGAGAATTTCTGCCTTCTTGCCCTACAATTATTAAAATTTCTGCAATTTTGCGCTAAAATAAGGGAAATTTCTGCAATTTTTCCCCATAATAAGGGAAATTTCTGCAACTTTGCCCCAAAATAAGGGGAATATCTGTTTTTTGCCCCACAATTAGGGAAATATCTGTTTTTTGCCCCACAATTAGGGAAATTTCTGCAATTTTGCCCTAAATAAGGGGAATTTCTGCCTTTTGCCCCAAAATATGTGGAATTTCTGCCTTTTTGTCCGAAAATAAGAAGAATGCCTACCTTTTTGCCATAAAAAAGGGAAATTTCTTAATTTTTGCTCCAGAATAAGGGGAATTTCTGCTTTTTTGCCTCTAAATAAGTGGAATTTCTGTCTTTTTCCCCCAAAACAAAGGGAATTTCTGTTTTTTTGCCCCAAAATAGGAAAAATTTCTGACTTATTACCCTGAAATAAGTGAAATTTCTGCAAATTGCCCCCAAATAAGGGAAATTTCTGCATTTTTGCCCCCAAATAAGGGGAATTTCAGCCTTTTTACCTCAAAATAAAAGAAATTTCTGCATTTTTGCCACAAAATATTAGGAATTTCTGCATTTTTGCCACAAAATATTAGGAATTTCTGCCTTTTTGCCCTAAAATAAGTCAAATTTCTGCCTTTTTTCCCTGAAATGAGTGAAATTTCTGCAATTTTGCCCCAAAATAAGTGAAATTTCTTCCTTTTTGCCCCCAAATAAGGGGAATTTCAGCATTTTTACCTCAAAATAAGGGGAATTTCTGCATTTTTGCCCCAAAATATGGGAAATTTCTGCCTTTTTTCCTCAAAATAAGAAAAATTTGTGCAATTTTGTACCAAAATAATACAAATTTCTGCCTTTTTGCACGCAAATAAGAAAATTTCTGCTTTTGTTCTGAAATAAGTGAAATTTCTGCAATTTTGCCCCAAAATAATTGAAATTTCTGCAATTTTGCCCCAAAATAAGTGAAATTTCTGGAATTTTGACCCAAAATAAGTGGAATTTCTGAGTTTTGCCCCCAAAATAAGGAGAATTTCTGTTATTTTGTCCCAACATATAGAGAATTTCTGCCTTTTTGCCCCACAATTAGGGGAATTTCTGAAATTTTGCTCCAAAATAAGGGGAATTTCTACTTTTGCCTCTAAATAAGTGGAATTTCTGCCTTTTTCTCCCAAAACAAAGGGAATTTCTGTCTTTTTTGCCCCAAAATAAGGAAAATTTCTGACTTATTACCCTGAAATAAGTGAAATTTCTGCAATTTTGCCCCAAAATAAAGGAAATTTCTGCCTTTTTGCCCCCAAATAAAGGGAATTTCAGCCTTTTTACCTCAAAATATGGGGAATTACTGAATTTTGGCACAAAATATTATGAATTTCTTTCTTTTTGCCCCAAAATAATGAAAATTTCTGCCTTTTTTCCCTGAAATAAGTGAAATTTCTGCAATTTTGCCCCAAAATATAAGAAATTTCTGGAATTTTGCCCCAAAATAAGTGGAATTTCTCAGTTTTGCCCCAAAATAAAGGGAATTTCTGCCTTTTTGCCCTACAATTATTAAAATTTCTGCAATTTTGCGCTAAAATAAGGGAAATTTCTGCAATTTTTCCCCATAATAAGGGAAATTTCTGCAACTTTGCCCCAAAATAAGGGGAATATCTGTTTTTTGCCCCACAATTAGGGAAATTTCTGCAAATTGCCCCAAAATAAGGGAAATTTCTGCATTTTTGCCCCCAAATAAGGGGAATTTCAGCCTTTTTACCTCAAAATAAAAGAAATTTCTGCATTTTTGCCACAAAATATTAGGAATTTCTTCATTTTTGCCACAAAATATTAGGAATTTCTGCCTTTTTGTCCGAAAATAAGAAGAATGCCTACCTTTTTGCCGTAAAGAAGAAAAATTTCTTCATTTTTGCTCCAAAATAAGTGGAATTTCTGCTTTTTTGCCTCTAAATAAGTGTAATTTCTGTCTTTTTCCCCCAAAACAAAGGGAATTCCTGTTTTTTGCCCGAAAATAAGGAAAATTTCTGACTTATTACCCTGAAATAAGTGAAATTTCTGCAATTTTGCTCCAAAATAAGGAAAATTTCTGCCTTTTTGCTCCCAAATAAGGGGAATTTCAGCCTTTTTACCTCAAAATAAGGGAAATTTCTGCATTTTTGCCACAAAATATTAGGAATTTCTGCCTTTTTGCCCTAAAATAAGTCAAATTTCTGCCTTTTTCCCTGAAATGAGTGAAATTTCTGCAATTTTGCCCCAAAATAAGTGAAATTTCTTGCTTTTTGCCCCCAAATAAGGGGAATTTCAGCATTTTTACCTCAAAATAAGGGGAATTTCTGCATTTTTGCCCCAAAATATGGGAAATTTCTGCCTTTTTTCCTCAAAATAAGAAAAATTTGTGCAATTTTGTACCAAAATAATACAAATTTCTGCCTTTTTGCACGCAAATAAGAAAATTTCTGCTTTTGTTCTGAAATAAGTGAAATTTCTGCAATTTTGCCCCAAAATAATTGAAATTTCTGCAATTTTGCCCCAAAATAAGTGAAATTTCTGGAATTTTGACCCAAAATAAGTGGAATTTCTGAGTTTTGCCCCCAAAATAAGGAGAATTTCTGTTATTTTGTCCCAACATATAGGGAATTTCTGCCTTTTTGCCCCACAATTAGGGGAATTTCTGAAATTTTGCTCCAAAATAAGGGGAATTTCTACTTTTGCATCTAAATAAGTGGAATTTCTGCCTTTTTCTCCCAAAACAAAGGGAATTTCTGTCTTTTTTGCCCCAAAATAAGGAAAATTTCTGACTTATTACCCTGAAATAAGTGAAATTTCTGCAATTTTGCCCCAAAATAAAGGAAATTTCTGCCTTTTTGCCCCCAAATAAAGGGAATTTCAGCCTTTTTACCTCAAAATATGGGGAATTTCTGAATTTTGGCACAAAATATTATGAATTTCTTTCTTTTTGCCCCAAAATAAGGAAAATTTCTGCCTTTTTTCCCTGAAATAAGTGAAATTTCTGCAATTTTGCCCCAAAATATAAGAAATTTCTGGAATTTTGCCCCAAAATAAGTGGAATTTCTCATTTTTGCCCCAAAATAAAGAGAATTTCTGCCTTTTTGCTCCACATTTATTAAAATTTCTGCAATTTTGCCCTAAAATAAGAAATTTCTGCAATTTTTCTCCATAATAAGAGAAATTTCTGCAACTTTGCCCCAAAATAAGGGGAATTTCTGTTTTTTGCCCCACAATTAGGAAAATTTCTGTTTTTTGCCCCACAATTAGGGAAATTTCTGCAATATTGCCCTAAATAAGGGGAATTTCTGCCTTTTGCCCCAAAATATGGGGAATTTCTGCCTTTTTTCCGAAAATAAGAAGAATGCCTACCTTTTTGCCATAAAAAAGGGAAATTTCTTCATTTTTGCTCCAAAATAAGGGGAATTTCTGCTTTTTTGCCTCTAAATAAGTGGAATTTCTGTCTTTTTCCCCCAAAACAAAGGGAATTTCTGTCTTTTTTGCTTCAAATTAAGGAAAATTTCTGACTTATTACCCTGAAATAAGTGAAATTTCTGCAATTTTGCCCCAAAAATAAGGGAAATTTCTGCCATTTTTGAACCTAAATAAGGGAAATTTCAGCCTTTTTACCTCAAAATAAAAGAAATTTCTGCATTTTTGCAACAAAATATTAGGAATTTCTGCATTTTTGCCACAAAATATTAGGAATTGCTGCCTTTTTGTCCGAAAATAAGAAGAATGCCTACCTTTTTGCCATAAAGAAGGGAAATTTCCTCATTTTTGCTCCAAAATAAAGGGAATTTCTGCTTTTTTGCCTCTAAATAAGTGTAATTTCTGTCTTTTTCTCCCATAACAAAGGGAATTCCTGTTTTTTGCCTTAAAATAAGGAAAATTTCTGACTTATTACCCTGAAATAAGGGAAATTTCTGCAATTTTGCTCCAAAATAAGGAAAATTTCTGCCTTTTTGCCCCCAAATAAGGGGAATTTCAGCCTTTTTACCTCAAAATAAGGGAAATTTCTGCATTTTTGCCACAAAATATTAAAAATTTCTGCCTTTTTGCCCCAAAAGAAGAAAAATTTCTGCCTATTTTCCCTGAAATAAGTGAAATTTCTGCAATTTTGCCCCCAAATAAGTGAAATTTCTGCAATTTTGCCCCAAAATAAGGGAAATTTCTGCATTTTTGCCCCCAAATAAGGGGAATTTCAGCCTTTTTACTTCAAAATAAAAGAAATTTCTGCATTTTTGCAACAAAATATTAGGAATTTCTGCATTTTTGCCACAAAATATTAGGAATTTCTGCCTTTTTGTCCGAAAATAAGAAGACTGCCTACATTTTTGCCATAAAGAAGGGAAATTTCTTCATTTTTGCTCCAAAATAAGGGGAATTTCTGCTTTTTTGCCTCTAAATAAGTGGAATTTCTGTCTTTTTCCCCCAAAACAAAGGGAATTTCTGGTTTTTGCCCCAAAATAAAGAAAATTTCTGACTTAGTACCCTGAAATAATTGAAATTTCTGCAATTTTGCCCCAAAATAAGTGAAATTTCTTGCTTTTTGCCTCCAAATAAGGGGAATTTCAGCATTTTTACCTCAAAATAAGGGGAATTTCTGCATTTTTGCCCCAAAATATGGGAAATTTCTGCCTTTTTTCCTCAAAATAAGAAAAATTTGTGCAATTTTGTACCAAAATAATACAAATTTCTGCCTTTTTGCACGCAAATAAGAAAATTTCTGCTTTTGTTCTGAAATAAGTGAAATTTCTGCAATTTTGCCCCAAAATAATTAAAATTTCTGCAATTTTGCCCCAAAATAAGTGAAATTTCTGGAATTTTGACCCAAAATAAGTGGAATTTCTGAGTTTTGCCCCCAAAATAAGGAGAATTTCTGTTATTTTGTCCCAACATATAGGGAATTTCTGCCCTTTTGCCCCACAATTAGGGGAATTTCTGAAATTTTGCTCCAAAATAAGGGGAATTTCTACTTTTGCATCTAAATAAGTGGAATTTCTGCCTTTTTCTCCCAAAACAAAGGGAATTTCTGTCTTTTTTGCCCCAAAATAAGGAAAATTTCTGACTTATTACCCTGAAATAAGTGAAATTTCTGCAATTTTGCCCCAAAATAAAGGAAATTTCTGCCTTTTTGCCCCCAAATAAAGGGAATTTCAGCCTTTTTACCTCAAAATATGGGGAATTTCTGAATTTTGGCACAAAATATTATGAATTTCTTTCTTTTTGCCCCAAAATAAGGAAAATTTCTGCCTTTTTTCCCTGAAATAAGTGAAATTTCTGCAATTTTGCCCCAAAATATAAGAAATTTCTGGAATTTTGCCCCAAAATAAGTGGAATTTCTCATTTTTGCCCCAAAATAAAGAGAATTTCTGCCTTTTTGCTCCACATTTATTAAAATTTCTGCAATTTTGCCCTAAAATAAGAAATTTCTGCAATTTTTCTCCATAATAAGAGAAATTTCTGCAACTTTGCCCCAAAATAAGGGGAATTTCTGTTTTTTGCCCCACAATTAGGAAAATTTCTGTTTTTTGCCCCACAATTAGGGAAATTTCTGCAATATTGCCCTAAATAAGGGGAATTTCTGCCTTTTGCCCCAAAATATGGGGAATTTCTGCCTTTTTTCCGAAAATAAGAAGAATGCCTACCTTTTTGCCATAAAAAAGGGAAATTTCTTCATTTTTGCTCCAAAATAAGGGGAATTTCTGCTTTTTTGCCTCTAAATAAGTGGAATTTCTGTCTTTTTCCCCCAAAACAAAGGGAATTTCTGTCTTTTTTGCTTCAAATTAAGGAAAATTTCTGACTTATTACCCTGAAATAAGTGAAATTTCTGCAATTTTGCCCCAAAAATAAGGGAAATTTCTGCCATTTTTGAACCTAAATAAGGGAAATTTCAGCCTTTTTACCTCAAAGTAAAAGAAATTTCTGCATTTTTGCAACAAAATATTAGGAATTTCTGCATTTTTGCCACAAAATATTAGGAATTGCTGCCTTTTTGTCCGAAAATAAGAAGAATGCCTACCTTTTTGCCATAAAGAAGGGAAATTTCCTCATTTTTGCTCCAAAATAAAGGGAATTTCTGCTTTTTTGCCTCTAAATAAGTGTAATTTCTGTCTTTTTCTCCCATAACAAAGGGAATTCCTGTTTTTTTGCCTTAAAATAAGGAAAATTTCTGACTTATTACCCTGAAATAAGGGAAATTTCTGCAATTTTGCTCCAAAATAAGGAAAATTTCTGCCTTTTTGCCCCCAAATAAGGGGAATTTCAGCCTTTTTACCTCAAAATAAGGGAAATTTCTGCATTTTTGCCACAAAATATTAAAAATTTCTGCCTTTTTGCCCCAAAAGAAGAAAAATTTCTGCCTATTTTCCATGAAATAAGTGAAATTTCTGCAATTTTGCCCCAAAATAAGATAAATTTCTGCAATTTTGCCCCAAAATAAGGGAAATTTCTGCATTTTTGCCCCCAAATAAGGGGAATTTCAGCCTTTTTACTTCAAAATAAAAGAAATTTCTGCATTTTTGCAACAAAATATTAGGAATTTCTGCATTTTTGCCACAAAATATTAGGAATTTCTGCCTTTTTGTCCGAAAATAAGAAGACTGCCTACATTTTTGCCATAAAGAAGGGAAATTTCTTCATTTTTGCTCCAAAATAAGGGGAATTTCTGCTTTTTTGCCTCTAAATAAGTGGAATTTCTGTCTTTTTCCCCCAAAACAAAGGGAATTTCTGGTTTTTGCCCCAAAATAAAGAAAATTTCTGACTTAGTACCCTGAAATAATTGAAATTTCTGCAATTTTGCCCCAAAATAAGTGAAATTTCTTGCTTTTTGCCCCCAAATAAGGGGAATTTCAGCATTTTTACCTCAAAATAAGGGGAATTTCTGCATTTTTGCCCCAAAATATGGGAAATTTCTGCCTTTTTTCCTCAAAATAAGAAAAATTTGTGCAATTTTGTACCAAAATAATACAAATTTCTGCCTTTTTGCACGCAAATAAGAAAATTTCTGCTTTTGTTCTGAAATAAGTGAAATTTCTGCAATTTTGCCCCAAAATAATTGAAATTTCTGCAATTTTGCCCCAAAATAAGTGAAATTTCTGGAATTTTGACCCAAAATAAGTGGAATTTCTGAGTTTTGCCCCCAAAATAAGGAGAATTTCTGTTATTTTGTCCCAACATATAGGGAATTTCTGCCTTTTTGCCCCACAATTAGGGGAATTTCTGAAATTTTGCTCCAAAATAAGGGGAATTTCTACTTTTGCATCTAAATAAGTGGAATTTCTGCCTTTTTCTCCCAAAACAAAGGGAATTTCTGTCTTTTTTGCCCCAAAATAAGGAAAATTTCTGACTTATTACCCTGAAATAAGTGAAATTTCTGCAATTTTGCCCCAAAATAAAGGAAATTTCTGCCTTTTTGCCCCCAAATAAAGGGAATTTCAGCCTTTTTACATCAAAATAAGGGGAATTTCTGAATTTTGGCACAAAATATTATGAATTTCTTTCTCTTTGCCCCAAAATAAGGAAAATTTCTGCCTTTTTTCCCTGAAATAAGTGAAATTTCTGCAATTTTGCCCCAAAATATAAGAAATTTCTGGAATTTTGCCCCAAAATAAGTGGAATTTCTCATTTTTGCCTCAAAATAAAGAGAATTTCTGCCTTTTTGCTCCACATTTATTAAAATTTCTGCAATTTTGCCCTAAAATAAGAAATTTCTGCAATTTTTCTCCATAATAAGAGAAATTTCTGCAACTTTGCCCCAAAATAAGGGGAATTTCTGTTTTTTGCCCCACAATTAGGAAAATTTCTGTTTTTTGCCCCACAATTAGGGAAATTTCTGCAATTTTGCCCTAAATAAGGGGAATTTCTGCCTTTTGCCCCAAAATATGGGGAATTTCTGCCTTTTTTCCGAAAATAAGAAGAATGCCTACCTTTTTGCCATAAAAAAGGGAAATTTCTTCATTTTTGCTCCAAAATAAGGGGAATTTCTGCTTTTTTGCCTCTAAATAAGTGGAATTTCTGTCTTTTTCCCCCAAAACAAAGGGAATTTCTGTCTTTTTTGCTTCAAATTAAGGAAAATTTCTGACTTATTACCCTGAAATAAGTGAAATTTCTGCAATTTTGCCCCAAAAATAAGGGAAATTTCTGCCATTTTTGAACCTAAATAAGGGAAATTTCAGCCTTTTTACCTCAAAATAAAAGAAATTTCTACATTTTTGCAACAAAATATTAGGAATTTCTGCATTTTTGCCACAAAATATTAGGAATTGCTGCCTTTTTGTCCGAAAATAAGAAGAATGCCTACCTTTTTGCCATAAAGAAGGGAAATTTCCTCATTTTTGCTCCAAAATAAAGGGAATTTCTGCTTTTTTGCCTCTAAATAAGTGTAATTTCTGTCTTTTTCTCCCATAACAAAGGGAATTCCTGTTTTTTTGCCTTAAAATAAGGAAAATTTCTGACTTATTACCCTGAAATAAGGGAAATTTCTGCAATTTTGCTCCAAAATAAGGAAAATTTCTGCCTTTTTGCCCCCAAATAAGGGGAATTTCAGCCTTTTTACCTCAAAATAAGGGAAATTTCTGCATTTTTGCCACAAAATATTAAAAATTTCTGCCTTTTTGCCCCAAAAGAAGAAAAATTTCTGCCTATTTTCCATGAAATAAGTGAAATTTCTGCAATTTTGCCCCAAAATAAGATAAATTTCTGCAATTTTGCCCCAAAATAAGGGAAATTTCTGCATTTTTGCCCCCAAATAAGGGGAATTTCAGCCTTTTTACTTCAAAATAAAAGAAATTTCTGCATTTTTGCAACAAAATATTAGGAATTTCTGCATTTTTGCCACAAAATATTAGGAATTTCTGCCTTTTTGTCCGAAAATAAGAAGACTGCCTACATTTTTGCCATAAAGAAGGGAAATTTCTTCATTTTTGCTCCAAAATAAGGGGAATTTCTGCTTTTTTGCCTCTAAATAAGTGGAATTTCTGTCTTTTTCCCCCAAAACAAAGGGAATTTCTGGTTTTTGCCCCAAAATAAAGAAAATTTCTGACTTAGTACCCTGAAATAATTGAAATTTCTGCAATTTTGCCCCAAAATAAGTGAAATTTCTTGCTTTTTGCCCCCAAATAAGGGGAATTTCAGCATTTTTACCTCAAAATAAGGGGAATTTCTGCATTTTTGCCCCAAAATATGGGAAATTTCTGCCTTTTTTCCTCAAAATAAGAAAAATTTGTGCAATTTTGTACCAAAATAATACAAATTTCTGCATTTTTGCACGCAAATAAGAAAATTTCTGCTTTTGTTCTGAAATAAGTGAAATTTCTGCAATTTTGCCCCAAAATAATTGAAATTTCTGCAATTTTGCTTCAAAATAAGTGAAATTTCTGGAATTTTGACCCAAAATAAGTGGAATTTCTGAGTTTTGCCCCCAAAATAAGGAGAATTTCTGTTATTTTGTCCCAACATATAGGGAATTTCTGCCTTTTTGCCCCACAATTAGGGGAATTTCTGAAATTTTGCTCCAAAATAAGGGGAATTTCTACTTATGCATCTAAATAAGTGGAATTTCTGCCTTTTTCTCCCAAAACAAAGGGAATTTCTGTCTTTTTTGCCCCAAAATAAGGAAAATTTCTGACTTATTACCCTGAAATAAGTGAAATTTCTGCAATTTTGCCCCAAAATAAAGGAAATTTCTGCCTTTTTGCCCCCAAATAAAGGGAATTTCAGCCTTTTTACCTCAAAATATGGGGAATTTCTGAATTTTGGCACAAAATATTATGAATTTCTTTCTTTTTGCCCCAAAATAAGGAAAATTTCTGCCTTTTTTCCCTGAAATAAGTGAAATTTCTGCAATTTTGCCCCAAAATATAAGAAATTTCTGGAATTTTGCCCCAAAATAAGTGGAATTTCTCATTTTTGCCTCAAAATAAAGAGAATTTCTGCCTTTTTGCTCCACATTTATTAAAATTTCTGCAATTTTGCACTAAAATAAGAAATTTCTGCAATTTTTCTCCATAATAAGAGAAATTTCTGCAACTTTGCCCCAAAATAAGGGGAATTTCTGTTTTTTGCCCCACAATTAGGAAAATTTCTGTTTTTTGCCCCACAATTAGGGAAATTTCTGCAATATTGCCCTAAATAAGGGGAATTTCTGCCTTTTGCCCCAAAATATGGGGAATTTCTGCCTTTTTTCCGAAAATAAGAAGAATGCCTACCTTTTTGCCATAAAAAAGGGAAATTTCTTCATTTTTGCTCCAAAATAAGGGGAATTTCTGCTTTTTTGCCTCTAAATAAGTGGAATTTCTGTCTTTTTCCCCCAAAACAAAGGGAATTTCTGTCTTTTTTGCTTCAAATTAAGGAAAATTTCTGACTTATTACCCTGAAATAAGTGAAATTTCTGCAATTTTGCCCCAAAAATAAGGGAAATTTCTGCCATTTTTGAACCTAAATAAGGGAAATTTCAGCCTTTTTACCTCAAAATAAAAGAAATTTCTGCATTTTTGCAACAAAATATTAGGAATTTCTGCATTTTTGCCACAAAATATTAGGAATTGCTGCCTTTTTGTCCGAAAATAAGAAGAATGCCTACCTTTTTGCCATAAAGAAGGGAAATTTCCTCATTTTTGCTCCAAAATAAAGGGAATTTCTGCTTTTTTGCCTCTAAATAAGTGTAATTTCTGTCTTTTTCTCCCATAACAAAGGGAATTCCTGTTTTTTGCCTTAAAATAAGGAAAATTTCTGACTTATTACCCTGAAATAAGAAAAATTTCTGCAATTTTGCTCCAAATTAAGGAAAATTTCTGCCTTTTTGCCCCCAAATAAGGGGAATTTCAGCCTTTTTACCTCAAAATAAGGGAAATTTCTGCATTTTTGCCACAAAATATTAGGAATTTCTGCCTTTTTGCCCCAAAATAAGAAAAATTTCTGCCTATTTTCCCTGAAATAAGTGAAATTTCTGCAATTTTGCCCCAAAATAAGTGAAATTTCTGCAATTTTGCCCCAAAATAAGGGAAATTTCTGCATTTTTGCCCCCAAATAAGGGGAATTTCAGCCTTTTTACTTCAAAATAAAAGAAATTTCTGCATTTTTGCAACAAAATATTAGGAATTTCTGCATTTTTGCCACAAAATATGAGGAATTTCTGCCTTTTTGTCCGAAAATAAGAAGACTGCCTACATTTTTGCCATAAAGAAGGGAAATTTCTTCATTTTTGCTCCAAAATAAGGGGAATTTCTGCTTTTTTGCCTCTAAATAAGTGGAATTTCTGTCTTTTTCCCCCAAAACAAAGGGAATTTCTGGTTTTTGCCCCAAAATAAAGAAAATTTCTGACTTAGTACCCTGAAATAATTGAAATTTCTGCAATTTTGCTCCAAAATAAGGGAAATTTCTGCATTTTTGCCCCTAAATAAGGGGAATTTTAGCCTTTTTACCTCAAAATAAGGGGAATTTCTGCATTTTTGCCACAAAATATTAGGAATTTCTGCCTTTTTGCCCCAAAATAAGAAAAATTTCTGCCTATTTTCCCTGAAATAAGTGAAATTTCTGCAATTTTGCCCCAAAATAAGTGAAATTTCTGCAATTTTGCCCCAAAATAAAGGAAATTTCTGGAATTTTGCCCAAAAATAAGTGGAATTTCTGAGTTTTGCCCCAAAATAAAGAGAATTTCTGTCTTTATGCCCCAACATATAGGGAATTTCTGCCTTTTTACTTCACAATGAAAGGAATTTCTGCAATTTTGCTCCAAAATATGGGGAATTTCTGCCTTTCTGCCCGAAAATAAGAAGAATCCATACCTTTTTGCCATAAAAAAGAGAAATTTCTTAATTTTTGCTCCAAAATAAGGTGAATTTCTGCTTTTTTGCCTCTAAATAAGTGGAATTTCTGTCTTTTTCCCCCAAAAACAAAGGGAATTTCTGTCTTTTTTGACCCAAAATAAGGAAAATTACTGACTTATTACCGTGAAATAAGTGAATTTTCAGCAATTTTGCCCCAAAATAAAAGAAATTTCTGCCTTTTTGCCCCTAAATAAGGGGAATTTCAGCCTTTTTACCTCAAAATAAGGGGAATTTCTGCATTTTTACCACAAAATATTAGGAATTTCTGCCTTTTTGCCCCAAAATAAGAAAAATTTCTGCCTATTTTTCCTGAAATAAGTGAAATTTCTGCAATTTTGCAACAAAATAAGTGAAATTTCTTTTTTTTGCCCCTAAATAAGGGGAATTTCAGCCTTTTACCTCAAAATAAGGGGAATTTCTGCATTTGTGCCCCAAAATATGGGAAATTTCTGCCTTTTTTCCCCAAAATAGGAAAAATTTCTGCAATTTTGTACCAAAATAATACAAATTTCTGCCTTTTTGCCTCCAAATAAGAAAATTTCTGCTTTTTTTCTGAAATAAGTGAAATTTGGGCAATTTTGCCCCAAAATAATTGAAATTTCTGCAATTTTGCCCCAAAATAAGTGAAATTTCTGGAATTTTGCCCCAAAATAAATGGAATTTCTGAGTTTTGCCCCCAAAAAAGGAGAATTTCTGTTATTTTGCTCCAACAGATAGGGAATTTCTGCCTTTTTGCCCCACAATTAGGTGAATTTCTGAAATTTTGATCCAAAATAAGGGGAATTTCTGCTTTTTTGCCTCTAAATAAGTGGAATTTCTGCCTTTCTCTCCCCAAACAAAGGGAATTTCTGTCTTTTTTGCCCCAAAATAAGGAAAATTTCTGACTTATTACCCTGAAATAAGTGAAATTTCTGCAATTTTGCCCCCAAATTAGGGAAATTTCTGCTTTTTTGCCCCCAAATAAAGGGAATTTCAGCCTTTTTAACTCAAAAAAAGGGGAATTTCTGAATTTTGGCACAAAATATTATGAATTTCTGCCTTTTTGTCCCAAAATAAGGAAAATTTCTGCATTTTTTCCCTGAACTAAGTGAAATTTCTGCAATTTTTCCCCAAAATAAGTGAAATTTCTGCAATTTTGCCCCAAAATAAAAGAAATTTCTGGAATTTTGCCCCAAAATAAGTGGAATTTCTCAGTTTTGCCCCAAAATAAAGAGAATTTCTGCCTTCTTGCCCTACAATTATTAAAATTTCTGCAATTTTGCGCTAAAATAAGGGAAATTTCTGCAATTTTTCCCCATAATAAGGGAAATTTCTGCAACTTATCCCAAAATAAGGGGAATATCTGTTTTTTGCCCCACAATTAGGGAAATTTCTGTTTTTTGCCCCACAATTAGGGAAATTTCTGCAATTTTGCCCTAAATAAGGGGAATTTCTGCCTTTTGCCCCAAAATATGTGGAATTTCTGCCTTTTTGTCCGAAAATAAGGAGAATGCCTACCTTTTTGCCATAAAGAAGGGAAATTTCTTCATTTTTGCTCCAGAATAAGGGGAATTTCTGCTTTTTTGCCTCTAAATAAGTGGAATTTCTGTCTTTTTCCCCCAAAACAAAGGGAATTTCTGTTTTTTTGCCCCAAAATAGGAAAAATTTCTGACTTATTACCCTGAAATAAGTGAAATTTCTGCAAATTGCCCCAAAATAAGGGAAATTTCTGCATTTTTGCCCCCAAATAAGGGGAATTTCAGCCTTTTTACCTCAAAATAAAAGAAATTTCTGCATTTTTGCCACAAAATATTAGGAATTTCTGCCTTTTTGTCCGAAAATAAGAAGAATGCCTACCTTTTTGCCGTAAAGAAGGGAAATTTCTTCATTTTTGCTCCAAAATAAGTGGAATTTCTGCTTTTTTGCCTCTAAATAAGTGTAATTTCTGTCTTTTTCCCCCAAAACAAAGGGAATTCCTGTTTTTTGCCCCAAAATAAGGAAAATTTCTGACTTATTACCCTGAAATAAATGAAATTTCTGCAATTTTGCTCCAAAATAAGGAAAATTTCTGCCTTTTTGCTACCAAATAAGGGGAATTTCAGCCTTTTTACCTCAAAATAAGGGAAATTTCTGCATTTTTGCCACAAAATATTAGGAATTTCTGCCTTTTTGCTCTAAAATAAGTCAAATTTCTGCCTTTTTTCCCTGAAATGAGTGAAATTTCTGCAATTTTGCCCCAAAATAAAAGAAATTTCTTGCTTTTTGCCCCCAAATAAGGGGAATTTCAGCATTTTTACCTCAAAATAAGGGGAATTTCTGCATTTTTGCCCCCAAATATGGGAAATTTCTGCCTTTTTTCCTCAAAATAAGAAAAATTTGTGCAATTTTGTACCAAAATAATACAAATTTCTGCCTTTTTGCACGCAAATAAGAAAATTTCTGCTTTTGTTCTGAAATAAGTGAAATTTCTGCAATTTTGCCCCAAAATAATTGAAATTTCTGCAATTTTGCCCCAAAATAAGTGAAATTTCTGGAATTTTGACCCAAAA